>NC_080070.1:92391549-92724424 GCF_949987535.1 Balaenoptera acutorostrata | reverse complement strand
ACAATTTGTGTAATTACTTAAATACAGGATGGACACTCATTGCCCGTATAATGTCATTTTAAATCTTTCATAAGTTTAAGGTCTCTAGTATTCCATGTAAACTGGATTGATTGAATGGAAAAATGTACGCCCCTGGAGTTTTTTTAAAGCCTGCACTTGGTTCCCCCCCAAAAAGAAAAAAAAAGGTCCTTGTCGTCAAAAACCTCCTGTTTCTCAAGCACCAGTGATGTTTGCATCTATTTACATCAGAGTGAAACTGATAGGACTTTGTGCTCTGCAGACCACTAATGAGTTCTGCACTCTTGGACTAGTCATTTCATTTATTAAGTTATTGGCACATACGTGGTACCATTCTGTTTGCTACTACTACTCCTGTAGACTCAGTTTAGTCGTACGCCTGGTTTCAAATCCCAGTTACTAATTGAGAAAGTTAATTAATCTCCCTAAAACTCAGTTTCCCTACCACTAAAGTGGGACACTGTGTACCAGGTATTGATACTTGGCTCAACAACATTTCAAATGTGTTATCTCACTTACCCACCCACCCCTGAACAGAAGCTATATAAGTATAAGAGGTAAGTATTATTATTGTCTCTGATTTACAGATTAAAAAAAACTGAGATTTATAGATGATAAGGAACTCGCTTTAGGTTAAACTGCCAATAGCATGCGATTCTAAGCCACAGCTATCCAGGTATCAAGTCACTGCTATCAAATACTATGCCACACTGACAGATCCAGATTGAAAGATTTCCAACCTTCTTCCTAGCTTTCAAATTTCATTATTCTTCTTATATGAATTCTTTAGTGGTCACTATACTTTTATGCAATTCTTGCCTTCAACATAAGAAAAACAGTACCTGTGTCATCTTTGAGATGGCTTATCTTTCCCATGCAACCATATCTTCTCATTCTTTCCCTACTTATTTGTTCCACCCTCTAAATGGTAATTTTTCATCTGTAGGCCTCACCACTAAACAATCGTGTTGATTACCTTTAATGTAGGAAATATTGCAAAATTCATTATGATTTGTACTGATTTCCTTTAGATAATACAGCTCATTTCAGAGCATGTATATAAAGTGTTGGTCGACACATTCATTAATTTGCCTTGACTTATATCCAAGGTGCTACCATCTGAATGTTTGTGTCCTACCCAAAATTCAAATATTGAAATCTTAACCCTCAAAGATGATAGTACTAGGAGGTAGAGTCTTTGGGAGGTGCTTTGGGAAAGGGATTAGTGCCTTTATAAAAGAGACTCCAGAGAGATTCCTTGCCTCTTCCACCATGTGAGGACACAGCAAGAAGGCACCATCTATGAACCAGAAAGTAGGCCTTCACTAGACACCAAATCTGCTGGTGCCCTGATCTTGAAATTCCAGCCTCCAGAACTGTGGGAAATAAATTTCTGCTCTTTATCACCCACCCACTCTGTGGTATTTTGTTGTAGCTGCTCAAAAAGACTAAGACACAGGTACCTTTAACAGTAGCTCCTAGTGAAGGAGTATCTGTTCTAGGGATAGAAAATGGTTATTGGGTAATTGCTTTTCAGAAAACAAAATTTAAAAGTGTCTAATGTCTAACACTGAGTACTAGTTCAACTAAAACTTTGGATCAGATAGAAAACATTTATAAATAAGTGAAGCAGAATCAGAAAACAATATGATAAAAGTAGGCATGATGGCATGCTTATTTGAAAATTTCTTCAAGACAGGGTACAATGGCCACGTAAAAACCTCACCCTGTGCTGTCAGCATGTTAACCACAAGCCATATGTGCCTATGTAAAAACTTAAGTAAAATTAAAACTAAACTTTCAAAGTTGTACTATCAATGTTTCAAATACTTAACCGTCAAATGTATGTCGCTTCCGTCATGAACAATGCAGATATGGAATATTTCCATCATTGCAGATAGTTCTATTAGATAATGTTTATCTAGTCTAAGATGTCATTTAAATGTCATTTTAATGTGATTGTAGGCTCAAGCAGAGGGGTCGAGCAAAACAATGACTGTTAAAGATGAAAGAAAAAGAATACTAAAAATTAATCTGTACGTTGGTGACATTTACTTTGAAATCCCCCAACTTTCTTTCTATTAGTATTTTACATAGTTTGAACAAGTATAACAGGACTCCAAATTACTTTGTCTTTTGAACAGAAGACAGACAGGTCATTGTTTGGAGGATATGTCAGGCACACAGGACAGACACAAGCACAGAAAAATTTGTCATGAGAAAAAGTTTTTAAAATAGGTATTTTTAACAAAACACCTGTCTACTAAGGAATGTGATACAACCCATACATTCAAGTATAGGGTCTCTGGGAATGTGGCAGGTCTTTGTCTATTACATTTTTTTTAAAAAATGACCTAATTGAAAACCCTTGGCAGGACTCTGGGATGCATTATAGATGTAACATAAGGTTTTTAAAGTTAATTCAACATTGATTTACCACTAAAAAGATTAATGTTTACTCAATCAAATCATAGGCTCAACCCTTAGCCCTGACTTTTGCCACGCTCCCAGGAAATCTGCTGCAGAATCTGTGGTAAGACCACAAGGCAACATCCAGGAAAGTGACAGTAAGATCATCAAAAGGTAGGAATGGTCAAGTGTGTAAAAAAGCAGGGTTATTTTTTCTGTAGAAATGTATCATACGTACTTAAGCAGAAGTCTTCATTTTTCTTCATGCAGTTCATTAATGTCTATAAAGCAATAGCACGGTATGTTAGAAAAAATTCTTCTAAAACCAAAAGGACAGTCATGATTAGAGCTGTTCCTTGCCTTTGGGGAGTAAAGAGAAGATAGGCGTTGAGAACACCAGGAAATCTGAGCTAAAACTAAACTCTATGATGCTGCATTTTCAGTTTTCTTTTTTGAGCCGTGAGGGGCCATTCTTTGAATCCAGGGGGCCTAGTTAACGAACACTCATCACCTTGCGTTTAGAGGCCAGCTTTTATGTATTTCCAAGTGTTGGCTGCTTTGTTAAATCTGGAGTGCCCCCAAACTTATAAAGCCTAAGCATTCCACACCTGGTACGTTGGACACTGGCATATTAGTAAAATGTATGAATTTAGGGAATCGTGTCTTTTTTCTGAGTTTAGAATCCAACAGTGATAAAATCATTAGTGTAAGAAAACAAGTATTCACAATAAGGAATTTTTCAAAGCAACTGTTTGATCCATTTATTTTTTACATCTAAAAAGCCACACAATAAAATTGAGGTTTCCTTTTTATTATATGTACATGTTACATGTTTATTGTGGTCTTGGGGATAGCTGAGGGCAACTCCGTTTACCAGATGGTACTCAATACCAGGAATTATATTTCAAACTTGAGAGAAAAAGGCTTCACCTGGTTGAGTACTGTTTTCACATGAATGTGGACATGTGTGTGCTGGGGGGTGCGGGGGGGAAGTGTTTTTTCCTTATAATATTCTATACTGTACATAGCTCATCTGGTCTATTGGCCCTACTTATGAGTTACTTAAAGAGCTATTTAACTAATGCTATGATAGCATGGTCCCATATAACATAATAACCTTGGTAATTTTTTTAAATGACTAAATTTCTATCTAGTTTGTTTGTAAGGCAATGGGGTTTAGGTTGTTAAGCAAGCTTACCCTTAAATTCCTGATCTATGAGCCTGGGACTCCTTACTCTAAATGGTAGGGTCCTTGGCTGACTTCTTACCCCTTTCAAGTTTGGGAGTATTTGTACTCACTGGACCCCTGGAGACTTTATAGAGCCAAGTCCATCAGAAACATCACTTTTTACTGGCAATGCAACGTTGAATATGAGGAGGCAAATTCATGGTTCCTGAAACTTTTTTTTTTTAATTGCTAAATTTGTATGCTTTTTCAATTCACAATATTAGGAGAAAATAACAAAATTATCTAAAATGCCAGCCTTAAAGGACAGATGCAGTATGTTGCTGGATGCTTTAATCTAATCCTGAATGAAGGGAGAAAAATAAATAACTCTAGAATGAACTGAATGTTCTCACCCTGAAACTCTAAAACAGAATTCCACCTCATTTATTGAATAGGTGATGACATTTAGCAGGACACCCACAATGGAGAACACTCGATTATAGCTATCTTAAACTTTTATTTTTTATTTTTATGAATAAGAGAGGTTATAACCTCCTTTTAAAAGTAAATCAAATAATTTCTTTAGCTATTCTATCCAACCCCAAAACAATATATTTATCGTAACATTTCTTGTGTTTAAAGGTATACTAATATTTTTTCCAGGTTTTAGGTTTTGTTTTGTTTTGTTTTCCCTGACTTTTTTGCTCAGAAACAACTTCCTAACTCTCCAAAGTGCTATTTCATGTTATGTTATTCATCATCTGACAAGTTAATTAATTATCAGGAAAAAAAGTGTCTTGCTTAATTTTTAATTCAGGATTTCTATACAATATATAACCTTAAGGCCCTACAATTTAACATTCCTTATTATGGATTTATTTAATTCTTTCTTAATGTATGCAAAGAGTGCAAAGTCAAGAGTAGCTAGTTCAAGTCCTAATTATTTCACTTACTGAGCAAACCTGGAAAAATTAATTCAATCTACTCATTGGCAAAATGATTATAATTAGGGTTGTAATAATTTTTTTAAGTGAAAGCAAGTTTATTCAGGGAGATACACACTGCATAGATAGTGGGTGGGCCATCTCAGAAGGCAAGAGTCCCCAGAATATGGGGTGGTTAGTTTTTACAGGCTGGGTAATTTCATAGGCTAATGAGAGGGAGGATTATTCCAACCGTTTTGGGGAAGGGGAGGAGATTTCCTGGAATTGGGTCATTGCTCAGTTTTATAAGACCCTGAGGTGCTTCATAGGCCTTTAACCCATCTTCCTCTCCACCTCCTTTCTTTTTTTTTGTTTTTAATTTTTTAAATATTTATTTATTTATTTAGGCTGCGCCAGGTCTCACTTGCAGCATGTGGGATCTTTAGTTGTGGCATGTGTGTGGGATCTAGTTCCCCGACCAGGGATGGAACCCAGGCCCTCTGCATTGGCAGCACAGAGTCTTACCCACTGGACCACCAGGGAAGTCCCCTCAATTTTTGGCCTTTTATGGTCGGCCTCAGAACTGTCCTGGTGCCTGTTGGTGTGTCATTTAGCATGCTAATATACTACAATGCGCATATAATGATGCTCAAGGTCTACTGGAAGTCAAATCTTCTGCCATCTTGGGCCTAGTTTGTTCTAACCAGTTTTTGTCTTATCCTCAATGGCTAATAGTTGTGCCCTGCCCCCTTCCCTCCTGTCTCATTCCCCACTCAGAGATTTTACTTCCATAATCTTATGGGAAGCAGAGGGGCAATGGTCCGTCTTCTGTAGCTGTTTCAGGGCTGAGTAGAAACATCGACTCTGCCTGTCAGAGGGTAAAAATCTCTTGATGCCTGATCTGGGGGTCCAGGGAGAGGACAGCTTCTTGTAACAATTATTTATAATTATATTTATTTTATAATTATTAATTATAGTAATTGTTGCTGAATTGGTTGACTGGCCCCCACGCCGGGGCCCTAGCCCCAGCCTAGACCTCCTTGTCTCAGCCAGGGAGGTTCTTTTTCCAATTGGATTTGCACAGCCAATAATGAAACTGATGCTGAGACTAAAACAGCACAAGCTTTATTCGATGGCCAAAGAATTGAAAAGCAAGAGCTTAGTCTGCAAATCAACTTCTCAACCCAATTTGTGCAGAGACACCAAATTTATAAGAGGGTTGAGGTAAAGGGGGGGGGGGGGAGGAAAAATTGGAAGGAATAGTCATGACTTATCACATGGGTGTGGTTTGGACCCGGAACTGCTGCAACCCTCCTTTTCAGTCCTTGCTTGGGCTTTTCTGGTTGTTGTCATAACAATTGTCAACTGTCATGGCACTGGTGGACGTGTCATTTAGCATGCTAATGTGTTACAATGAGTGTATGAGGCTCAAGGACTACTGGAAATCATGTCTTCCACCATCTTGGGCCTAGTTGGTTCTAATCAGTTCTTGTTGTTTTCTCTTTGCAGCTTCCTCTTGAAATTTAGGTAAGAGTAATTGGTTTCCATGCAAGCGAGAGGCAGGGGTATGATGCTGGGGCAATAGCCTTGGGAACATAGTGATTAGCAAATAGTCATACAAAGCACATGGGAAATATTTAGGAATGCAATACAATTTTAATTATTATTGTCCTTTTAGATGCTCTTGTCATTTAATATCTCAAACAGAAAATACCTAAATTAAAATTCAGAGTGAAGACATGTTCTTGGCATGATGACGTTAGGAAAACCCCTAGTATTTAACAGTTATTTAATCCGAAGTGTCTGTTAATATTTTGTGATAAATTTTAAGTGGCATTAAATATGAATTTAAGTTTTCCATATGTATCCATGTATTAACTAATCTAGGGAAGTAGAAGGAGCCACAGAATTCCATATTATAAAGTAATGCTAGTGAAAATTAAATATAAGTAAAATAATTTGATAATTTAAAATGTAAAAAGTTTTGGGCATGCTCAACTTTGCATAGGCATCTTGCTTGGATAAATGTCATTAAAATAAATTCCTTGAAGTTACTTAAAGGAAATAGGGCATCAAGAAACTAACAGTATTTGTGTTCTGTTCCATTAAATCAGTAAAAAAGGTATTAAATGCCAGCATGCTTTATCCAAAAGATTCTTATCAACTCCATTTCTCAATGCTAAAATGTTCACTGCTTTTTTCCTATTTCCAAGTAACTCAAGCTACCCACTCATTTTACATTCAAGTCTACAGAGGAAATGGTTGAATAGATATTGTCCACCTTGCCAGTTAGAGCCTACAGCAATGTCTGGAATATCTTAGTGACTACCAAAAACTATTTAGATTCTGAATAAGCTTTATGAATTTTCACCTAACATATCCAAAATTTTTGATGTTTGTCTTCAAACAGCATGACAAAATAGTAGTAAATTCACCATTTAATTTTATGCACACAGGCTTACAGATACACACATGAGTGCATAAATAAAATCTATTGGTCAAAGCTACCATAAACTCCTCTAAGGAAAGCCAGTTTACCATTTAGTAGACCGCTAGATTTTTAAGTGACCCAAAGTCTGCTCTTTACAAAAAAGAAATTTAAACTGAAAGCAAAGTTCTACTTCTGTAGAACACTCAAATATCCCCTATTCTCTGACCTACATCTTTAGACATTGATTTAAGACAAAACCCAAGATCTATGTCCGTTGATGCTCTATTGAGATTGATTTCAGCTCTAATAAGTACTATCTTAATAGTACATGATTTGTAATAGCAGAACTTAGGAACTATTTACATGCATCAACATTAGATTTATTTTTGATAATTTAACAACATCCAATGACATATCTATAAGCATGTACTTATAATAAATTCTAAATAGATATCTTTGAATCTTTTGACTTGAAATCTTTTCCTTCAAACGACTATATATTTCTGTAGTCATAGCCAGGTCTTGTAAATTTATGTACAAGTGATGTCTGTTTCCAAAACCCAAAACACACTTTCCTTGTATCTTTAATATATTGCTTTATAAATCTTTCCATTCATTGATTCAAAACATTTATGGAGCACTCTGCTAGGTGCTAAAGATGCCACAGTGATTATACGTGTTGTGGTAGGCAGAAGAATTGCTCCCAAAGATGTCTGTGTCCTAATCCCTCAACCCAATGAATATACATAGCAAAAGAAACTTTGCATATGTGATTAAGGTTAAGGATCTTTTGATGGGAGATTATGTTTGGTTATCAAAGTGGGTGCTATCTCATCACAAATGTCCTTTAAATCAGAAAAACTTTCCCAGCTATTTCAGAGAGAGAACCATGATGACTGATGAAGAGTCAGAGAAGTGCAAATTGCTGACTTTGAAGATGAAGGAAAGGGGACACAAGCTAAGGAATTGGGGTAGCCTCTTGAAGCTGAAAAAGGCAAGGAAACAGATTCTCCCCTAGAACCCCCAGAAAGAACACCGCCCTGTTGTTATCTTGATTTTATCCTAGCGAAACCCATGTCAGACTTCCGACTTACACTAACTGAGGTAATTAATTTTATTGTTTAGACCACCAGGTTTGTAGTAATTGGTTACAACAACAATAAAAACTAATATATATGTGTATGTCTAACCTCCCTGAGTAGTTTGTAAACTCTTTAAAGGTGGGAGTTAAGCCTTACATTTCCTTGTATCTTTCCAAATTAGCTTTGGAAAGGTAATTTGGAAAGATGCTTTCACTTCATATGTATTTTCACTTAGTAAATATTCAAGAAGTCTTAATTGAATGATATAATATAGAAGTTAAAAAAAAAAACAACAAACATCTGTACTAACCAGTCTGTGATGGCAATCTTAACCTCATAGTGGTTTCTGCCTTGCCCTGTGCAATAATGCACTAACTGCTCTCAGAGAGACATTTTGCAATGTGCTCTCTATTCAAGTAATCAGGAGAAAGCACAAAAAATCACACTTGACAGTGCAGGAAGATTAGCAAACAATACTGCTGTTTTGAAAGACAGAGATCTGTATGTTTGAAAGGGGAAGTTGCAAAACTATCTTTTCCTTTATCTATTCAGATTCCTAAGGAAGGAGGATTTTACAACTAGTATTATCCTTGTTGGAGACTCTTTTATATGTCTGGCACTCCTCCAGTCCAAGTTTATCTGATACCCTAAAACTTCCCAGAGCCTCCTCTGGGATGTAAATCCAAAGTTCTTGTGCAAAAGTAACTGAAAAATTGATGTAGCAGTGCAAAGAAAAAGCCAAATAATTTATTAAAAAAGAGCAGAAAAATAGTTATAGGAATTACACAAAGTCTGTCAAACACAGTTGGATTTTGCTAAAAAGCCTGGCCACATACTCTAGGATCTATGGGTGTAAAGTGGGTAATTGAAAGTATTTTTATCCCCTCCAACCCATTTACTGTTTCTTGGATGACTGTTGTATTTACACATCTTATTACAAACATAAAATCATATGTTAAAACCTACTCCAATTCTTGCACCTGCTGGGAAGTAACATTAATAATCTTTGACTGCCCAATGTACTAATAGATATGAGACCATACAAAGGAAAGGAGACATGATCCCCATCCAAAGGATGAATTATCTTCTACCAATGAGCCTAACAATGATAACCTGAGAGAGCCACTAGAGATATATTACATTATTTCATGTATTTTTACATTTCATTTTGTGTTTCCATTCTTTGTATTACATTTCCTGTGATTTTTAAACTGTTGAGTAAGCAAATAGAGCTGGGTTTATTCTCTTCCTTTCTTCCTCACTTATCATAGTTTTTGGTCATGATGATGGCTAGTCAGTACTATCCATCCATTTCCAGTTTCTGCAGCCTTAATATTTTCACTGTATTTTCTAATTTAAAAGTAACTAGACATGCCATTTTCATTAATTTAAGAAATGTGCATGGGAAATCACCAGGTTATCTCTCTTATTGATTTTGCTGTAAGTAAGTTAAATGCATTAACTCCAGATCATAAATAATAATAAACATTTATGGGAGCACTATTCAAAACACAGCTGATTCACTTTGTTGTACAGCAGAAACTAACACAACATTGTAAAGCAATTATACTCAAATAAAAATGTGAAAAAAATGATATGAGAAAAAATAATTTAAAAAATCATCACAACAGGGGCTTCCCTGGTGGCGCAGTGGTTAAGGATCTGCCTGCCAATCCAGGGGACACGGGTTCGAGCCCTGGTCTGGGACGATCCCACATGCCACGGAGCAACTAAGCTGGGGTGCCACAACTACTGAGCCTGCGCTCTAGAGCCTGCAAGCCACAACTACTGAAGCCCGCGTACTTAGAGCCCGTGCTCCGCAACAAGAGAAGCCACCGCAATGAGAAGCCTGCGCACTGCAATGAAGAGTAGCCCCCGCTCGCCAAACCTAGAGAAAGCCTGCCTGCAGCAACGAAGACCCAAGGCAGCCAAAGTAAATTAATTAATTTTTTTAAAAAAAGTATGAGGCACAGAGTTATGTGAAATAGTATGTTTGAAAAATATAGAAGATATTTTTTTAAAAAAATCACAACAGACATCTGGATAGGTACTATTATTATCTCCACTTTACAGATGAGGGTCTGAGTTTTACTACGTACAACTAGTATATGGCAAATATAGGATTGGTACCTAAGCATTCTGCTTCTGAAGCCTACATTACTAGCCTCTCTCAAAACAAAACAAAACAAAACAAAAAGAGTAATATACTGCACGGTAGTCTAAGGACAAAGGATAAAGGGTTTCCTCTAATTTGAACTTGAATTAAATGTGGAAAATGGGGAGAAACCTGTCCATTAATATAACTGATTTCTCCATCTGGTAGGTGGCAGTGGGATTAGTCACTTCTCTTAATCATTACTCAGGACTGCCCCATTCCTGTGTACGTCTATATAACTTTCCATTTTTTCTGAACCCTATTAGTGGTTACAGGTTTCTTCGATATTGAAATAAAATATAGATTCCAAAATCCCAGTTACCCATTGTTGCAAACGACACCTAGTAGTCATTCATCCCCTCTTACTTCTTCAAAGACAAGAAATCCACCATCATTTTAGGTAGCTCTTTCTGTTGTTGAGCATTTGTACCATTAGATAATTCTCTTTCACCTTGATCTGAAGTCTACCATTTATAACTTTCACGTATTTGGTCCTGATTCTGCCTCCCGGAGCCAAAAAAATAAAACTACTCCCATTCAAACACATAAAGATGTGTACTGCTTCTTTAAGCAGTGCACCTTATTCCAATCCTTTCAAACACTCACTTCAGCTTTTTCTTAAGTTCAACTGCCCTCTTAAATCACCAAGTCCAGAGGAGAAGGTAACACCATAAACATGAACCAATCCACACAGAGTGAAACTCAGATTAACTCTATTCATGAATTAAAAACTAAAGAGATGTCAATTGGATTCAATTCTTATAATGTAGGCTCTGCCATCTATTGACAAACTATTATGTGCCCAGAACTGGGAAAGAATTTTGTATAACACCATACCATTTAACCCTGCTAACAACCCCAGGAGATAGATACTGTGGGGATCAAAGCATACCAATTCTATCCAGATGCAAATTTTCCTTCTCCACATTTTGCTCACTGTGGTCTCTCAGTGCCCACTCAGTATCACTTCTCCAAGCAGCCTTGTGAATATTCACATACTTCATGGATATTTA
Organism: Balaenoptera acutorostrata; assembly: GCF_949987535.1. NCBI lineage: Eukaryota > Metazoa > Chordata > Mammalia > Artiodactyla > Balaenopteridae > Balaenoptera > Balaenoptera acutorostrata. Next base: position 92,713,225 of record NC_080070.1, on the reverse strand, counting down.
GGAACAATAAAATATAAAATGTGCATAAATATATTTTATAGGAGTATTAAAACGACGTAGTAAAACTATTCCCACATAATAAATCCTCATAAATGCAGTAATTTTAAACGGTTATTTTCCCATGTAATCCATTCTCTAACTCATGCTTATAAGGTTATATCAGCTCGTATATTTACATATGATTTATGTAATATTTATAGATAAATATTTGGTGTTAGAATTTCTATCTTTTTTTCAAAATTGAAATCCACCATAATTAGGAAAAGTGCATATCATTAAGTAAATGCTGTTTGGAACACAAAAATTAAAACAACTATGCAAAAAGTATTCATAAATCACAAAGAAAAGCCTTTGAAATATTCACCCACATTTAAAACTAAAGATCCTGTTTTTTAACTGGAATAAAATTTAATTATGATACCATTAGGATCAGGAATAACTGTCCAATAATGTGTTTTAAATTAACAAAATGACACCTTACACTCTTTCACATCTACTCCAGGAACCCCTGATCTTCATAGTTCACAAAAATATAAACAGACTTGTCAGACCTCACTAAATTTATTAAGGTTTGGCAAAATGCCTGTGGGAGAAAAAATCATATTTCAGAATAAAGTTTAAAATGAGTAAGAAAAATAACCTCTTGAAAGTCAAGCAGCAGAGCAAAGCAGGTTGCAGCTAACTGGTGAAATAATGAGTTCCTTTAGTATTTATCTATCATATGCTTACCATTCTTTTTTTTTTTTTTTTTTTTTTGAAACAAAGTTCTAAAGCAGATTTACTGCAACCTGAGTTCTGTTTATTCTGGCAGATGTAATCAAATTCTTACTGAAGTAAACCTGTGTTATGAAAATGAGGAAGAAAGATGAAGGTAAACATCTTAACTAGATGATTCTGTCACATACACTGCTTCTTAAAATTTGTTTTCACCTAAAACTTGAATCTATATAGAACTTGGTGAATCACTCCTGTATTACTGGACTTTAGGCATGGAACATTAGACTGCAGCTGTTTCAAAATAAACAATAAAACAATGGATAAGAAGTCTTTCATAACATTTATAGAAGTAAAATGCATTTAAATCACCATTCTTTATTAATAAATTAAGAAAATATTAATGAAAAATGAATGCACATGTATAAATATTTACTCAAAATGTGTGCAGAGAAATTACTGTGTTGCTTTTATTTACCAAGATTTTGATAACTATTCATTAAAGATTTCTGGAAGTATAATATTTTAAAAAGATAAGTCCATTTTAAAATTTAATGACTCAATATATTTAAGAATGAAAAATAATTGTTTTCAATAGAATAAAAATTACCCAAGGCCTTACTAATGTGGTACATTAATTGTGTTCATGATTAACCTAATTTTCTGCTACTATGGTTTAAAATGTGCATAGGATCTACTCATGTAAAGAGAGGATATGAATTTTCTAGATGGATCTATAATTTAAAGTGATTGTTGTTAATGACAGAAAGGAAAATGACTTCTGAAAGAAACAGAATTGTTTTGTAAGTTCTTTATTTTAATTCTTGAAATAAAAACAGAGAAGTCAGTTTTTTACCTCCCATTGAATATATCATAACAACAAAGACATTCAAGATAAAATAGTCAAAACTCAAACAAATTTGGAGACTAAACTAACTATAAAGTACACAGTTACCCCACGAGTTACAAATTGAGTATAACTTTCACTAAAATAAAATTTTAGTGGTAGTAATTAAAATGTAATTTTAATTTTCTGCCAAGAGAAATATTGTTTTCATTCTTGCTAATCTTTTCCAGCTATTGAACTACCACTAATGTTACACTTATCTCCACATAGAGCCACTGATTTCAGAGGAAAATGATAATATGTAACAGGCCAAATAATGTGTTCTGATGTAGAGAAGGATAATTCCACTTAACTGTTCAGATGTAGCATAGATTATTATATTTTTTCTATTGTTATTATATATTTATTATACTATGTAAATATGATCCAAAAAGCACATGCAAATTTGTATTTCACACATTACCATTGAAACATTTCAGGAATGTTAGGGGCCAAAAGCAAAATTACTATAAATTTTTAATGTATTACTTATTTTTGAATAAGAAAGACTAAAGATAGAGTTAATAACTTAGCACCTAACTAGGCCGTACATATTTTTGTTATCTCTGAAATTAATCAGTGAATACAATTTGATTTTTTATCCTGTATCACAAATGTTCACCACAATGCAATTTTCTCACTTGGTTTTTATATTATTCTATCATACTATGTGCTTTTCTTTTTCTTTTTCATTGCATCAGTTTTGTCCCACACACCATGTCTTTGGCTGCTCCCCAGAGTTTAGTCTTTCATTTTGTTCTTATACCTAAATAACTTCTCACAGAAAACTGCTTTATAGTCATGCCTTAACTCCTTAATGCCAAGTAATAAGCTTCACTAATTTATGAATCCTCAGTATTTAACTCAGAGACGCACATACATTTTGGTTTAATTATTCACATTTATTCCTTCTTTCTTTCACTTATTTTTTCTATAAAAATTTATTGAGTGCCTTTCTTGCAATAATAGTTCTAGGCTCTGAAGATACACTGGTAAACAAGATAAGCAAAGGCCCCTGGTCACCTGGAGATTATATTTTAGTGGGAAAAGACAGCATACAAGTAAATAAATAATGATTAAGGTTATTTCAGAAATAATAAGTGCTAGGAGAACATAAAAACACGGTGATGGGTAGGTAGGAATGGAAAATTTAGATTGGACCAAGGAAGGCTAAGTGGGAGAGCTAACAAGAGAGTTAAGACCAGAATATCAAAAGGAAATAGCAGGTATAATTTCAAAGCTGTATTTCTAGAATAAGCCTGTCACATGACCTACCCTCTCAATTATCTTTAGTTACCTTCTGGTCATTTCAATAAAATATTTGCATATCAACTCAGAGTCAGTTTAACAAATCACCATATTAACTTCCTCTTTAAACTTGCTAATAACCCTTTTACCTTTAAAATGTTTTTGGTGACGTTACCATTTTTCATATCAGGTTCAGAATCTTGAATTAGCTGACACCCACATCCCTTCTTTTCAGGAAGCATCAGCCAATATTCTTTTGCCATGCTCTCCTATCTCTCCTCTTACTTCCCTGGAAATGTCAGCCTAGACTAGTTCCATGCCTTCCTTAAAACAATTTTTCATCTGTAAAACAGAAGTAATGATTGTATACACTTCTAGAGGAAATAACAAGGGTTTTGGAAAGAGGTAAACAAATTTAAAATGTAGCTCACCACTTATTAGCTATGGCCTCAGAAATGCGACAACTTGTTTTTTATCTTCTTTTTTTTTGTCTTTTTTTGTGACAACTTATTTTACTTCTTAAAAATTTTTTATTGAAATATAGTTTTTTTAAATAAATTTATTTATTTATTTATGGCTGAGTTGGGTCTTCGTTGCTGTGTGCAGGCTTTCTCTAATTGCGGTGAGCGGGGGCTACTCTTCGTTTTGGTGCGCGGGCTTCTCATTGCGGTGGCTTCTCTTGTTGCGAAGTATGGGCTCTAGGTGCGTGGGCTTCAGTAGTTGTGGCTCAGGGACTCTAGAGCGCAGGCTCAGTAGTTGTGGCACACGGGCTTAGTTGCTCTGGGGCATGTGGGATCTTCCTGGACCAGGGTTCGAACCTGTGTCCCCTGCATTGGCAGGCGGATTCTTAACCACTGTGCCACCAGGGAAGCCCCTATTGAAGTATAGTTGATTTACAATGTTATGTTAGTTTCTGGTGTACAGCAAAGTGATTGAGATATATATAGAATATACATATATTCTTTTTCATATTCTTTTCCATTATGGTTTATCATAAGATATTGAATATAGTTCCCTGTGCTATACAGTAGGACCTTGCTGTTTAACCATTCTATATATAATAGTTTGCATCTGCTAATCCCAAACTCCCAATCCATCCGTCTCCCTCCCCCCATCCCCCTTGTCAACTACAAGTCTGTTTTCCTTTTTTTTTTTTTTTTTTTTAATTGGGGTACAGTTGATTTACAATGTTGTGTTAGTTTCAGGTATACAGAAAAGTGAATCTGTTATACATATACATATATCCACTCTTTTTTAGATTCTTTTCACATATAGGCTATTACAGAGTACTGAGGAGATTTCCTTGTGCTATACAGTAGGTCCTTATTAGTTATCTCTTATATATATAGTAGTGTGTATGTGTCAATCACAATCTTTCAATTTATTCCCCACCATGTAACCATAAGTTTATTTTCTACATCTGTAACTCTATTTCTGTTTTGTAGATAAGTTCATTTGTAGCCTTTTTTAAAGTTCCACATATAAGCAATATCATATTTGTCTTTTTCCATCTGACTTACTTCACTTGGTAGGACAGTCTCTAGGTTCACCCATGTTGCTGCAAATGGCATTATTTCATCCTTTTTTATGGCTGAGTAATAGTCCATTGTATGTATGTACCACATCTTCTTTATCCATTCCTCTGTTGATGGACATTTAGGTTGCTTCCATGTCCTGGCTATTGTAAATAGTGCGGCAATGAACATTGGAGTGCATGTATTTTTTCTAATTATGGTTTTCTCTGAATATATGTCCAGGAGTGGGATTGCTGGGTCATATGGTAGCTCTATTTTTAATAGATTTTTTAAGGATCCTCCATACTGTTCTCCATAGTGGTAGTACCAATTTACATTCCCACCAACAGTGTAGGAGGGTTCCCTTTTCTCCACACCCTCTCTATGTGACAACTTATTTTAATCTCAGTGTCCTTATCTTATAAAAAGAGAATTCATAAAATAGAAATGGTGTACTTGCTTCACAAGAGTTTTATAAAGAATAAGGGGAAGATATTACACCAAAAATCCTGGCAAACAGTTAATGAGTGTTAAGCAAACTTCCTTGTCCTTTTGATTGTGGAACTGAAGGAATTAATATAGAAACTACTTTCCTGATGATGTAAAATATTTTGTCAGGTTTTTTCGTTTTGTTTTGTTTTGTTTTGCTCTTATCTTCCCAATGTCACCATCTGATTCAAATCCTCATCTCTTCTTACTGGAATTTTTCTCTAATTTTTAGCTGTTAAGTGAAAAATTCAGAATCCTTCTGCCTTTAGCTCTCTTACATCAAGCAAATGGAAATTGGGACACTGGAGCATACAGCCTGGAGATTTTGACTGGAATTGGTTACAGGAGACAGAAACTGTCATTGAGAAGAGTTGTGGCAGTTCAAGTATCATTTGATTTTACTCCACCAGAAATAGTCCCTTGGGAATGAAGGCCTAAGCCCAGTGCAAGTTAGAAGGAGGATTCCAATCTCCATTAGGAGAAACTTCTCCATTTAACTGTGATCTCCTGAAGGTCAAAGCCAGATCTCATTCACCTCAGTATCACCAGTGCCTAGCATAGTTCCTAGAACATGGTAGGTGCTTAATAAATGTATTTATTTTCAAGTGATGCTGATATAGTCTTGAGTAAGTTTTCAAATAAGAGGAGGATGTATTACTGAATCTGAAACTTCATCATACTTCCCATGATTGAGTTTCTAAGGGTGCAGAGGTTCACATGGGGAAGTCTGTGACCCCTGGCACCGTGTGGTTTGAGTGACTGGTTATTCTGAAAGGACTGCAGTTACTGAGCCAATTGGGAAGGGAGTCCTCGCCTAGTCCTGTAAACCCCACACCACCCCCTGTGATCAGGAGCCTGGCAGCTTCCTCTGCAGATTTTGCCAGCAGAGTGACTATAATATCATGGAGCAGGTCATAGCCCTCAAAGATCAAGAGAGAATCTCTTTTTGAAGCTATCATTCCTTGCACTGGGAGGTCAGCAAAGAGGGTCTTTTGCTCTGGTCGCTTTATTTGTTTTTGGTTTTGTTTTGTTTTGTTTTTGCTTTTTTTAAAAAAACCAAATTCAAGGCCAGAGAAGTGTATTGCCCATAAAGTTACCCCAGAACTTCATGCCAGAGGAATTTCTGACAAAATGAATGGTTTCAAATGCAACAGCTTGCTACCAAGTTCCCAGGTTGTGATCTCCCTGGAATCTGCAGTTTCAGATTAACCCTCAGCTAAAAGCCCCTCATTCTGATGCCTCTGCCATCCCAATAGTCTGCTCCAATCCTAGGGACCCTCCAGGCTGGGTAAGCTAATTTGGACAACTAGATGTGTGATCATACTGAAAAGCCATCTTGTTGTATTCCTTCCAAATATACTTTTTAAAGAATGTAAGGAAAAAGTAGCAAAGCCTCTTTAAATACCCAAATTCAAAAAACAGCAGAAGGAACACAAGAAGTTTTACTGAGTAACTGAAGTGATTACATGCAAAGCACTTTCCCATAATCAAGGAGTTTCAAAGGAGGGTAGAGGTGATTGACAGTGTTGGCCACCCTTGAAACTACATCCTGATTGTAGGAAATAATTACAAGCAGGGAGAAAGAGACCCAGTACTCTACATTTCTTTATTTTCAGATCTAATCTGGCAGAAGAGAGACAATTGTGGAAAATAAACTTTCCAAAGTTTAAGATCTTGTTCTTGGGGAACAAGAAAGTAGGAGTCCCTGATATATCAATGACAGATTTCCTTTTCCTTTTTTCTTTTTTAATTCATTTACTGAACACCTACTATGCTCCAGATTGTAAGAAAGATTAAAGGATATCATGTCATGAAACCCATTCATGTGAACTGTAAACCTAAAAAAAGACATAAGCTGTCATTGTGGATATTAACTTTTCAGGAAAAGTGATTAGGGCAAAGAAACAAGCCATGAGGCTGGATTAAGCTTGCTGTGTGTCTGCCAGAATGTACATCTGTATCCCCATATGTGCAGATAGATGCAGAGCAATTTCAGTTGAAGCAGGCATGGTGTCACTTGACTCCAAGAATTTTAGAGTTCAGGAGAGCACTTGGAAGCCACTGGGCTTGAGGAGTGTTCATGCATCTTTGTCTGCCGTTGGTGCTTTGGCCTTTCAGAAGGAGCCAGGCTGTCTTCTTGATGTCTTTGAAATGCTTCCTCCTTTTTACCCTCTAACTTGTTTTTACACTCCAATGCTCCTACCTTCAATTCTTGATTTTTTCTTTTCTTCTTCTTTATTTTTTTCTAAAAAAGCAAAAACCTGACCATCTTCCCTGACGATTCCCAGATTCACATTTATCTTTTGATTTCCCTCGGTTGTCTGTGGTAACTACTAAAAGTACAGTATTTAATTGCATACATTTTTATTACTTACTCAATGTATGAGTTTCTCATAAGTCCCAAGAAGCTCATGAGATAATTATCTACATCTTTTAAAAAACTTATCATGAGTTCCCAGTCTTTGGAGTCAGCTTGAGAAGACTAGAATCCTGGCTCTACCACTTTTTGCCATGGCCTATAAGTAAGCTACTTACCGTCCCTATGCTTCATTTTCTTCATCTATAAAATGGTGATAATACTAGCGTTTACTTTTTATGGCTGTTTTAAGTGTTAAATAAAATAATAAATGTACAGTGTTTAGCACAGTGCCTGGCATGTATTACATACTCAATACATTTCAGCTATTATTGTTATTGTCAGTACTATAATTATTTTCTCAGGGAAATCATACTAAATGAAACTCTGTTGAATAAAAATTAGAATAGGTCTATGTTCCACATTCTTTCCCAAAGAGAAAAATGGAAACTTTTCAGAATGTCACCCATTCACAAGAATGCATTGCCACAGCCAAATGGGAAGGAACTAGAAAATCCTGAATGGAACTGGCTAAGCAGAAAGTATATTAGACTAAACAACGAGCCTGGTGGTGTAGGGGAATAAGGCATTAATAAAAAGAGCATTGGCTTTGAAAACCCTGGTAACCCATGGTCAAGTTGGATGAGCAGAAAGTGATGCAGCCCAGCTGCCTTCCTCACCACGGCTTTGTCCATGTTGCAAGCATTTTCTTTTGATAGATATAATATCAACAGTATTTAATCCTGCCTCTAAGTATTCCATTCCATTTTATGATTAATCATTCTCTAAGGTCCTTAGTGGATTTTGTAAATTAATTATAGTTGGCAGAATTTAATTGGTCTAGAAACAAATGTGGAACTTGGATGTTTTTAGAGACACAGATAACCAACTACTCTTGGTGTAGGAGCTGGTCCACCAGTTCTATTTAATCTTGTACATTTTTCTAATTTGGTTGACATTCTCTCAGCAATCTTGTTAAGTAAATATCTTGGCTATTGGCCCAACACCATCTTATGTGTAAAAAGAAGCTACTTTATAAATAACTGAAATTTTAACTATTTCATCCCATATGTGACATACAAGATAAAAGCAAAATACTAAACCCCCTTTTTAAGAATATAAACTGTATAAATTGCATAATCCACTAAATACATTTGTGATCACAAAAGTAAGTAAATTTCCCCAGGCTCAATATATCATGGACATTATTGGGGGCAGAATAGAGGAGAGAATATTTTTAATTATTATTTTTAATAATTTCAGTTATTCTCCCTATTTTTAGAAGCCGAAGAATCATAGGACAGAATTCAGCCACTCATTTAACATATATTTGTTGAATTCTCTCTATGGCCCTAACAGTTATAATCCTCTGGTATGCAAAAAATTATTTATGTTTTATTATATGTATCTATATAGTAGATGTATGCATATATGATCTATAGGATATGATATTTATATATAATAAATGTATATGATATATAATAAATATATATATAAATATACATATCAGCCAGCAACTACAGAGATCTTTTTATGTGCTGGAAATTGCTCAAAGCACTTTACCTATTTAATATTTCCAACAACTGATGAAATATGTATTATCTCCCATTTTGTAGATGAGTAAACTGAGACAGAGATGTTAAACAAATGTCCTATACTCATACAGCTATTAGTGGTTATAAATCTAGGTCATCTCTATCCACAGAAGATGGATGAATACAAGAATATTAACCATGAACAGAACTTTTAACCAGGAAAAGAAGAATAGAATACTGCATTTGTTTTTGCAAAGTTCTTAGCTGTTGATGGCAACAATTTCCTTTCTTCTGAATTTGAACAATAGGAGTTAATGTTCAAGAGAAACATTTTAATCATTACTGATAAAGCTGATTTCTCTCCAGTCCCTAAATCATTCTTGTGTTGGTAGTACAGTAGAGAGAGGTCTTGATCATAACACTTGGCATTTATATGTAGTTTATTAAAGATTATTTAATGGTTGTAACATTCCAAAAAAGAAACTTTTGAAAAAGATTCTTCAGCTCCAGTTTGAAATTTTACTTGCCTTTTTTTTTTTTTAATTACACCAAATTACTTCCCAAGCAGCAAGGCAAATGTTATTTTGCCCATTTAAAAGATCAGAAAACTGTAGTATAAAGAGGTCAAGGAACTAACCACTTCCCACTACATTGGACTGAGATGAGTCTAAAGGCCAGATCTCTTCATTCCTACTCCAACTTTCCAGCCACTTCGTGCTTCCTTCCCACATCAAAGAGTGCCTAATATTCTAAAAGCAAAGTATAATTAACCACTGGGTTTAGATAGTGGTGGATGATGTTGTCCTCCCACCCAGCGTGTGCCCTTCCCATACACCCATCCACCGTGTGATTTCACTTTCAAAATCCAGCACCTGTGCCTCTTCCTCTGAGGGTGACTGCAAGGGCTTAGGAATTTTATCTCTAAATGGTGAGCAATCCTGAGGGTTCCCAAGCTCCCTTTTGCCTGGGGCAGTAACCCTGAGGCACATCCTAAACTTCTGAGTCCCTCTACAGCATCAGGCTGAAGCTACACTCTGGAGGATTTTGCCTGAGATGCTTCTTGGTTTGGCTTATTTCCCTACCTTGTCCTGCTTCTCCTCTCCTTTCCCACTTTATCTGAGGTTCTTCCTTAATAAATCACTCATACCTGTATCCTTGTCTCAGAGTTTGCCTCTCTGGAACTTAATCTAAGACAGATGGTATTTGTTTATTAATACTAATAATATTATTGTCCTCATAATAATTAACTTTTTGCTTTCTGTACAGTCCCACGACTACAATACTATTACATCACATCTCTACCTCTTCCTGAGATCTAGATTTGAGTTGCTAACTACTGAGCACCATCTATGTGGATATTTTGAAAGTCCTAAAGTCCAAAAGTGACTGTATCTTCTCCATACACCCTCACTGCCTTTCCTCCTTATCTCTGTTAGTGGGAATTTCTTAAGGAAGAAACAGCAGTCATTTTAACTTTTTCTTCTTTTTTTACCTTTTTATATTAAATCTGTCCCCAATATCTACCTGTTCATGCATTTCTTTTCAAATAACCTCTATTACTCTTCTTTACTACTTAGTTTACATTCTCATCACTTCTTTCTTGTACTACTCTAGTAATGTTCTACATTTGTCCATTGTCTCCATTATCTATCCTCAAATTTATTCTACACCAGAATGATCTCAAAATATGATCATGTTATTTCTTTGCCTGAGGAACTGATGTGAATGTTGATATTTTAGTTTTAGCAGGTAAAACTTGGTTTGGTTCAGACCCCAAGTTCTGATCAGCCTTCAGTGAGTAAGCCTTCAATGTCAGTTTCTTTTTTTCAAAGACTTTACCAGTGATATTTGTATCAACTGCATGTGTGTATCACCAGTGGCCAGTCTGCAATCTTGGTGGTGGTCTGTCTCTTAATTCAGTTCTCAAAGTCTAGTCGGCTGTTAGATCCACATGTACACAGCTTGGTGGTGAACCCAATCCAGTTCTAATCAAAATCTCCAGTTTCATCTCATGGCAAATTCCTCCACTCAAGGAAATGCTCATCAGAACTACTGGGAAACTATAAATGTCCCATGCACTTAACTCAGAAGTGTCCATGGAGTGTCCCCTCTACCTAGAACACACTTTTCCCAGTTTATGTACCTCCTGGCTCTTTCTTCATCATTCTATCTTATAATCCAACACCTTCACTGAATTATCTTCTCTGTCTTCACCAGACAAAAGTAGTTCCTCCCTCCTCATTTGTACAATGAACTGGTTACAATATTTGTCATGTGGCTGTCTCTCTCACTTTAGGCTCTTAGCTCCTTGAGGGCAAGGACTTTATTAATGTCATGTATTTTCAGTTTGAGGCACATACTAGAGGAACAAAACATGAATGTTGAAAAAACAAATGCTAAATATTTTGTGACTAAAGAAGAATATATTTTTTAAAATTTTCAACTAATTCTGAGGTGTAGATTGATAGAACTGCTAGGTTACTTTCTTGAATTCAGAAGTTTGTTCAACCCCCATCCCAATTCCAGGAAGCCCATTAACCAATGTCCCTAGTACGAATGGTTCATCCACAGTCTGCTTGGACACAATATTTTGGGTTTCATTTCCTTGTTTGCAAATGGGGATAATTATATCTATCTCACATATAATATGTAAAACAAACAAACAACAACAACAAAACTCAAGGCATTAATCAGCTTTTACAAATTCAGATGTTACTGTTGGCACTAAGAGTAACAACAAGAGACGCAATGACCAAGGACTTCCCTGGTGGCGCAGTGGTTAAGTATCCGCCTGCCAATGCAGGGGACACAGGTTTGATCCCTGGTCCGGAAAGATCCCACATGCTGCGGAGCAACAAAGCCCATGCGCCACAACTACTGAGCCTGCGCTCTAGACCCCAAGAGCCAAAACTACTGAAGCCCGCGCGCCTAGAGCCTGTGCTCTGCAACAGGAGAAGCCACCGCAATGAGAAGCCCGCACACTGCAACGAAGAGTAGCCCCCGCTCACCGCAACTAGAGAAAAGCCTGCACACAGCAGTGAAGACCCAACGCAGCCATAAATTAATTAATTAATTAATTAAATTTAAAAAATAAAAAAGGAAGAAGAAGCAATGACCATTGAGGGGCTTCCCTGGTGGTGCAGTGGTTGAGAATCTGCCTGCTAATGCAGGGGACACGGGTTTGAGCCCTGTTCTGGGAAGATCCCACATGCTGCGGACCCGTGCGCCACAACTATTGAGCCTGCGCGTCTGGAGCCTGCGCTTCGCAACAGGAGAGGCCGCGATAATGAGAGGCCCGTGCACCGTGATGAAGCGTGGCCCCCACTTGCCACAACTAGAGAAAGCCCTCGCACAGAAACAAAGACCCAACACAGCCAAAAACAAAATAAATAAATAAAAATAAATTAAAAACCAGTTGGTTAAAAAAAAAAAAAGAAGCAATGACCATTGAGAGAGTGCCCATTGGAAAGCCATTCCCAGGAGGAAAGATTTGTCAATTATCTTTGAACAAACCCATTCTTTTCTGGGAAAGCTTTAAGTCCACATTTCAGTACACAGTGCTGATCCACTTAAAATGCTACTGGAGATGCCATATGGTACTCTTTCAAAGGACAAAAAGGAATACTTACACCTCCAGAATCTTTAGGGGCTAATAATTACATCAGATTGATCATTCAAGAGATTCCTTTAGGTGACCAACAGGGTTACTATAGATTTGGCTGGTTCTAGATTTATTGTAAATAATTCTAGATTAAATACCTCATCTTCTAAAATAATATCTTTTCATTAAGAAACAGGTTAAACATTATAGATTATGTGTTCTGAAATGTCTAAGAGAATATCATTAGCTTCTAAATATTCTTTGGCTTCATATAATTCTTTGATCCCATATAAGATAGAGATAGATATACAAATTGTTCTATAAATATTGATTGCAAGTATATATATGCTTTACTAAATCAAAATGCATGAGAACATGTAAAATTTCTAGATTTAAATGCCAACATATTTAGTCACACCTGTAAGATTCTTTCTATAACCCCTACTTCTGATTTAAAAGATCTTTAAAATATACATATTGACAAATACATAGATACTTTAATAAAATTCCCTGATTGATCTTGATCTCTCTAAATAATACCTTAAGGAATTGTGTTTCTTTGTTACATAAAATGCAAATATTTTCAGGTGAACTGTATATGCACATTGCTCAGTGAAGTTCATGAGATGGTATAAATGATACGAACTTTTATTTAAATTACTCCTGATGTAAATGTAGATGTAGGGTAGAAAATAGTCAAGGCTCAATAGGAAATATGCTTACCTTAAAACATAGTGTGTATATTTCTCTATGTTTGGGAAAAGTAAGTGGTAGTGATTTTCTTCATTGTGTTATAACCCTATGTTGAAAATGTTACTAACAGACTATAACTAATTAGATAGTGGCTAAAAAGAATATTTGTATAGAATGTTAAATCCATTTAACCAGTGCTGGTTAGAAAATCTCCACCACCAGGACCAAAACATGAAATCAAAATGTAAATAAAGATCAAAGGCTTTGCACAGCTGGCAACGGTGGCCACTCAGTTCACACCAGGCTTCATTGAGCAGTTAACAAAGTCATGTTTAATAGCTATGCTGAGTGTCAGTGTCACCCTGAAAGCAGTGTATGGCTGGAGATCAAGGAAGGAAAATGGAGATGGGGTTATAAGAGAAGCTGAAAATATCGGGAAAATTCCCAGGAAAGCCTTGCCCTGCAGAGAAGAAAAATGATTTGGGCTTTAACACTTATTTCACCTTTAATAAGCAGCTTCATTTTGTAGACTTTTGTTTGAAACAGTTTCTTGAATTAGTAAACATTTTGATTTTCAAACAAAACCACATGACACTGGCAAGTAACCTTAAGATTTGACACACTGTACATCATCAATTCCTCTCTTTAAATCAGGCATGCAAATTCCAAGCCACTTGCTAGGGATCAGTAGTGAATTCTGTCTTGCTTATATGAGGTTGCTTTATGCACAGAGTCTTCATTCATGGAATCATTTCAAAGAACATGGTGACGAATATGAATTGAATTCTTCTGGAATGAGATTATTACACAGAGCAACAATGGGTGGATCCCACTGTTTGAGAAATAGACCATTCCCCCGACCGCCACCCGCTTTTGTTTATAATGCCCTTTAAAGTCTGTCTATAATACATCTGGTGTTTGTTCTCCTAGACTGAAAATAACTAGTAGACCACCAGTAATTTAAATTGTACCCTGTTCCAAGGATATTTGACATGTGGTCCCTTTGGAAGAACTAATGCAAAAAACTGGCTCTAACCCTGGAAATAAGGTTACCATAGACTCACAGAAGGTTGCAATTAACTAATATCAAGAAGGTTAACCTGCAAATTTCTCTCTCAAATACATACTAATCTCATTTGTAGACCATTTTATGCAGTTACAGAGAATGAAATAATAAGGGTTATAATGTTTAATTTTAAATTTGATTTCTTTTCTCTGAAAAGAAAAATAAGAAGGAAATGTCACATTAAGTTAATAGTTGACAGTCTACCAAAGAACACACACACAGTGAATTTATTCAATGCCTAAAATTTATAGATAGCTCTGAGAGAGAGAGATTTCTTCTGAAGACCATGACATCTGTTTTATTTGTGTTTAAACACGTTTAAAGGAAATAAATAAAACTTTATAAAGTCTCTCTCATCATTCTCCATCATTGTGATTTTCTACTGAGGTGGGGAGAAAGAATAGACTCATTAGAATATTGGAGCGTAAAGAGTTAGAAATTATGTAATTTAACCACTGCACTTCAGGGATTAGGAAACTAAAGCCCAGATCACTGAAGTGACTTGCTGCAGTGTGCACAGACAGTTACTTGCGAACACAAGCTAGAGATCTGTTTTCTTGATTCAAAGTCCAGAACACTTTTTTACAGTTCCATAGTGTCTCTCATAAAATATTCTGCATGTATCTCTGTAACTGACAAAATGTGGGCATACTTAACTAGAGGTTTAAATGGAAGCATATAAAACTAGGTGACAAATTTAAATAAATTCCTGTATAAAAAGTTTCCATTTTAAAGATTTTTTTTTAATAAAGTGGGTCAAGAGCATGAATTTTCTAATAAAAGGGAATAAATTATTTGATGCTTTTTAAATAAAAGAATCTGATCATGAAACATTTAAGACTTACCTGTAGTTTAAAGAATTATTTTAGTTTCATGCTGACTAATTGGAACAAAGTCCATAAGCTGAAATAGGGAGGAACATATTACTATGTTTCCTGTGAATTATGATGCTATCCATCCACACATAATAAGATCAGTAGAAATCCCTGTGTTATTTTCTTTTTTACTTCTGTTGCTTAAGAAAGCATGTTACAGAACCACACACCAAGCTAAAAAAAGCAAAATAAAATAAAAATTGAAATGGACACAGGATATTAATTTATATGACAAAATAGATTTGTCTATAAAACTATAGAAATTATTATATAGTCATCCTGAGAATAAGTAAGTTATTGATTATTTTAGTCATTTACATTTTCCCTGTAGCCCTGCAGCACCCTCTTCCCAGTGACCACCCTCTCATGCCCTCCAGCTCTCTTTTTCCTTGGCTGGTTTATCTATGGCAAAGTGGATCATTCATTTATTTCATCCATGTGAATATTAAATACTGAAACATAAGTCATAACACCATTAAATCCTAAAACTTTAAATACCATTGCACTAACATCGTTCTTGTTTTTTATAATATATTCAAAATATACAAAATTGAACAACAGAATTGACACTAAAAATGTCAACAATTTGGCTGAAGTGCAGATCTTCAACATGGGGAAGGAAATGAGCATTTGAAAGACTTGAAACAATGTCACTGATAATAAGGTTAGTAATACAAATAAACTCGGCAATACCTACAGTTGATATTTTTACAGAGTGAAATAAAAAGGAAAAATAAACTTTACTTTACAAAGTAAAAATGTTAGAAAATGTTACCTTCTGATCATGAAATTGTGACACACTCTTGACAAATTTTACTCCTGGAGATTTGATCTTGAAAAGTATCAGAAAGTCAGGAAAGATATCAAATATGAATAAAAACAATATTCAGCAACTCCTCTAAGTATGATCAAATTAATTTCCAGAATAGGTCTAGGCTACTTTTATTTTTGGTACAAAGTCACCATTAAGAGAATATATCAAATTTTATCTTGAGTTTCCTTTCAAAGACTGGAAAGAAAGTCTTGCAGAAGGTGAAGTGATAAAGTAGCTATGAAACTGTGGAGATTATTGGTGTGACTCGCTTCAGTTTCCTGAACCACACTTTTCTCATCTGAAAAATATGGATACTAATAAATGTCTTGCAGAGTTGTGTTGAGTTTCACAAATAACACATGTAAAATGCCTGGTGCAGAAGAGGAGTTTAATAAATGATAGCCAGTGTTACTGATGTGATTGGAGGACATAGGTTCAGCAAAGCATGGGAGAAACTTCAGACAGAGGAAAGGAATAGAAAACGCCAGTTTTGCTAGGCTTGGCTCTATTAAACATCATCTTGGCAAGAGCAAATAATTTGTACAATGCAGCATTTTTTTATGCAGGTGCAAATGCATGATTTATGCACTTATAAGTAAATCTGGCTTTACACATGGTTGACTGTGTAAAATGGGGGTTTTTTTCCAGGGGATTTGTGATCATGGTATTCGTGCATAGAAAAAAGTGGAATTACTGAGAACCCATAACAATAGGAATTACGGAAATGATGACTTTTCTTTCAGGAAAAGATTGAAATACTAGAAAATAATTCTTTTAAATGCCATTATACCCAAGCCCGTGGTCATGGTTTACTTTATAGAAAATAATACCGAAAAGAAGTTCAAAATTAAATCATAGGCAGTGTGCTGTCCATAAAGATCTATATGGAGGGGATCATTAAGCAAGAGATAAAATTTCAGTTATTCATTTGCTATCTGTGGGACCATAGTTAAAACACTGGGCACATTGTTTTATTAACAATAATCTAGGTCAGTGTGTCACTGGCTTTTTATAATTTTATTCTATTTATTTAAAAAATCTTTTGATTAGTCATGAAATCCTTACTTCAAAAGATAGCTTACTCATATGCCTCCTATTTAAGACAGATAAAAACTCCATCTTCTCTGACTGAAGCAGAGGTGGTACCCTGGCATTCTTCCAGAGTGGCCTACATACCCTCGTCCCAACCATCTTACCATCTTAGTGCAACATGCGCAGTTTGAAACAATCTTTTCAGGAGTCTTTTGACAGTTAAAAAAAAAATGTTTGGTCCAATGGTTCATTAAGAACAATGACTACACTTTCCTTAAGAATATATCTCCCTTTTTGATTATTCAAAGAAAAAGAATTATCTCTTCCATTTATTTATAAAAATATTTGACATGAGTCATCCACAGTTCTTCTGAAAAGACATATGGTATGAAATAAATAACAGTGGGTTTTGAGCAACAAAATCTGGTTTGGTTCTGCTTGCCTCCATTATCAACCTGGGTGACCTTGGCCAAATCTAACTTCTCTGAGCCTCCATGTTCTGAAATACCTAATGCATGTGATGATCTCTACTTATCTCAAAGGATTGTTTTGAGCTTCCAATAAGATAAATATATAAAAGTGCTTGTAATATTTATAACATTCGCATTCTGTACTATGACACTAATTTCCACAGATTCAGGTTATGAGTTTTTGTTCAATATTCAAATTGATTGCTGATTTATTTCTCAGTTTAACTCTTTGAAAACAACTGCTTTTCTCACAAAAATGCAAATTTGTAGAGTCATCATGTAAATAATACAGAATTTTACATTTGCAATAATAAATACATATTTATAGTTCAATTACTAATAGAATTCAACATATGAAACACCCAAGAATCTTTTACTCCAAAGGAAGTAAATATTCAGATATGAAAAATAAATCTGAATGGCATGGTCTATTTCTTTTACTGGCATTGATAAGGCAATTAGAGTTCATGGGAACCCAATTACAGGCTGAAGGAAAACTTTGGTGCAGCTTTAAATGTATTTAAACTTCCTGAGTTATTTCTTGTTTTCTACTTGTTTTTTTCTTTATTTTGTCTTATTCTTGGTTTGTGGAAATGATTATCATTTCAAGTCTCTCTGAGGGTAACCCATAAAGATTTATTCAAGTTTGCTCTGTGTTCTAAACAGGGAAGGGCTGCTTCATGGGTGTGCAATCGTGCAGTCTCACAGGGCCCTCTGCTTAGAAGGTCTCTCTTGGCTTCATGCTCTGCTGTAGCCATCTTGGAATATTTAATAATTTTTGAACAAGGGACCCAACTGTTTTTCACTGGGCGCCACAAATTATAGGGCTGCCCCAGGTCCTAAGTCTGCTCTTTCTTCTTCTCTTTCTTCTTCTCATTGTTCGCCTCATTCTGCTTCTTTTCTACAACTCTTTAGTCATCTTTGGTGGCCTATGCATTTTTTAAGGTGAGGTGATTAAAAATGCTCTTGGGATTTCTGTGTATACAGACAGGGCTTTGCCTTAAAGTGCTCAGACAAGGAGCCTTCCCCTTCCTGCAGGGACTTAAAGCTTGTTCTTGGGACATTCAGTTTCTTCACGGAACAAATTTCTAATTAAATGTAATATTGATACAATCACCTTTCACATTAGGGTCACTCCAAGGTACAAATGAAAACAGACCCCTCTTTATCCTCGCCACATGTAGCAGAATACATCTATATAAATTACTTTCCTAGAAAAATCCACCTTCTGTGATGATCTTCTCATAATCTTATCATCAAACATCTAACAAATGACTCATTTCAAGAGTTAAGCCATAGAAAATGATAAGGTTGATTTAATGGAAGAAATGCTGTTTAAGTAGCTAAAGGAGCCTCTTTATAAGAAAGTTGGTTTAAGTATAGAAGATACTGAGGGAACTTCACGGTAAGATTCTTCAATGTTTACTGTGGACATGAGAAAATGTTAAACCCTGTGTGTCCCATACACACATATGTGGTGCCTCATTCTGCATATTTTTAATTATAGAAAGAGCTGGTGCATTGAGGAGGGTTAGAAATGTTCAGAAAAGCCTGGGAATGCTGAGAAAAATTAGTAAACTCAAGTTTCATTTTAACCTGCCTTATTCTCACCCATTTCATATTCAAAGTGTTGCTAATTTGAAAATTTGAAAAATACCCCAAAAGTGCAATTTTCTAGTAGTCAATAATATTTCTCAGAATATACTCAAAATTATAGAAATTCACTGTAACATGTCAATCTATGTGATAGAAACACAATTTAAATTTGTAGCAAAATAATATATAACTTTTATTAATTATATCATATATAACATAGTATATATGTATAATCTATATTATAGCATATTATATCATGTATAATATATATGGACATCATTGCACATAAAAGTCATATTTCCTGGTTTAACCTCTCAGTACACATTTCCATAAGTTGATTCTCACATGAAAGAATACTAAATTAAAATGAGAGGTCTCACCATAAAACTATTGTCACTTGAATGACTTTATTGTGCAATGAACCCCCCCCCCCAAATCATTTATAGACTTGTGGGAAGTACATATGTCTGTATGGGTGTGTATATATATATATATATATACATATATAAACATGTATATACATATATATATATATATATATATATATATATTTTTTTTTTTTTTTTTTTTTTTTTTTTTTTTTCCTAAAAGAAGGAGACGGAGTAGATTCAGAGTTATAAAATTCTCCCATGGATCTTAACATCGACAAAGTTAAAAAAAAACACTCCTTTTTTTTGAAACTAAGACTACAGAGCAGTGACAGAAGTTGGGATATAGTAGAAGATAATATTTCTTAAATTTCTTACCTTGCCACTCAAATAATTTTTTTTTTTTTAAATTTTATTTATTTATTTATTTATTTATTTATTTATTTATTTTTGGCTGTGCTGGGTCTTCGGTTCGTGCGAAGGCTTTCTCTAGTTGCGGCAAGTGGGGGCCACTCTTCATCGCGGTGCGGGGACCGCTCTTCATCGCGGTGCGCGGGCCTTTCACTATCGCGGCCCCTCCCGTTGCGGGGCACAGGCTCCAGACGCGCAGGCTCAGCAGCTGTGGCTCACGGGCCCAGCTGCTCCGTGGCATGTGGGATCTTCCCAGACCAGGGCTCGAACCCGTGTCTCCTGCATTAGCAGGCAGATTCTCAACCACTGCGCCACCAGGGAAGCCCGCCACTCAAATAATTTGATTATCATTTTCTTGGAGAAAAATATGAGACATATAAGATTTGGTGACATAAAATTTCAGTTAATAGCTTTCTCTATTATTTGGCTCTAATTCTGGGAGAGAAATATCCCACAGCCATCAAGGAGTCTGCCTGTTTTTTGTGAACAGGGGTGTTTTAAAAAATGACACCTCACACTATTTTCATGTAGGGAATGGGACTGGCAGAGGATATGGGCATCAGTGACAAGGAACTTTTCCTTTGAAATTGGGGAATATCTGAATTTTTATAAAATTATTGGCATTATTCCTTACTGTTTTTGTTTTTTTTAAATATACAAGTAGAAAAAAAAATTAAAATACCTTGTCTAGAATAGAAAGATACATTTTCAGAGAAAGCAATTTTAAATTCTGTACCATTAGAAAAAAAAAACTTCTTATTTTTTCTAAAATAGTATTGACCTTCATCTACGGCCTCATTTATTTAGCCTTATTTTTGGTATGAACTGATACTAGAGGGTTTTTTTAAATAATATATTTGACATACTTTTTTCTGAGTATATTTGATTATACACTCAGTGCTTTCAAGGAGCTCTGATTTTGCATTTATTTTTGTCAGAAAAAGCTGTATGAAAGCAGTTTCTGCATCTATTTTAAAACAGCTATTGAAGGTGTCCATAGGGATTAAGAACATGAGTCCAGAGGTCGGGTTTGAATCCTAGAACCATCCCTGATCATCTGAGTGTCTTTGGCAACTTATTTATTAAAATTACAGTTATAAATTAGTACCCCATCTTCATAGGGAGGTTGTGAGGATGAACTAATGTAAAGTACTTCAAACAGTGCCTGGCAGATAACAGACACTCACTAAGTGTCGGGTGAGGTACTTGTTGGTTGCTGTTCTTGCCTCTGCCACCCTTACTGGCCAGTGATCCTTTTGAATTGATTGCCCAGCAATCCATTTCCCCTTTTTTAAGATAACACTGATCTCCTGTTGAGGAATTGCCACTCCCCTGCTTTGTGTAGCTTGGGGGGATTGTAAATTCAGAGCCTCCTTTACCACTAGGGAAGCCAGTGAGGTCGCTGGAGCCTCCTTACATCAGATCCTTCCTCACCCTGCTCCATACAGCAGTTGTATGGGCTTGTGTGTCACCCAAGGTGGTGGTCAGCCAACTACCCCCTCACGGGACTTGATCCCGAGCACCTTACCGATACAAAGCCATTTTTTAAAATATCTGATATACCTTTTGCTTTTCTAGGTGTGGCTCTTTATCTCTGCCTCCCTGAGGGTGATAGGTTTACTCCCTCCCCCTTCTCTTTCCTCCTGCCCTCTGGCCTGAGGGTAAGGGTGAGGAGGAGCGAAGACTAAGATTCCCATTTAAAGTGTTTCATTTTCTCCTGAAAACTTCTGTCTCTGGGTGTAATGATCTGTAGTCTTATCAGATTATTAAATTTCACTCTCAATTTCAGCTCAGTATTCCCTCTCCCCTCAGAATAATTTGCTTAACCATATTTATCTTGACCTGAAAAGGGCTACTAGCTGATGGCACAGTGGGAAGGGGTGGAGGTTGATAACGGTGGCAAGAAAAGGAAAGCAGTTCCAGATCTCAAGTGACTTCCACAAGTAAATACTTGTTATAGAAGCAAGGGCAATGGAAAAATTGGACTAATTCATTAGCGTGATAGTGCCTGGGAGAAACTGTCAAATTCTTTCTACTATTGAGACGCGAGTCACCTTCTTATGGTACTAGACACAGGGACAGCAAGAAAGTGGGACTTACTGAAATGCTATTGCCTGGGAGAGGCTGTCAGATTGTTCCAGCTGTTGAGACTCTTAAAAAGCTTGCTTCCTCTTGGGTCCAAGCTTGGGATTTCAACCATCCCTTTGATTCTGGGAGCTCCCTCATATCTTTTCAGTGAGTTTCCTCAAGTTACTCAGAGGTGGTTTCTGCTGTTTGAAACTGAAGACTAAGTGAATCAAAGCTCTACAGTGTCACTTATGAGATAAAATCCTGAAAATTAGTGCTAGGGGAAAATTTGTTTTCCTGGCATTCTATTATGCTTCCCATGAGATAATTTATTCTATTCCTCTTTTTGCTTAGTCGCTAGAAAATTTAGGGCCAGAAATAGTTCGTGACTACAGTAGCTATCTTTAAGCTAGGATTTGGGGGAAAAATAATAATGCCTTTTTTTTCCTATTAGTACTTCTTTACCTTATTTTTGAAGTTTTTCACCTTATTTTATTTTTTAACAAAGATTTGCCTTGTATTCCAGGTTGCTCCCTTTATGCTTAAATGGATTAATAAATAAAAAACAGAACTTAAAAAAATAAATCAAATCAAAAATAGAGATGGTATATTTTTATTTCATGCTATCAAACCATTGCCCCGTTTTCATCTACTCTGCTGCTCTCCTATACATAGCCCCAAAGAATCAACTGTGAAGACATAAACTTTTATTCAATGTAACAAATTAGTCTTTATGTTTACTTTATCAGATTTCTTTTAAACCTGATATTTGCATATACGTATAGGTATGGAACTTTAGTGTCAGTAAGCCAGATTATCATGAAAATTTGCAAGATTCGTTTTTCCTCCGATATTTAATGTCATCGGACCCTTTTCTTTATATTTAAACTCTTCAGTGACACTCACTAATGATTAATGACCCACTGGCTCGTGCTGCCTTATAACATGAAAGTCACCGAAATACCTTTTCCCCAGAGAGCAATTATTCTATGGAACAATATCCCCTACCTGGTGCATTGAAGTCCCAAAGGCTGGCTGTTAAACTTGCAGTTGTAATTTGTGAAAAAGTCCAGAAAGCCAAGTTTTGAACGGCTGGGGATTTTATGCACAGTTGTTTCATTTTACTAGAGCAACTTGTTTCTTTTCTGCCTTTTCTTGCAAAGATTTTGAATAAGTGGCAAGAATGGCAAAGACTTGATTTAGAGGTTTTTCTATTTAAGTCCAAGGATAGCTACCTGGGAGCTATGTATCTTCTAGTTTTTTGGTTTGTGACACTATACTGCTGACATGAAAAAATGCAGAAATTCAGCCCATGTGTACGTGTTCAGATGCTCATCCATTCTGATATCTCAATAGAGTAAGACAATTAGAAAGAGGATGCAGCTCAGACATCAGAGTTACATTTTGAAATAGTGAAGAATGTCAATATGTAATTCTGCATGTAAATCTCTGGTCCATGAAGTAGAGGATGCGTCTTATTCCGATACTTCCCTTGTCACCAGAATATTCAGAATATTTGGCTCAGGATAAGTATATAAATAAAGCCAAAATTATTAGACTTGTAAAATCTAAAGAAGTGACTAACCTCCTTGAGATATTTGATACTGATGGATACCTTGCCCGCTTTTCCTATCTGCTTATAAAAAATAATAATGCATGTTTAGTGAATTAGTCAATTAGCAAAATATTACTTTTATGTGACTTCAACTGTTTTGGTGCTATGAAAAGTGCAATTAATATTAGTTCTACACAATAAGTATTTATATTCTCTTTGGTAAAATAAATACACCATATCCGTTAGAGCACAGTGAAGGACCAGAGCACATGATACTGATGAGAATCATGTGAATTCAGAAAATGGAGACATCATTACAAACTTCCTTAATCATAGAAGATGGAGGACAATGGTTTTGAGGTGGGCCTCCAAGTGTGGTTACAGTTTGAATAAAAGAAGAGAGGTAAGAAGGAAGGAAGAGAAAATTATTCAAGACAAAGTTTTGAAGCAGAAATAAGGATACTTTGTGTAGGAGGATGGAGGGAAAATGGCTTCCCTTGAGCTGAGAGTAAAGGTTAAGACTGTCCTAGAAAATTGACTTAGATTAGAAAGACTCAAAATCCCAGAAGAAGTGTTTGGACTAGCTAGTGGCTGTGAATATTGACGGGCCACTGATCTGAGGCCAGGGTGGCAGATGATGGAGTATAGGCAAGGGATTCATCCTGAAGCCTCTTTCGGTAATTCAAGCCTGAGGTGATGAAAGCCCTGAGCAGTGAGGTAGCTGTGGGAATCCAGCAGGGGAGGCAAAGATGAAGGGATGATAACTCTTGGGGACAGATGGTAATTAGATGATGAAGGAGCAGGATGAATAAAAGATGACTCCAAAATTTCTAGTCTCATTCAGATGACTAGAAGAATAATAGTATCTGTGAGAGATATGATGCAGTTAGGACTTGATAAATTAATTGTAGTGGCAGACAGTTCAGTGGTAATGCCCTGCAAGTAGTTGGAAACGTGACTCAGGAGAACTGCTGAAAGATCGGATATATATCTCCTGAGATATAAATGTTTATATATTTCTTGAGATATAAGTGTTTCTATGACACTATGACACTTGGATGCATGCCATAGAAATTAGTAAACAGGAAACTGGGAAACCTAAACTAATTTCAATTTTGATATAAGTAAAAACAAATTGCCATATTAAGAAATCTCATTTATTCAAACTTAATATCTATTCACCCTGGATAAGTGCCTCAGCCACTTTGCACATCATTCTCCTTCTCTGTAAGCTGCGGATAATAACCTTGGCCTTTCCCAGCTCAAAAGAAAGTATCCAAATTTTTATCCTAATTATGCTCTATATTTATTTTTAAAAATCCCCGGTTAGTCAATTAGCCAATAGGTAAAAATCTTTTTCTTTTTTTTTTTTTTGTATTTGTATTTTGTTCTTATCTCTTAGTGATATAAAGATACATACATAAGATATAAACTATATACGGCAGTTTCTGACTACTCTGCACGTCTGTGCTGGTTACTTCCTGATAGCTACCTCAACTAGCCAGCTAAGGGGCTTACACTCTGGGTTATTGTAAAGTATACCACTTCCCTTACCCAACTGATGGGGAACATGATCCAGCTGCTGTCTAACAAGTCCACTGCAACCCCCCACAGTTGCCTAACACCGTTTGCTTCTGCTTCTCCCATTGTAGAGGCCCATGGGGAGCAGTGGGTCATGGCTACCCTGACAGCTGAGTGAGGAGAGGAGAGGTCTGAACAGAGTGCCCTGTGCCCCAGACGCCATCAGGGTGTTAGCAACCAGAGCATTCCACAGTTCTCCTGCTGCAACAGAGAGGAAGTAGAAAGGAAAGAGGAGAAGGAAGAAGCAAAGAGTAAAGTTGAGAAGGAGAATAAATCGCGCGAAAAGGAGAAAACAAAGTTAAGTCCTTTTCAATCATCAGCGAGTGTTCTAGAGCCCCTCTTTATCACGTTAACACTTCACTGCTATTTCTCAGCCTCTAACCCCTGATACTTGAATTCTTCTGTGTCTCCTCTACCCACTACCTGGAGTCCTTGCTTTCCAGAATCTTTAGGTCCAGAGTATTGAAAACAGTGCCGCTAGTCTAGAGTTGTGGTGAGTCTTGTTTATCATCATCTATCAACACCTAGCAGGACATAAAAGGGATGGAACGGTAAGAAATGAGAGAGTTTTCTGCCTTTGCAGTGTTGTGCCATCACAATAGTGATCTTGTTGACCTCAAAATTCACTATTATAAAAAGAAATTGATGTCACTGAAAAGGTAAAGATTTTATTGTCCTTTTCCTCTCCTTGCACTATACATAATACATTTTCAAAGATTTCTTAGCATTTACGCCTTGAGAATTCTAATTTCCATTGTTCTGTTCATAATGTGTTTATCATATTTTTTAATCTCTAAGTGAGATCCAGTCATTGGTATTTTCTGATTTCTTGATTTCTTGAATGAAATATTTTAGAACTTCCCTACAATTTCGTATGAAAGAAAGCACTGAACAAAATTAAAAAAAAAAAAATTCTTATCCCAACTTTGCCTCAGGAGCCTTGGGCACGTCACATTGATTTCAGTCTTTTTAAGTGTATGTCATCACTGAAATTCAGTTCCCTCAGTGTAAACTTGAGATGATAATATTTATCTCACTGGGGTCTTGTGACCTTTACATTAGGTAATGTAATTAGAGCATTTGGTAAATATTAGTATTTGGTGATAGCTTTAAGTACTATCTTTTAATTGTCTTTAATGAGAATCACAAATGTTTTGCAATATGGGATGACGTCAGTAATAGTTTGCATAATGAAATTAAGAAACCAACTCATATTGTGAATTAAACATTTTTGAATTCAGAAACTATTGATTTTATAAAGATTTAAACATCTTTTTCAAATAGAGAAAAAGGTTGCATTTTAAGGCAAAGGAAAGTTGGATAAAAATAATGTTAACAGATGTCTAGAACTTCAAACAAGTAGATAGACACCCCTACCCCTGTGTTCTTGGAAGATAAGGCAGTCCTGATCCACTGACAGTTTGCCACTGGCAGAATTTTCCTTTCCCAGTTACCATCTGCTCTGTATTTAAGTAGCATTTTAGTCCCATCATCAAGGCAGTGTCAGGAAAACAGGTATGTAGAGAATCATCCAGGTGCCTACTTTCACAGGTAAAACAGAAAACAAGCATTGAAGATGGTCTTAATCTATTGCAAATAAACTTGTAAATATATTTTTAATTTAGCTTTAGTTTTTATTGATTATTAGAATCATGAAGATTAAAATAGAAATTTTAAATTTTTAATTATAACAAAAATAATCCAATAGTTTTAAGGATTTACAACTTGCATATTATAAACACATCTCTTTTCTTTCACTATATATTAATGCATTTAGGCACTAAGTTCATTTTATGCATAGCGAAATTATAAAATCCATTTGTATTCAACTAAAATTTAAGTAAATATTTTAATAATGGGGCAATATAATATATGTATATTTTCCATTTTAAGAAATTTTCCTCAGTTTTGCTAAACCTCTGAACTTCCTACAGGCATTTCCATATTTAATCAGTGAAATGTACAATTGTATGTTTACTCATCTGAAAATTAGTGATATTTTTCTCTATTCATTCACATTCTGAGGGAAACAATCATGGTTCGTGTTGTGATTCCTATCATAAAGATACTGTACAAATCGTTCACAAACATTCTGCTATATTCTCTGGCACCAGCAGCCTTCACTGGAAAAGGTTAAGTTCCCTCTATTCCAGAGTTTGGCACATAGAATTCTTTTTATAAAATATTTTTTAATTTCAGAGGCTTGGTCTTTACCACATTTAGAGATAACATCAAAAGTATCTAAACACTGGAGTAAGGCTGAGTTAGTCAAAAATCAGCTTGGCTTCCAGGGCAAGTCATTTCATTTCCTTTTGCCTTTTCTGTGAAATAGGGGCTAATCAGGCCTTTCTTTCTAGGCTCTTAGGAGCAATCAATGAAGCAACCCACTGAAGGCAACGCAAGACCTAGCAAAACTGTTAAGCACCCCCATCATGCTTGGCACTGGCCTGGGAGCAGGAGGTTAAGGGCATGACCGTGTGTACATGCAGCACACACACACACACACACAGACACACACACACACACGCCCCACTCTTTCCTTCTTAGGGCTGAAAGATGCAATGGCACTGTTCTGAAAAGCCTCTATTTATTGTCTTCTAATGAAACCACAGTTTTTAAATACAAGCTGGGTGTGTACTCACACAAAATGCAATACAGTTAAGTTCATACTCTCTTTGGACCTCGGGTGTGTTTCTCTGCCAGTCACAACTTTAACTGCAGACGCTCAAGAGAGTGCGGCAGGGACAAGGTTTACTCTCTACCCTGGACTGCACAGCTGCAAAGGGGCATCCTCTCAGCCTATCAGCTGGTTTATAACAATCTCCACTCGGGGCTCACTTAGAAGAGTGCAGATCCAAGGGAAAGTCATTCTGTTTGGGACACTTCCGAAAGCATTAAACTGAACGTTAGAGAAAGTTTTAAAGGGAAAAGAAATCTTAGAAGCACAGCTTGAATGCATCTTTGCTATGCTGCTTTGGGATTATTGGCAGCCTGCCGGGAAACACCTTACATGCTCATAAGAGAGGCCTTCTTAGACTTTTTAAAAATAGTTTCATCTATAACTGGAATAAGACAATACGGGACTGACACTTTGATCCCTTCAGAGATAAGCACCGAGTGGGGGAAGCTGAGCTTAGTATGTGGTCACACCAGAAATACCAAAGTTAATTTAGGGAACTTAGTGAGAGTTTATGACAAAAATATATTTCTAGTGGTATAATCTTTACATTTTGGTACTTTCTGGCATTGGTTTTGCCATGCTGAAAAGAGTCTGGTTTTAACGAAACACCAGAGCAATGGTCCTTTACAGATGAAAAGAGAAGCAAGTGATACTGTCTTCAGAAGAAACCTTAGTCTCTCAGGGATTCAGAAATGAAGATTACAAGACTTGCTTACAGTGGTCAGTGCAAGGCTCTGAACTTACCCCACCAATCTATATGGTCATGTGGTCCACCAGAGCCTGGCGCTGACAACACAGGGATTGCTTGCTGAGGCAGCAAGATTATTTTTAAGTATTATTTAATGGTCTTGAGTCCGTTGTTGAAAAAAAAGCAAGCAAATGAGAGAAAATTCCTCTTTTCTTTCCTAAGTAAGGCAATACATATGTGGAGGCTCTGACCAGATCACCAAGACCTGATGCAGCACAGCTAAGCCTCTGGAATAAAGTTCCACTTCTCAGCTGACTGCTCTGGTGCCACACAAAGGCTACTTTAGGGAGAAAGAGAAGGCAGCAAATTCTGTAATATCCATCCAAGAGTCTTAATTTCTGAAAGTCCTGTACAATACTTGGTGAAGAAAATCAGTCACTGAATGAATAGGTCAGCCCAGTAGTCCCTACTATTCAGTGACCCCTAACAACACTAACTGAAAGCACAACGTGTACGTAAGCACAGGACATACGGAGTCACTATGGCCAGCACTGTGGGTCTTTGAGAAGAAGGCCGCTAGGGTGAGACTGGACTCTGCCACCTATGTGACTTTCTAAGAGGCTCACAATTGGACAGCTCCCTAAGGGAGTTATCTGATCTTCATAACTGAGAAGTGTAGAAAGTTTATTTAGTCATCACACCAGAAGTGGTGTAAAGCAAATGTATTAATCTGGTTCACAGTAAACTCTGGATAAGCCAGAATGACAATTATCTATTTACAGCAAGAATACAGTTATATTGGAAATTGAAAACCTTGCCCATGTGACCATTTTCTGTATTTGGGAGACTGGCATGGGGATCCAAACCAAAACTTGAAGATATAAGCACAATATCAGAACAGAGAGAATTACATAGGCAGCATATCTTGGTCATAAGCTCAGAAGCTTGCTAAAAATATAGATTATCTAGCCATACTCTGGAGATTATGAGTGAGGCATGGGAATTGTACTTTAAAAGCAACTCAGACAATTCTTTGGCACCAATGTGCATGTTGAGTGATGTAGAGATCATCCAGTATGCACTGGAATCCGTCTAGGACAATCAAATGAGTTGACCTCCACATCAAACATATAACAGCCTCCTGGCTAAACAGTTCATGCCCTTATCTCCTGTCTCTTGGATGTAGGTAAATGAGCGCTGCCCGTGTGAAGTTCCTTCTCAAAATGCCTATGGCTGAATAACTGCTTTTTTAACCAACACCTTCTTTGTTTAAATACATTGCTATGGTCATTTGATTTTGTTATCAACTGGGATCTATTCTGCTTCCCCAAAGGCAGATTTCTCAGATAATAGTTATATTAATGGAACACTGATTTATTATTTACAAGATCTAATGCAAAGTAGTTTATAAACATTTTCTCATTTAATTTTCACAACTGCCTTGATAACTTACTCCTATTTTAGAGATAAAGAAAATTAATTTCAGCAAATTTAAGTTATTTACCCAAAGTAAAACTAGTAAAAAAATATGGTGAAGCTGGAAATCAAATATATTTTGGGTTAACTTAAATTCCAATGCCGTAACCACTAGGCATATTGCCTTGTGCATTGGTTTTTATAGTTCAACTCACAAAGGATATTGTTAATTCCAAGCACTTGTTGTCCTGTTTTCTTTCTCTTCATGTATTACCTCTCATAGACTTGATACCTGATTGTCTAACAATGTATTTATCTGGTCCAGACAAAGGATTCTGGAATTTTATGTATTTATTTATTTTGTCCATTTCTTCATTCTATTCATAGGCTCAATGAGAAAATATTTGTTTTATCAACAAGTGCACATTAATTTTAATAGAATATTGGAAAATGTCTACTATCAGGGGAAAACTTTTAAATGATTGGTTTTAGAATGGAGATTAAATAATACATGATAATTTTTGTTAGGAGAATATATACACATATGATGGAATAGGAAATGGCTAAAAAATATTGAAGAAAATATGTTCTTAATTCACCATAGGGTTCTTTAAAAGCATATAAATTTCTTAATTTTGAAATTCTGGAGGTCAGGATACCTCCCTCCTCATTTTTGTTCCTTCCCTTCTTCACCCACGGTAGTAAGATAAGATTAGGGCAGGGGATATCTTTGGTAAAAGAGACGGACAACACCAGCCCAGGCAAAGTTTATTTGGCTTTTGTGATGCTTCAACGGGAGATATATGAAATATTTAAAATCTCTTCTAGCAATGAAAAGTAAGTCACTCCTACATCGCTTCAGGGAGCATAACCTAGAGTCTCCATTATTGGAAGGACATTTCTCCTAAGTCATGAGCTAGGGGACTTGACAGAGAATTGCAAAATGTTGAGAAAATAGTGAGGAGAAGAGAGAAGACAGTAGGAGACTATGGTCACAAGATTTCAGAACATTGGAAAAATCCTAATTGGGCTAAAAATTAACTCAATAGGGAAAGGAAATAGATGTTTGGCACCATTGGACAGCCTCTAGACTTCAGTAGCATTCTGTGTCATCTAAAATGACTGTTCTCTTTCAAGGAGAGGACTATACCTAAATGTCCTGCTGGATGATGAAGATACAATGAAGAAATTAGCTTATTCACATTTTCTTCTAACAATTTGTCCAGCAATTAATGTCCCTAAACCTCAAATTCTGCCAAGTCCTCACCTTTACTTTTGCAAAAAGCATCAATGTAATTGGCAAATGTTCATTCATCTCCTGCCTAATTTCACACTTGATTCTTCTTCCCAATTTGATTTGAAAATTGTTCAACTTTTATTCACTCAACAAACTTTTATTGAATAACTACTATCATCTAGACACAGTTACATAGTGATCAATCTGCCTGTGGATTAAAGCTTTACCAGTTTTTGTATTTTTTTTTAGTTCATAACAAATAAGTTCCCAGGCTGTTTAATATTTCTATACTTTCACTCAGGGTCTCTCTTCTTGCTGTCATGTCTTACTACATTGGTACAAAAATTAAACATCTTCTTTATATTTTAAAATTCAGGCCAACGTTTACCTAATCTCTTAAGCCTTCCTTGACCCTTCCCATCCCTCTAGAATACTGGACACCAATTCCTTTGTGCTCTGATTAAGCCCTTCTCTATTTCTATAATACCTAGGTTATATATCTTTAAAATATTCATAACAGACATCATATTTTATCTTCCTAGTTATTTTTTGGAAAATTATTTCTCTTCATTTTGGTCCCTATGGTTCGGGCTGAACTGACTCCACCTTCCTGCTCATAGGATAGATACACAAGCTAATCATAATACAAAATGCCTCTGGCCACAATGAATAACTGAGGAAGAACAAATGACCCAAGTGGTAAAAGCCAGATTCCACTTTAAAATTGACATTGACACTTGAAAAGAAAGGGTCTCTTTTCTGAGATTGAAGTTGCTAAGCGTCATGTAAATTTGCAGGTCATATTTGCCCCCATTTATTGGAAGCACGCCTGAGAGTGAAGTTATCAAAAAGTAAAGAACAATCAAGAAGTCAAGAGGAAGAGAATGAACAGTAAAATATTATCTTAGTGCCAGGATTTAGTGCTGAAGCCATTTGTACCCCTTGGATATTCCAGCTGTTCTTGCTAATGGACATTACTCTCAGCTAGTTTGGGTGGAGTTTTCATCATTTGCAACCAGAAGAGTCTGCATTATTATATCATGTCTGTGTCTGTCACTACAACTGCAATATAGAAGTTGCCTGTTCTATTCTATGACAGGACTTGGAACAAAGTGAATACTCTTGTTTACTGATTAAAGAAGAAATGAATGGATGAATGGAAATAAATAAATACATGAAGTATAGCCTACAAATATGAGAAAAATATATATATATTTCTTGCTGTAGACCCAGGACATCAACAATTTGGTGCCCTTCTCCCAAGTAAAAAAAAAGAATTTCCCAAGTAAAAATTAATTATTTTCAAACTATTGTACTGCATGGTGCTGGGTCATAGTGGTTTGTGATTCCGAAAAATATCCTTAAGGTGGCTTACTCAGGTTGGATGGATTTAGTAAATATCTCAGGATAATTAAGCCCTTTATTTACTTCTTAACACCAAATGATATCCTCCAGGTCCTAAAGTTATTTTAAATGGCACATGAGATAGTGTCTCTGTCAGTTCCCTTCGGATTGAATTTCATGGTTTAATCAGACTCACCATTAACAATCTTCCCCTGGACAGGAACAGAGCTAATATAGTGTGATGAGAGAGTGTTGGCCAGTGGCTCAACTAGCTCTGCAAGTCTGCACATGTGGATTCTATTTTCAAACCTATGATTGATTTACTTTCTGACCATGGCAAACCACTCCATTCTCCCATATGATGCTTATCAACAAATGGTGTCTGCTCAACTCATTTATTGAGAAAATATAACCCCATTTTAAAAATTGGAAATTATTTCCCATGAACAATTTTTGGTTTTTTACCACACTGCTTTTCTGCATGTGTGATTTACTACCTGATCAAAATAAAGTTACTTTGGGACAGGGATTTAACATTTTAGAAATTCATTATTTTCTCTTTATAAAGATACTGACCTCTTTAGATAATTTGATATTTCTCTTATCTCAATTCATATGTCATTTATAATCTCTACTGTAAAAAATCCATTTTGAGGATGCATTGGTTTTAAATGTTCTCCAGTTGGTTCCCTACAGATTGTAAACTACTTAGACAGGGAGGAAAAGGGATTGAACAAATATTTGATTTGACTTACTGACTTTTGAACTTGATGCAATAATCATCAGTTTCACATATTCATATGCAGTGATGTGTGTGTGTGTGTGTATGTGCGTGTATAATCTCCAAATGCAAACCACTAGAAGGAAGGAGTACTCACTTGGGATTCATTTTTCTTTTCTTGTTATACAAATTTGAGCTGGTTTGTGATGGGAAGAAATGGCATGGGCTGTGAGAAATAATTACAGCTCCTAAACTACTGCTGTACCTTAAA
Organism: Balaenoptera acutorostrata; assembly: GCF_949987535.1. Taxonomy (NCBI): domain Eukaryota; kingdom Metazoa; phylum Chordata; class Mammalia; order Artiodactyla; family Balaenopteridae; genus Balaenoptera; species Balaenoptera acutorostrata. Next base: position 92,679,997 of record NC_080070.1, on the reverse strand, counting down.
GTCAAGACTTAGGACAGATGACTTTAACGGATATTTTAGGAGTGATTTTGTGTTGGACAACAGGAGAAATTATATAACACACTGTCATATATAAATTTTCTTTAAATTTTAAAAAATCTGTTTGTATATGTATTTATGGTCAGAGTTATGCTGATGTACTTGTCTCCATGTTATGGAACACACTAAATAAGATCAGCATTGTCTGTCCATCAAGGATGGAAAACGAAAAGTTACCTGGGAAATTAAGACTGACACCAGAAAGAGTATTAACTTCCATGGCGATTTGTTTCCATGGTTAATGGTTTGTTCAGTGTATTTCTCTTTTCTAGGAACACTTCGGTGTTGTTATTTTTGGTCTTTTGTTTTTTTAGTTATTTATGTACTTTGGTTTTTATTGTAGAAAATCTTCCATTTCTTCTAAGTTTCTGCATTTATTCACATGTACTTTTGCAAAATAGGGCACTAAAAGTTATTTACCTCTGTGTCTGTGCCTTTCGGGTTTTTTTATGATTGTGTAGCTAAGTTTTTTTATTTCATTTCTTTGTTCAAAATTATTTTATCTAAAATATTTTGTTCTTTATTTTTATTTTTTTCTATTCATCAATTTATTACTGCTTTTAACTGTATTTGTATCCTTCATTATTCTTCCCTTAGGTCTATTTTGTGCTCTATCTCTATCTTGTTCTATTAAATGCTTAATTTAATCTTTTACATTATTATATATCAAATTAAGTAGCATTAATGTCTAAGCCTCTAAATTTTTCATCTCAGCCTAAATTTAGCTCTATCTTATATATTTTGTGCATGTGGAGGTTTCATTTTGGATATTTTCTACCTACTCTGAATATTAAATATATTTACAAACATTCATGTATTCCCATACGTATTTTGGAATGTGTTGTCCAAAATATACTATTTTTTGGAAATGCTATAAAATAACTTGAGAAGTTTTACCCTAATGCCATGATATTTATTCACACATATATTTGGATCAACCTCATTAATAACTATATACATTTATAACTTTTTGTTTGTCTACCTGATTTTGGGGGGAATGTAAGATTTCTTGACTTACTCTCTTATTCCTATTGTTTCTATAGATTTATTTTTGAAAATCTGCCATTCTTGTTTAATATATAGTTGACCCTTGAACAATGTGGGGGTTAGGAGCACTGACCCTCTGCACAGAAAATCTGTGCATAACTTAGTAGGCCCTCTGTGTCCACGGTCCCTTATCTGAGGATTCAAACAACTGCAGATCACATAGTACTATAGTGTTTACTACTGAAAAAAAATCTGTGAAAAAGTGGATCTGTGCAGTTGAAATCTGTGTTGTCAAGGGTCAACTGTATTTGACTATTTACTATTTACTGCATAATGAGTCATTCTCTAGTTCAGGAACATTAGGAATGTCTCCTAGAAGTTTAGTGTTAATTCTGTACCCAGTCTAAACCACCTTTTCTCTAACTACTTTTCTGTGTCTTTTTTATGTCATTATTTTAGTTTTTATATATGCATATTTATTCTTTCCTAATAGTCACTTATCTATTCATTCTGTAAAGATATGGTTTTGATTCTCAATTTGTTTCCTGGTTCCACCGTCTCTAATTTATGTCACTCTGTTGTTTCATTATCTCATCCTTGATTTATTTTTTGTTTCATTGATTTCATCTTTCTTAGTATTTCATCTGAATTTGAAAGTATTTTTTAAGAAAATCTTTTTCAATATTTGTGTAAATTCCATAAGAAGTGTTTTTAAGCCTGCAGTGCATTTTATGTTCTTAAAATTGTGGTGGCATATTTTTCCACAGTAGTCTGAGGTTTTCTTTCCATCTTTCTCGTATTTAATGTGGGTAGTTATATCTGAATATTTTTCCCCAGATATAGTTTATATGAATTCCCTGTGATTCTTTTACTCACTTATCTGAGTTCTTTTGGTGTTCACCCCAGACTATCATGAAGTCTGAGGGCTGATTATTGTTGGTTTGTGTTCTGTCTGTATTTTTGTGCACTTATTTTAGATAGGAGGCATGGATTCGTCAGTAGAGTCTGTGTATTGACGTGACTAGTGGATTTGGTCTCTGATCTTTTTTTACTAAACGTTTTATACCACCTAGTTGCAGTCTCTCCTAACCCAATAGGAGATACAGTCGAATTTGATATCGAAGTCAAATTGTAAAGGCTTCATCTCTCAAGGACTCAATCAGAGGGGTTGAGCTCTGCATTTTTGCCAACATTTCCCCAGCAGCTCTCCACCTCCTGTCTTAGCCAGAGGAGAGAAAACTAGACGAAGTTTGTAGAGCTCAAATAGAGCTTCCTGGGAGGCCCTTGCCTTGGGCACTTACACAACCTCAGAGATCCTTGTGGAACTCACTTTCTCTTTTGTGTTTCTGTCTGGACAATTCCATCTTTATTGTTGTTGCCTCCCTGCCCTTCTACCTGCAAGAAGACAAACTCATTCATCTTCAGTGAATAATTCTTATGATGATGATGACATTTGCCTTTTCTTCCCTTTAGCTATATCTGTCTGCAGATAAAATTAATTATTCTAGAAATGAGGTTTGCTGATTATTTAACCTGAAGTAATCCATTTTCCACAGCTCAATCAAAATTCTGAGAGGTAGGTAAAACTTCTGAAACAAATGTTCTTCACATTTACAATGATCGATCTACCAGAATACTCATTTTCTTCTGAAAATATTCATTTTACTTTTCTTAGTTCCATAATGATGATGAGACATGCAAGTCATAAAAAATTTTATTTTTTTTTAATTTTAAAATTTCTATAGGCTATGATTTCTACAGGGCTAAAGGAAATGCTCTTTCTTTAGCTTTGCCACACTAATTTGTCCGGGTCAAGCCAAAATATCATTTTAGTTCATGTGGTATTTAATTGTGAACAGCAATGGCTGGAGGATTTTAAGGGTCACTAGGTCCAGATGTTTGGTCATTAGTCACCACCATATAACCCACCTTCAATATAATAAATATGGATAAAATAAGGAAACACTTCACCCGTCAACAAGATTAGTGTTCAAGACTAATAGGAGCCTGATTTCTGCTTTTTAACTTTGTTAACATTTAACCCTTTGAGGGCAGAGGATTTCACTTGAAGTAAATCTCTCCTTACACACTCTGCTCTTATTTACTGAAGTTTATATACCTTCATTAATGGCATGTCTATTCACCAAAAAAGTGCAGGCATGCTTTTAAGTATTTTAATACTTAACATCACACTTCATATCTTTTTCTTAACAACATGTTGGAATGTTTAAAAAGGTGGTTTTGTTGGACAGTCACGTAATTGTCTGATAAAGGACCTATGTCTGTGGCTATGAAGCAGCCTATTTAAAAGAATTTATTGGACATATTGGGCTGATCTGGACTCCCCCAAACAATAGAGATTCTTTCAAAACCTCTTTGTATGTTTACTTTCCTTTTTTTTTTTTTTTTTTGTATTTGTATAGAATGAAAAGCAAATATACTAAAATCTTTTTATCTCTAATGTAGTATTTCTCACCTGCAGCAATGGAAATAAAAACGTGCAACAACAGCAAAGGAAACCATAAACAAGACCAAAAGACAACCCTCAGAATGGGAGAAAATATTTGCAAATGAAGCAACTGACAAAGGATTAATCGCCAAGATTTACAAGCAGCTCATGCAGCTCAATAACAAAAAAACGAACAACCCAATCCAAAAATGGGCAGAAGATCTAAATAGACATTTCTCCAAAGAAGATATACAGATGGCCTACAGACACATGAAAGAATGCTCAACATCATTAATCATTAGAGAAATGCAAATCAAAACTACAATGAGATATCATCTCACACCGGTCAGAATGGCCATCATCAAAAAATCTAGAAACAATAAATGCTGGAGAGGGTGTGGAGGAAAGGGAACACTCTTGCACTGTTGGTGGGAATGTAAATTGATACAGCCACTATGGAGAACAGTATGGAGGTTCCTTAAAAAACTACAAATAGAACTACCATACGACCCAGCAATCCCACTACTGGGCATATACCCTGAGAAAACCATAGGTCAAAAAGAGTCATGTACCAAAATGTTCATTGCAGCTCTATTTACAATAGCCAGGACATGGAAGCAACCTAAATGTCCATTGACAGATGAATGGATAAAGAAGATGTGGCACATATATACAATGGAATATTACTCAGCCATAAAAAGAAATGAAATGGAGGTATTTGTAATGAGGTGGATGGAGTTAGAGTCTGTCATACAGAGTGAAGTCAGAAAGAGAAAAACAAATACAGTATGCTAACACATATATATGGAATCTAAGGGAAAAAAAAAAAAAAGGCCATGAAGAACCTAGTGGCAAGACGGGAATAAAGACACAGACCTACTAGAGAATGGACTTGAGGATATGGGGAGGGGGTGGGGTGAGATGTGACAGGGTAAGAGAGTGTCATGGACATATATACACTACCAAATGTAAAATAGATAGCTAGTGGGAAGCAGCCGCATAGCACAGGGAGATCAGCTCGGTGCTTTGTGACCACCTAGAGGGGTGGGATGGGGAGGGTGGGAGGGAGGGAGATGCAAGAGGGAAGAGAAATGGGAACATATTGTATATGTATAACAGATTCACTTTGTTATAAAGCAGATGCTAACACACTATTGTAAGGCAATTATACTTCAATAAAGATGTTTGAAAAAAAAAAAAAAAAACGTGCAACAATATGGTGCAGGCCTTGGAATCTAGCTGCACTGGAAGCCATTTCTGTAGGTTCCCCTGAAGAAAATTGAGAATAATAATACTAACCAGGTAGAGTTGTTGTTTGGATTTAATTTTACGTAAGTAGGCCTTCAATTAATGTTAATTCTGTTTTCCTTATTTGCATAGACATAGTACAATATTCTGACACATGTGTTTGCAAATCAAATATCTACTTGAAAAAGTGGATGAGAAGATTGACTACAAGGTACAAAGTATGCAGTTTGGATACTTTCACTGATATTTTGCTGGTATTTTGGCATTATGTAATGCTTATAATGTCTATTATTTTACATCTACCCCTTTCATGAAAATTCTTATGTTATATTATCAGATTAGGTATCTCCTTGATTCCATATTGGGGGAACTTTTTCTTCCTGTCAAAGCAGTCCTCATTCTTTACTATTAATAAGTTGCTTAAATTCTAGCTTTATGTTAAAAAAAAATCTTTATTAAAAAAAGAAAACAAAGAAAAATATATATCTCTGGCTAGTTGATTCAGTTTATTAGGGTGTATTTTTAATAAAGACAAGATGGCAACTCTGACCCCCCTTGAGTACAGATTATTTTTGCCCCATTTCATTGCTCCAGAACCTTACGGCTGGCCCTGTTAAATCATAGCTTGCCTCCTCCAGGACTTTGAGTCCCTCCTTGACCTGTCACAGGAGCCAGGTGGCAATGATCCAGGTAAAAAGAATTGTTCAACTGAAGGAAAACAGTGGGGAAAAAATGGATCACCCAGTCTAACCAAGAAGTGGGAGTCCATTGATTAAATCTCAAAACAGCCTCAGAAATTCTTCCTTTTTTTATGAATTGTATGGTTTTCTTGTTTCCTGCTCTCCCTACTCCTGCTTCCTCTTCTCTTTCTCTTTCTATAATTTATTAATTCCTCTATTCCAAACATTAAAAAGATTAATCTCACTCCACATGGTCTATTCTCATATTCCATTTTTATGAAAATAAAACACAAGCAATTTATTTCCATGCCAATTTTATGATCATAAAAAGCCAACTTTTTATAACCATCTATATAATAACTAGCTGAATTATTCATTTTCTATTGAAATATTTCATGTTTTTGAAAACTCAATCAGCTTTTGGTTTTATTTAAATACTGAATTAAATATCAACTGTTTACTTACCCATAACCTTTATTTTTCAAGACCACTTCTCAATCAAAATATATTAAATGGCGACATTTAGTATGTATGTGTAGCACATACATGAATAAGTATATATTGTTCACACCAATATATACATATATGCACCTAAATATGCAAATTAATATCCATTTGTATTCATTTGGTCCTGTAAATCTAGAAATAAGCTTTCCAATGCTTATTTGCCTTATTTTTATTTCAATCTATCCCTATTGAATCTGGGAACATTGTCACAATTTATGTCATACACTGCTATAAAGCTCTGCAGAAAATATCCAATTTCTTTTTCAAATGTCGACCAAACACTTTATAGATCTTTTTTCTCCATCCCCTTCTTTACCCCTTTTACTTAAATTAGCAGAGCTGTCTAAAAAGTCAGATTTAAAGGCTTCAAACGTTTTCTTGGTCTTAGAACAGATGCCTCAGGAGACTTTCCACCAGGAAAGTACATTGGATTAGCGCAGCCTGTTTTCCTACTACATTCTTTAAACATAACAGACAGCCCCAAAATAAGGAGGACAATTTACTTGTTAGGACGTGTATGGAATTTAAAGAGAGGGCATATTTTCACCATACCAGTGTGACGGAGACCAGAATAGGTTGTTTAGGAAAAAATTTCATACCATTTCAATGAACAATAGGAGGTCAAATAAAATACTTAAACGTGGCAGGTTTCTATCAATGAAATGGATACTTGCAAAATGAGAAGAAAGGTTTGATGGTGAAGAAAATTAGTGTATCAGCTTAGTAGAGCTATCACTCCAGGCATAATTCTGTGCTAAGGATACTTGACATATAATAGCATTACTGAGTGCACACACTATGGTCTGGTTTTATTGGAACACACACATCGATAGAAGCCATGTTTATTGATTAGACAGAAATGAGACATTATGAGATCTGAGACAGAATCTGCTACCCCTCAAGAAAAAAATGGGTTTAGCAAAGAATGCAGCACCTGCGACTTTTTACCAAGGGAGATTTTTCTTTTTTTTCTTTTAACTCTGAACTGAGAAAGTAGACTTTGGATAATACCTCAGAATTAGAAAACACAACTCCAAGATGAAAGGGAAAGGTATGTCACAAATTATAGAGAGATGACTCATGAAAAATGAATAGGAAATATAAGCAAAACATAAATAATTCTGTTGCACTCTTCCAGTTATGTGAGGGGGGAAATGTGTCTGAGTATAAACTTGTGTTTTGGGCTGCAATGCTCTTCCTTTTTGGCCAAGGAATTTTCCGTCGTGAAATAGTAGCTTTTGTATACTGGATTCTAGCTTCTGACTTACTTTATGCAGGCACTGGTTATGCTAATAGTGTTATTCAAATAATGAGACATGTTTCTACACAGTGAAGACCAAGAATCCCCACACAAACAACCTGTACATACATTTTCACTTTTTTACTTTAATAACAAAATACACATTTTAATACATGTGAGGCAAAAATACATCTAATTATGACTTGTTAGCATATCTAAATTTTATTTTTTACAAAGCTATGCCAAATAGAAGAATTTTATTTAAAGCAACAAAACGCTAGACTTTCAACAACAAAATAACTATAAGTATGGTAAAGGTAAAAAGAAAAAAAGTCATAAAATAAAGAAGAGACAAAATACTTGTTGAGTATTTAATATGGGCCAGTTGACTTCTGATTTCTGATCCAACATGTAAAGAGCTTGCAAGTCATCACTCCCATCCAGATATGAGAAATCCTGAACAAGTTGCAAATCAACAAATCTTCTTAGATACAGCAGAGAAGTGAGGTCTCAGCTCTAACTGCCATCCTGAAAACTGGAAAGACAGACAGGCAGGTACAGAGGATCACTGCTTACCTGAAGCAGAAGCACAGGAGCAGAACCCTGCAGTGGATCTAGTATCAATAGGAAGACTTTAAGCTATGACTGATGAATTGCTGGAGGCACAGTGAGAGTTAAAAACTCAGAGGTGGCCCATTCTTGTTTGGGGAGGGGACCACTTTCATGATTCTTACTTCCAGTTGCCCTATCAGATTCTGTGAAGATTTGAGAAAATTACCTCATGTTTCCAGCAGAGGGAGGGAAAAAGTAATCTTTTTGATATATTTTCAGATCTCTCTGTTCCTGGCCCCAGGGAAACTATTTACCAAAGTCTAACTGATTGGGGTTTTACCAGAGGCTATCCAACCTGGAGAAGGGAAATACCCAACTCAAGCCTCCTCTAGCCTTTGACACCGGGGAAGGGAAATACCCAACTCAGATTCACTAAAATAAATGAGACCTAATCATGGTACTAGAGATCACTTTCCCTCTCCCACACCTTACCACCATATCAATAGAGTTCCAGTATAATAGCAAGAATACAGCTAAAAGAAGTTCAAACCTCAGACCCTATTAAGAGGTCTCTAGGAAAACCCAAAATCACAGGAGAGGCAAAAACATGGACAGTAAATGAAATGTTAGCCTCTGAAACTATAGCTACAGCAAACATACACACAGCCTAAGCCCTGGACAGAGAGATATAAAACCTCACACTGAAAGTCTATCTACCTCATTCCTTTTACCCGATAGTCATGTCTGGCTTTCAACAAGAAAATCACAAGGCATGGCAAAGACAAAAAATATACTCTGAGAGGTAAAGTAAGTGTCAGAACCAAAGCCAGATATAATGGAGATTTTGAAATTATCACACTGGAAATTTTAAATAACTATGGTTAATATGCTAAGGGCTCTACTGGAAAAAGTGAACAACATACAGGACCAGATAGGTACTGTAAGCCAAGAGATAAAAATTCTAAGAAAGAATCAAAAGGAAATAGTAGTAATTGCAAGACTGTAAGAGAAATTAAGAATGCCTTTGCTGGGCTGGGCATCAGTAGACTGTACACAGCTGTGGAAAGAATCAGTGAGCTTGAAGATATGTCAACAGAAACCTCCAAAACTGACACACAAAGAAAAAAAAGATGGAACAGACTATCCAATAACTGATGGATGATTATAAAAGGTGTAATATATGTATAATGGGAATACCAAAAGAAGAAAAAAGAGACAAAAAGTAGAAGAAATTTTTGAAAAAATATAGTGGCCGAGAATTTTCCAAAATTAGTGACAGATACCAAATCACAGATACAGGAAGCTCAAAAAACACCAAGCAGGATAAATACCAAAAAATTCTATACCTAAGCTCATATATTCAAACTTTAAAAAATCAAAGACAAAGATTAAATCTTGAAAGAAGTCAGAGGAAAAAAAAAAAAACAACTACATTACCTACAGAGAAACAGCGATAAAAATTACATTGGACTTCTCTTCAGAAACCATAGAAACTATGCAAGCAAGAAGAGAATGGAGTGGAATATTTAAAGTGTTAAGAGGAAGACAAACAAACAAACAAAAAAACCACCGACCTAAACTTCTGTATCCAACAAAATTATCCTTCAAAGAAAAGGAGAGTACGTTGATGATTATGATGTGTCAATGTAGGCTCACCAGTTGTTAACAAGTGTCCCACTCTGGTGAGAGATACTGATAATGGGGGAGGCTATGCATGTGTGGGGACAGGGGGTATTTGGGAAATCTCTGTATCTTCATCTCAATTTTGCTCTGAACCTAAAACTGCTAAAAAATAAAGTCTTGTCTTTGAAAAAATTGCATTTTTAGGTTAAAAAGAAAAAGAGTGAAGCAGGAATACTTTCTCAAACAAAAATTCAGAGAGTTTTCTGCCAGTAGATTTGCCTTGCAAGAAATATTAAAAGAAGTTCTTCAAAGAGAAGGCAAATTATACAGGTCAAAAACTCAGATCTACATGAAGAAAGGAAGACTATGAGAGAAGGAGTAAGTGAAGGTAAAATATCTTATTTTTCTATTCCTAATTGATCTAATAGATAACAATTTGTTCAAAATAATAACAACAATGTATTTGGTGATTATAGCTTGTGGCTAAGTGAAATGAATGATAGCCGTGGCTTAAGGGAAGAGAGGGAGGAAATGGGAATACTCTGTTATAGGTACTTGCATTGCCCATTAAGCAATATAGCATTTGAATGTGAATTGGGATTATTTGTAAATATGTATTACAAACTCTAGGGCAAATATGGGTCAGTCATTTTACATGGTTTAGCTCCATAATTCCTTCAACCCTGTAGTAAATACTTATATTCTATTATAGATGTGAAAACTAAACATAGTTTACAAAAACAAACTAAATATTTTGTAAATGAGAAAACTAAAGCTCATAGAAATTAGATAAATCACATAAGGAGGACTCATGATTTTAACGCATTTCCGTCAGGCTTCAAATACTGTAATTTCCACCACAGGTCCAAATGAGATCCTTCTCATTTGTGAGCAATGTTTAAAAGATCAAGGAGCAAACTCATAACTAAATGATCAAAGCAAAGCAAAAAAAAAAAAAAAAAAAAAAATTAGGTAATATTTTTATTAAAAAGTGATATCAATATAAGAAATATGTTTGGAAGTAGCAAATCTGTTTGCCACATCTACATTAAATAAAAGGTAATGATGGAGAATACATATCCAAAAAAGTTCAATTCCTCACATTCCTGGGACAGTACTGTTGTCAATCAACTTAAAGGTATATATATTGTCAAAGGATGGAAAACTGATGTCCTCCAGTGTCCTAGAGAGGCATCCAAATCTTACCTCCCAACCCAGTTCAAAGTTTCATTCATTCCTTCAATAAATATTTATCCACCTAGTACAGCATGCCCTGAAGGAGAAGATGCTCTGATATTTCTGTGCCAGAACAGCTCTAATACAATTATATTGTACTAAAAGCTGCTTCATTAGTCCTAATCCTGCTTTTCAAATAAAAACCAGTACATTTTCCACATGGTAGTCTTGGACATATTTGAAGTATGTCTCATGACTTGTCTGGGCTAAACATTCCTATGCTTGTCCTTTGTGGGGGAAAAGTCATGACTTGCATTTTTCTAGCTGCTACCCTGAGGAATAGTTCCAGATTAGGGGCCCATGTTTGCAGAATATTTTTCTTGACCCATACATAGTTGAAAAAAATCAATTGCCAAGATTAAAAATCAGAAGATATCACATAATAATAAATATATCTCACATTTTGGTAAATACTTCAAGGTCCCAAGATCAAAGGCCCCTGGAGTAGCAGCCCCTTAACCATGTCATGCACTACCCAGTTCACCACACTCTTCACCTGTTCTTATTGCCTGAGGGAGGCCAAGTGGCAGTTGCCATTTAACATCTTGCTCTTTCTTTCTCTTTCTCCCACCCCACCCCCTTTCCTCCCTCCTTCTTCCCTCCTTTTTTCCCTTCGTTCCTACCTTCCTTTCTTCCTTCTTTCCTTCTTTCAGTTCTGGGTCAACTTCATTTCTTTACATTACATGCCTGGTATCTTAAGCAATTAAATTTGCTCCTAAACCAGACATCACTATCCCTCATAAAACTTTATGTCCAGAATTAAGCACAATACAGCACTTTTTAGACCACTTTCTTTGATCATGATGCTATACTCTTACATGAAATAACAACTGCATTATATTCCTAAGTATCCAAAATATTCAATTCACAGTCAAGTAAAATTCTCCAGGCTGAAGCAGCCCTTTCTACAAAGCTGGAATTCCTTGAAAACCACCTGCAGACTCAGCGCTTCCTTACATCCTAGAGGAATACTTGGAGCTCTAGCTAACTGTGAGAATAAACATAAGTCACCCCCGAAACGACACATAGCTATGTTCTAATAACTCAGCTTTTACCTTATTCTCACTTGAATCTTTATTCTGATAACTGAATCACTGCTTATTTACCTGTGCAGAAGCTCATGCTTGGAACCTTGCCATTCCAGAGCATGTGCCTGGTCCCTAAACCCTAGCACAGTAACTGATGCTGTTATTGACTTTAGATGAATGGTACGTCGCTTGTATCTCAAAATGAATCTGGCTGTTGTATGTCTCTGTTATCCCAGCATCCTCATTTGTAATTGTTCCTGTTCTACCTGTTGCATTGATTTGCCCCCTTCTGCATAGGCTCTGGATCCCTCAGTGTCAACCCTATGAGCAGGCAAGCCCAGATCCAGGTGCCACTCCTAGTGATCTACATGATCTGCTAAGTAAATCATACCAACTTTTATCTTCTTAAATGTAAATAGTAGATAACTGAGTCTTTGTAGTGTAACAGTTTGAATTTTTTAGTCTTAATTAATAACAATATTTACCAGCAGTATAATTAATGATGTAAGTACGTGACTACTTTTAAATTAGCATAGAGTTACAGTCCCAAAATATTCACAAAGGACCTTTACAGTGTCCATGTTTTCCAATTGCTCTTTCCTTTTGGTTACCATCAACCTCCATGTTGCTTGTTTTAGCAATAAGCTACAAGTTAGAGTTTACTTTTTGAACCTTGATGTAGAACTTTATAGATGTCCCTACTACATTTACCTAGTTAGCTATAGCCTTTCATTTCACTTTTAAAGACCTTTTCAACCTTAAGTTATACAATATATTACATATGCATTCTAGTTTTAAAGATTCTGAAAAAAATGATAATTATCCCCTTATTATCTGCAAAGTAACTAAAGCAAATTTTGAACAGGCCAAGTATGGAGACTTGCAGCTCTTTTCTATAGACAATTCTCTGAGTTAATATATTTCTTGATTTACTGTGCCATTAGGCCTTGAGTTTTAGCCTTTTCCTTTCTTCTTACTGTAACATTGATGTTTTTAGTAGTTGGAAAACATTCGGTAAATAAATATGGATTCTGGCATTTAAAATTCATAGTTAAAATTTCTTCTTCACCAGTAAAATACAAACAGTCCAGGTAGAAGTGGTAGGTATCTGGTATAAGTGATATAAGTAAATATTTGAGCGTAGAATCCATAGAACTTGGGCTAATTCAAAGTGAGGTTACAAAAAAGAAAGGCAGAATCTAGTCTGACTTCTAAGTCTGTGATGTGTGTGATGTGTGATGGAGTGTATGGAGTACCACAGCCAACAGAGGATGGGCCTTAGGAAGAGGTAAGGCAATAAACTATATTGTAGATGTGTGGTGTGTCAGGGTCCTGTGGGATATCCAGGCATGGATACATAAAACACAGATAGATATATTAATCTGAAACTATAGAAGTCTATAGAGGAGAAAAAGATCTGGAATTCATTAGCAAAACAGGTACGGTGTGAAGCCATAGGAAATGATGAACTTGCTCAAGAAAAACATGCAGATGAGAAAGAGGAGCATGCAGAAGAAAGAACTTTGAGGGATGTAACAGGACTTGGTTAAATTGTGACATTAACTACCCCACTGGAAAAATAATATTTTAAAAAATTGGATAGACTGCCAAAAACTCCATACCACTGCACATAAGGCACCAAGGTCAAATGGTTTCATAGGGAAGTTTCACAAACATTAAACTTTTCCAAAGCATACACCAGTGGATTTCAACCGGGGAGGATTTTTTTGTTTGCCAGGGGACATTCATCAATGTCTGGAGATATTTTTGTCCCAACTGGGAAAGGTGGTGGTGGTGATGGGGAGGGTGCTCTATTGGCCTCCAGTAGGAATAGGCCAGAGTGCTGCTGAACACCCTACAATACACGGGGCAGCCCCCGCAGCAAAGAATTACTGGCCCAAGATGTCAAGAGTGCCAAAGTTGAGAAATTCTAGCACAGAAGAAGAACTTGTAAAATGCAAAAAGCTTATTCTTGGTTTCTATTTGAAGGCAAATGAAATTCCGAAACTAAAGACTATCAAAGGTGGCTGGGATAAAATTATGAATAAAGCTTACTTACAGTTGTTGATGCAGTTATATCAATAAAATATGAGCAAGTCCAAAGTTCTTATTAAAATAATACACATGACAGAGAAGGCTTTACTTCAAGAGTGCATGGATGATTCAACAAAAGCAAATCTGACAGTATTTAATATCAAAAATAATGGAGAAAAACTGCATTTCAACGTATCCCAAACTGTATTCAAAAAATTCAGTATCCAACCCTAATTAAAATTTATAATCCTAGCCTAGTGAATGAAAGAACCTTTCTAACACAGTAAAAAGCATATATTAAAATTTTAAAACTCTTATTCAATAGTGAACTACTGGAGATATTTCCATCAGAAGTAGGAAAAAGAAGTGTGACATTCATCACTGTGTTGGGTAATACTCTGTATTATAATAAGACAAGAAAAGGTCTAATAATATAAATTTTAGAACGAAAGAGACAAAATAATCATTATCTATATATATTTTGAATGCTTAGAGAATTCAAGAAAAAAGATGGAAAATATTCAAATTAATGAAAGAATACAGAATTAAAGCAAAATTTAAAAATTAATTTAATTCTAGAAATAATCAACTAATTGAGTTAAAATTGTTATTCTATTCACTTTAATAATAATGATAATAAGCTTAAAATAGAGCCTATCTTTTGTTTTTGGCTACCCACCGTCTCTTCCTCCTTTTCTGTATAGCAACCTCCCTTCTATGGTGGGGAATTGGAGTTGTCCGTTACAAGCTGCTACCTTGATCCCCAGAGCTACTCTGGCCATCTTTTTCTGAACCCATTATTTTTCTTTGTTTGTAGAGATACCCTCTAAAGGTTCAATTGATTTGAAATTGTTTGTTAAGAGTAGTTTTATTGCTTTCACACAAAGAACTAAAAAACTGATATACAGAGGACAAAAAGAAAGTAAAGTTCAATCACAAAAGCAAAAGAACACATGAGCAATTAGATGTATGTTGCTCCTGAGTGGAGAGACTCAATCAGTAAAGATGTAAGTTTTCTCCCAAATTAATGATTATAATTCTCTGCAATCACAATTCCACTGTAAGGGTGTGACTCAACTAATTAATACTACATTTTATTTGAAAAACAAATGCAAGAAAATAGGACAACTTTACAAGTATCATGCAGTGGATCTTCCCATCAGATAATAAAAACAGAACAAATAAGCCCTGTTTATTGTAGGAAGGAACAAGAATAAACACATAGATGAACAAACATAAAAGAAATTCAGGCAATAACTTCACAAGTAATAAAATTCTAATTGAAAACTAGTAAAAAATTATTCAAACAAGTTATACCCTCTCCCCCTATATTACACACACATTCACACATGCTCCAGTTTGATTAAAAGTTTAGATTTAAAGTATCGAACCATAAAAATTTAAGAGAATATTTTCATCACCTTGGTGCAGGGAGGGTCTAAATTTAGAAAAAAGAAACCTTGACCAAACATCGTAAAGGAAAAAACGGGTATATCTGTTTACATATAATATAAAAATAAAAGTCGCTACACAACAAAAGTCACCATAAACGAAGTCTGAAAATTCATTTGACAAGTGAAAACATACTTTACCTCATTAGTAATCTAAGAACTGCAATTTTAAACAGCCAGTCAAATTGAGAATGATTGAAAGACCTATTGGGAAGGAGGCTCCAAACACTGTGGACGGAGATCAGTACATTTCTGACAGGCTGTTTGGTAGAAGGACTTTACATTCTAAGTGCACAACAATTTCGACTCAGCAAATTTACTTCTAGGAATTGATTAAATGGGAATAATTTGACAAGTACAAAAAGCAGATATATGTTTGGTTCTTTGAACATAATAATACTAATTTGGAAACAGCCTGAATGACCATCAGTGGTGGATTATTCATGAAAAAAGTACAGCACAACCGTGCAGGAAAATATTTACTATACAGTCATTAAATATTCTGAATTATGACTAGAGGTAATAAACAGACGTCCACAACACATGAAGTAAAATAAAGCAGGTTGCTATTCACTTTGTCTCTATGCTATGGAGTATAATCCCCAATTACTAAGACAAAGTCTTGAAGAATATACATCAAATAATTAGAATGATTACTGGGGGGTAAAAAATGTTAAATCTTAGGTTTTTACTTCATATATTTTCTTACTGCTTGAATTTTTCACACGCATCAAATATTATTTTTGTAATTGCAACACATTAATGTCAGTTCACTTTCGAAAGAAAAGTTGGATCAGAAAAAAAATCATACATTTGGACCCAATAATCTCACTTACTATAGTTAATCCAAAGAAAAATAATTCAAAATAAGAAAAATCTACAGAAATATTTTATTGGATCATAATTTATAATTGTAACATATTAAAACCAGCATATGTGTCCAACAATAAGAGAATATGTTATCTGATGTAAAATTGTACAGCCATTAAAATGCAATTACGAAGTTTTGTAGGAACTTGATACAACATATTTGACAAAAATAACAAGTGAGAAAGCAGGATATAAATTGTATGTATTTAATAAATATCCAAGTGTGTGCAATGGATGACAGAGTTTAATGGGCATTAAGTTAGATAGGATTCTTGTTAGTCTGTATATATGTTTAAATTTTAAACTCTTAGTAATATTATTTAATTTTATTCCATGAAAATACTTTTAAAAATGAGGCATCCTTCGTTTCTTTCCATTAAGTCTCCTTGGCTGTTCAGTGAACTCCTGGGAGGCAATCAATTCATTTTACCATTGACTCTTCACTGTGATTTCACATTACTTATCACAGTTTGTGATCATTTGTTTATTTGTATATTAACTGATTTTCAGTCCTTTCAAACTTAATCATCCATTCATAAGTTCTATTTTTTCCCCCATTTTACTCACTAAATTCTAAGGAACATGAGGGCAACCACCACACCTGTTTACTTATACTCTTTTCTAGTAAAGTTATTGTAATAGTTCCACATTTACATCGTTTAATACTGTTTAATAAACTGTTTAATACCGTTTAAGAAACGGTATTAATCTGTCAGAAAATAAAAACTGCCCAGATAGGAGAAATATATTTATAAAAAAAATAAAGGGGGAGAGGACAACACACAACACTTATACAGTCCTTTATTAGGTTCTAGGAACTGTTATAAGCACTTTACAAACATCAACCCCTTCAATCCTCCTAATGAGCTGTGAAGTAAGTACTACTGATAAACTATTTTACAGATGAAAAAAGCTGAATTATAAGAAGTTAAGGACTAGATGAACCCTGGTATGAACCCAGGCAGTCTGGACATTCTGGCTCCCGAGTCTGCCACTCTTTACCACTGGTGTTATCTAACATGGCTCTTTCGTACTGTTATTAAACAAGTACATCAATTAATATTATGTGATATACACATAGAATAACTAATTTAAAGAAAATTGTTGAAGATATGCATACATAGTGCACATAGTATTGAAATATTAGGAGGTTTTTTCTGAAGATTTTATGTACTTACAGGAGTTGGTCATAGGGAACCCACTAAAATCTATCTAAACTTTATTTTTGGTCTAATTAATAAAAAGATCTCTCTGAAAAACTATCAGATAACATTCCTTTTCTCTAATTCCAAAGTGTCATTTAAAATTAAGAAATGAAATTGCATATATTTAACTTACACAGAATCTAGATTACTTGGAAAGTTCATCTGTCCTCACTGGTTTTTTGAGATAGACCGAGTAAGTAAGACTAGCAATTATAAAATATGGTTCATCAAATTTTCTCTGAATCATCTTAATGGATTGCTGGCAATGGAATAGGAATTTCCATTATATAGAAAGGAGCGGTCACTAATTCTACTTAAAGCCAATGGCCTGAAAGATTTTGGCCCAAAAATGTTGTAAACTCATTTGCAATGCAGCACTAAAAGTATTTGCAGGGAGACAAAATGATTATTTTTAGCAGGTAGGGTCTTCCACATGTTAAAAATGTGTTCTTCACTGGTACTTCCTAAGCTCTTGGTAAACTGTGAATTTTACAGATTAGCCTTTTACCTACTATCAGTGCAGTACAAAGTCAGGCTATTTAAACTGTAAAAGTGACTAAATTGTACACCTTAGAGAGAATGCTTTACAAACGTAATCATAAATTCATAGTTCCTTTTTTTTTCCTATTTCAAAATGGGCTGTTGATGGCTATAGCTAGGATGGTCCTATCTCGTCTGATGTTATTTTATTGTTTTGGTACATTTGACAGTAAGGAATGTAATTATCTTTTCTACAGACTTAGCAATGGTACTATGAGACATTAGCAATCAACAAAAGCAAAATACTTAAAAATTTCACACCTCTTTTAGGTCAAGCAGAAGGACAATAATGCTCTACTGTTTTGTGATGTATGACAATGTTTGTTTTTTCTTATTTTGAAGTGTCCCATGTCTTTATAGAGAGTGGATCGTACTCTTCAAACTGTGAGTGTAAAACAAGATAATATAAGTAAAAGCACTATGGAAAGTGTAAACTAGGCAAGGTATTCTTCATCATTCTTATGTCTTAATTCTTATGTCTTTTTTATTATATTATCTCCCTCTCACTATGCTTCAGCCTAAATATCAAGCTGCCCTCCCTTCATTCCACATAAAGTAGATTCCCCACTAGTCATTAATCAATGAAGCCATTCTGTGGGGTATGGCCAGGAAATTTACCTCATCTTCCAAATTTTAAATTTGCTGTGTTTAAACAATGGGAAGAGATGAGTTGTCAACTCACCACATTGTCATTTTAAAAATCCAACATTTCTAGTCAAACATTTGTGATTTTGATACCTCCTTTTTGGTCTTTAGATTCCTATCTCCACCTCCCTCAAATAGGTCCTAGTTAGGTTCACAGTAGGAAACACCAGCTGAAATAAAACACGTGAACTTTGGAATCAGACAGAATTGGGTCCCCATTCTTAATTTGGTATTTTGTGTTTGTGGGTTTACCATTGAACTGCGTAATCTCACCATTGAACTACATAATCTTTCTCAACATCAGCGTTCATAGCTGTCAAGCGAGCACAGTAATAAAACCTCTTAAGTTGTTATAAAGCTTAATATCCAACCACTACATTTAGTAAACTCTCTATGTGTGATATTTAGTGCATTTTCTTCTTTCTATAACAATTAAGGTCAACTCTTCTTTGGAGAGCTATTTTTTTAAAGTCCTAAATAATCTTCTGTAATGTTGCCTATGTAATAGGAGCTATAAACTCTTTGCCTCTCTGTCTTAACAGGAATGACCAAATTATATGTAAACAAATGTTCTAAAAAGTTCAAAATGATATGGTATTTGTTTGAGAATTAGATGTATCTTACAGACTAATTTGCGTTCTTGATGTTTAGTTTCCTCTTTCATTCTGCTCACAACCCAGATGATAAC
The DNA here is from genome assembly GCF_949987535.1 of Balaenoptera acutorostrata. Taxonomy (NCBI): domain Eukaryota; kingdom Metazoa; phylum Chordata; class Mammalia; order Artiodactyla; family Balaenopteridae; genus Balaenoptera; species Balaenoptera acutorostrata. The sequence continues at coordinate 92,660,957 of NC_080070.1, read as the reverse complement.
TGAAAAGAGATATAAGAAATGTTTACAGTTTAGTTTATCCTCTCGTGTTCTTCATTAACTTACTGTGGGTGTTGTTCTTTTAAAAGGCCAAGGTTCATGGTTCTGTTTTTTAATTGCAATTCACTCTTTCCCACTTCTTCCAGGAGCTTCAGCTTTATCATTGCTGTGAGATTTACAGTGCTTCCTTCCATCGTCATCTTGCTAATAGGCAGTGGTTGAACTCCCCAGAGCCTAAAGTAGGAAATATGAGCAGTATGTAATTGCTATGGCTGGAATCGCATTCCACTTCAGAAGCTTCTTAACAGCTTTCTCAGATGTGTGACTATCCATTAGTGACCCAAGGGGATTACTCCCTGGCACCAAGTTTACCTTTATGAGGGGCCTGCATGATGAGCCCTTCCCTCCCATAAGCAAAAGGTGAGGAGAGGCAGGGGGCTCAGAGGTTGGTGAATTCAAAAGGAAAATATGCGGGAAAAGAGAGTGCTTTTAAAAGAAAGGAATCCAAAAGGGAAACTATAAAATTTGGCCTTGGGGGTATGTAAGTTTAGTATTTACACTGAGTAAATAGCTAACATATTTATCAAAACATCCAAGGGCAGTAAGGCTAAGTAACATGACTTGATCTTCCTGTGTCTGTTTATGTGGATGGTAACTGAGAGTAAGCAACACTGAACTTTCACTTCCTGTTCACTGGATCTAGGACAGACAACACTGGGACGATGACTCAGTTGCTCCAGCAGCAACTGCCCTTTGAGGAGAAAGCTTCCTGATTTCACCATGTCTCTGTTTAAATATTTCTACCCTTCCTGCCCACCCCCAACAGCCCTTCAGCTTCTCTTTTTGCAACATCTCTAACCACTGTCCCCTACATGTTATAGCAATCACAAAGACTCCTTTTCACAGTTTTTAGATCAAAGCAGAAATATTTTTGCATGGATGTGCTTATTTTACAGAAGAGGTTCACGGGTTTTCTTGCATAAACAATGTCTGCATTATCACATATGCACAATCAGTGTGAAAGGCTACTACATATTCAAGTACTATGTACAGTGAGAAGATAAACAAAGAAAATTCTAAGGTTAAATTTATGGTTTAAACCCATGATATGAGCAAAGTGAGGAAAGAGTTCATTCAAAAATATCAGAATCTGGAAAGTGTCTAGCCACACTGTATAGCCTTTCACAACTCCTAGTAGAAACCTTTGCTTCTAGTAATAAATACACTATTTAATGTTAGTGCAACAAATAGAGGATTTAATAACATACAGTTTAAAATTATAAGTTTTGAAGGCTTATATGAATAAATTAATGAATATAAGGATAATTTAATTAGAATTAGAAATTTCCTAGGCCAAAAATAATGGCTTATATGGTTCATGAACAGATGGGTATTCAGATTTCATCCATTAGAGTGGGTTTCACAACCCTGGCTATACGTTAGAATCACCTAGGGAGCTTTTAGAAAAGGCTGCCTGAGCCCCACCTCCAGAAATGCTGTTTTAATTGGTCTGTGGTAGGCCTAGGCATGGGTATTTATTGAAAGCTCCCCAGGTGATTCTAATATGCAGCCAGGGTTAAGAATCACTACATTACAGTCTCATAGGTAGGCTTTTAGAATTCCTTGCAGATTATAGGAATGAACATCTCTCACTGATCTATTAGGTAGAGGGAACTGTGAAAGAGAGAAAGAGGAAAAGATGTGGAGAAGGAGAAAGAGAGGGAGAAGAAAAGGAAAGAGAAAAAGAAAGAAAGAAAGAAAGAAAGAAAGAAAGAAAGAAAGAAAGAAAGAAAGAAAGAAAGAAAGAAAAGAAAAGAAAGAAAGAAAAAGAAAGAGAAGGAAGGAAGGAAGGGAAAGAAAGAAAGAAAGAAAGAAAGAAAAAAGAAAGAGAAAGAAAAAGAAAGGAAGCAAAAGAAAGGGAGAGAGAAGGAAGGAAAAGAGAAAAGTAAATAAGTGAGTTCTGGCTGTTCCACATTAATATTGAGTTCTTACTGGATAGCTGTTAAATATTGACACCTATAGTAGTGACTATAAACACACTATGGTGAAGCTTATAGTCTATTGAGAGGAAACAGACATTAATCAAATAAAACAGAAATGCCTATGAAATTATAAATGACAGAAGCGTTGAAACCAAACGTACACAGTGCTATAGGAAAAAGGTTCTTCTGTACTGTTTGGGAGGCAGGGGTTTCCCAATGACGTAATTTTGAACTGAGATCGGAATTACAAGAAAAGATGAAGGAGTGAAGTGATAAAAGACAGAGGGAACTGCATGTGCAAAGGCCGTGAGCCTCCAGGGACTGTATATTGAAAGGAAAACAGTAAGATTCCCATATAGAGATCAATAAAGAGTTTTTTCATAAGCGATACAAATTTAGGAGTCATTTCCAAAGTGAGTTAATGAATACTATTGGATGAAATTTCCTTTGGAGAAAGTATAAAGAGAAGTTTGAAGAGAAGAGAGCCTAGGGCCTGATCTTTAAGAACATTCTCTTCAGAAGAAAACCAAGAAAATGTGGTCTACATTTATTTCAAATTTTCTTTCTTTTATTTTCCTGCATCTATGCATCATGATATAGAAGTTTCCATGAAGTTCGAATCAATTTAAATGAAATATGGTCATTAATGTCTTTGCTCCCAACCGACTTCTCTAAGTCCTAGATTCATAATATTTTTTATAATATAGACTTTTTTTGAAAAACATCTTTATTAGAGTATAAGTGCTTTACAATGGTGTGTCAGTTTCTGCTTTATAACAAAGTGAATCAGTTATACATATACATATATCCCCATATCTCTTCCCTCTTGCATCTCCCTCCCTCCCACCCTCCCTATCCCACCCCTCTAGGTGGTCACAAAGCACTGAGCTGATCTCTCTGTGCTATGCGGCTGCTTCCCACTAGCTATCTATTTTACATTTGGTAGTGTATATATGTCCATGCCACTCTCTCACTTTGTCCCAGCTTACCCTTCCCCCTCCCTGTATCCTCAAGTCCATTCTCTAGTAGGTCTGCATCTTTATTCCTGTCTTGCCCTAGATAGACTGAGAAAGAGCAATCTGATGCTCAGAGAAAAACAGATGATTCAAAAGAGAGTGAGAAGTTTCAAAATTATTAGAGCATCCAAAATCTTATGGAAATTAATATAGATCTAATCAATGGTGTGCTGGTAACTATTTCACAATTGGTTCTTCAAAATTGAAAAAAGAAGCTGATTTGGAACAATTGTCCATTTTCATAGTGTAAGTACTCCCACTCTGGCTGATTTCCAGCTTCAAGGACGTCACTGAACCCAGCATTTAGAAGAGATTCACAAAATTGATCCTTGCAAGCCAGTTCAAGCCAGCTCAAGATGAAAACATGAATCTCAAGAGACTACCCCAATTCCATAATCTCATAGTTCTAGCATATGGAACATCTGAAAGAGAGCTCAGAACATCTCACAAGTCTAGTGGTTTTTCTACTCACCATGCTAATAATAGTGATATAGACTAGTAGTTCTCCAAATATGATCCCAGAGCCAGCAACCTAAGTAGTATCTGTGAAATTCTTAGAAATGCAAACTCACAGGCCTCTTCCCAGACCTACTGAACCAGAAAATCTAGGACACAGCAATGGGAGTTGTAATAAGCCCTCCAGGTGACTCTGATGCATCTTAAATTTTGAGAACCCCAGATCTAGACAATAATAATCCCTTGATTTTTAGGTAAGAGATGCTTTCCAGAGAATTATTATCCTCTCATCCATGTTTCCTATAGCCCTAATTCTAATAACAATGTAAAACTGCTCTTTAGGAAGATCAATCTGGAAGCTTTGTTAGATTCAACAAAGAGAAATTGATAATTTAGAAAGAAGTTAAGGTCTTGATTTATTGTGCTGATTGTGAATGGAGAAAGGAACAGTCCCAAGGTAGAATCGGTAGCAACAACATCTTTTTGGAAGTGAAGGCTAACATACAGAGAAATTTAAATTGCCTTCAAGGTTTTCAGCTTGGTTAGCTGGAGGAACAAGAGTTTCACACAGAAATGAATAAAAAAAAAATCCTATCTGCAAACCTATCCTGGTTTCTCCCCAGTTTGTCTCTATGGTCTTTCTTCTTTTTAACACACTCAGAACTTTATAAATATATCTCCTATAACACATAGTCTCCTGAATAGTATTATATTTTCAATCTCTGCACTGGAGGATGCAGAGCTGTATTCACCCTTACATCCATTGCAAAGCTTGGCAGAATGTCTTCCACATAGTAGATTATCCTAATAACTGAAATAAGGAATCCAGATGTAGGAATCATTTTACAAAGGTGATTAATTTCATCAATATTTATATACTTTGACGTCTAAGGACAATGGGAAGCATGAGGTGAAAATATAAGGAACAGTTGGAGTCAAATTTCCAGGAGTGCTCACAACCACATGTAAACCTTCAAACAAGGTTCAGTCACAGTTTAGTTCAAGCCTATACATTTTTAAGTGAGTTTCCTTTGCTGCAGCCAGCACTCATTTTGTGTATGCCAAGTCCCTGATTTTAGCGTTTTCCCTGATTTTATAGTTCCTATAGTTTTGGGGTCCTAAAACTGTTAAGCCTTTCATTTTACATTAATGTAGAAGTCAATATCAATTATGGAACCTATTTTTAAATTGAAAATGTAGAATTACATGTCAAAACATATTTTAAATATTAATTCTCTAATACTCTTGCTGTCTGAAATATTTTAGCTAGATGGAAAAAACATTTATCTTTACACTTATACACCAAGGCACGCATAAACTATCTTACAGAAAATAAAACAGAAGCTTCTAGTAAATTCATTATTAAGAATATAGAATATTATTATAGAATATAGAATAGGCAGTTCTGAGTTATGAGCAAAACCCAAGTATGTTTACTATCAACTGGAAAGGAAAAAGGAAAGAAAAGAAAGAAAAATTTATTTGTAGGCTATAAGAAAAAAAAGTATGTTTTTGTACATATTCAAATACATGTGGAATTTTAGAAAAAAGTGTTGTATATATTTGGGTGTAATTCGACTCATATTCTTATACTCTGAAATAAACTAAATTTTATGGATCTAGGTAAGAAAGAGTATAGGTAGTGGAACAAGATGCCAGGAATTGAACCTGTTCTGCCACTGTGACCTGGAGAAATTCATTTCATGTAGGTTTCAATCTGAAAAAAATGAGATAATAATAATACCTACTACAAAGTGTTGTTCAGAAGACTGAATTCTGTTTCAAATAGAGAAGTTAGCATAGCACCTGAATCAATAGCAGCCCAAGCATCTAAAACCTAGATAAGAATATTCTGTGGGGTAAGAATTTAATTATTTGAAAGTTTAATCACATGAAGGAATTATTATTCACTTTTAGTTGTCATAATCATATTGTGGTTATGTTTTTGTTTAAAGAGTATTTGTCTTTTAGAGATTTATTGATGTATGTATAGATGAAATAATGTCTCAGATTTGCATGAAAATAATCTGGAGGGAAGCAGTAGATAAAACAATTAGACATATTGTTGAAATTAGAATATATATACATGGGTTTCATTTTACTATTCCATTCACTTTTGCATGAATTTGAAAAAATCCATAATAAAAAGTAGCTAATAAGATTAACTGCTTGAACTACACTCTCTTGTGCTTTAATTCTTGTTGCTGCTAGTCTCTGGAAAGCTTGACTGTCAAGTAGGAAGCTGCCTTGCCTGTATGCCCATGGCGTCAGTGACTGCCAAAATATACAGTTCACTGAAAGAGGAGGAAAATGCTTGCTTCTGGAACTCTTTCCTAATAGCAAATAGGTTCATTCCTCCTCCCTGCCCATACATACAAATAAAGGAGACTTTTATGCAAATAGAGTATGTTATATATTAATGAGGTAATTTTTCAGTAAATATGAGTAAGAACAATACTTTTTTTGTGGCTCAAAAGCCTAGTATCCTAGTGGATTTAGAAAACTCTGTATAGTTGGATGAGGCATATCTATATATGATAAGACAGCAAGGAATAAGGCAATTTCAATATAAAGATATATCAGAGTAATGAAACTATGCTAAGTATTGGCCATATGACAAATTTTCCATGACTATAAAAATGTGACTACTTTTCCAAACTTTTGCAAATTCACCCTTATGGAAAACCTTTCCAAGTAACAAGATATGCTCTATGAGAATTAAAGGGAAAATGCATGGTTAACCTTGAACTTCATTTAACCCAACCAAATCCCACATAATTGATGGAAGGCAGTTTTCAAATCATCTCAAAATAAATAAATTTATCTCAAGATAAAAAAAAAAAAAACATGTATTTTTTCCACTTAAATCTAATTTTGGCAATCTTCCTTATTGGTTAGGTTTTCATTATAACTATCAGAATAAGATTGTTCTTAATCTTAGTAAATTTTTCATGTAATTCATTGTTAGGTCATTGTGGTGAAGGTGAATGTTTGACTCCCAATGAATTTTTATGATAAGGAGGTATTGTACTTCAAAGTCACTTCTTAAAGTGACTTTGGTAATTGATATGTTTTAATTAGACCTACTCTTACAAACATCCAAAAGGAGCCTAAATTTTTTGGTTTCATCCTTTCCAAATATATGACTTTCTGACAACCATGTACTGGTAATTAAATATAGATCTGGTGTAAACATGAGAAGCCATAAATCATAGTATCTTTTCAAAACTAGCTTAGTTCATGCAGGCATTTCAGAAAACCTGGAGCACCTTAAGCTTGCTCAAAGCTCAAAACAAAGTAAAGAAAGCCCCCTGTATTGCATTTGAGTTTTATTGTTATTGTGGTTGTTGTTTAGTGATTAAGACAAGCAATGGTGACAAACTTCTAATTCATGAAAACTGGGGAAAAAAAATCTCTGTTTAACCTCAGAAGAACTTGTTCTGACTTATCATCTAATCCTGATAATCAGACTATTGAAAAGGAGTCACCTTCTGTAAAAAAGGAAAAGGTTAAACTGGACAATGTTATTTTTATAAGTAATATTACAGAGCATGCTCTTTCAGCTGAATTTATTGATACGCATGGACAGAATTCATGGCATTTTTCTACTTAAATGATTATTTGCATACGGTTTGATTTATATGCAAAGAATACATTTAGAAACCGCATGGGTTATCACTTTTTTTAACCTTACATTCTTAGTTTAAGGCAAAGATAAAATATGTCCAGATTAAGTCTCCAGAAGATGCTTCGAGTTTTACAATTTGGGATACATTTGCTTTTTTTGGGAAACGTACAAAAGTCCCTCCTTAGCTCACATGGAATTATTATAGAATGTTACTCACCACTGGTGATAACCCTTGACTTGTGTTGTGCTGTCAAGTGGTAGGATGAAAAAACAAGCAGCCTTAGATTGTGATACAATCGCATACTCTTTTCAGCTGGATTTAGACAGTATTAGTGTTAAGTTACATTGCATTCATCATGATGACATGAATACGATGATGTGATATAGGAACAGACACCTGACCCAAACTCCTGAACTCAGAGTCATTCTCCTTCGCGTGGGTGCGTCTCGATCTGTACTCTGAATAACAGAACAGCCCTTCAGTTTGTCTGACCTGCTAATCAAACCTCAGCATACTATAAATCCATCAGTGTCTCCAAGGACACTCCAGACTTTTTGTATTTTATATTTTGGATTGTATTTTATTTTGTATTTCATTTAAGTTGCATTTTTTTTTCATTTTTTTTCTTTGTGCACAAATCTCCTGATATCAATTGCTCTTTGGAGTAGCCCCTGAAATTAAAGTATGCTCTTATAATAGAAGGAGGACTTGGCCAAAAAAAAATGTATCCTGTGTTTGTCATATGCATATTTTAAAGGATATGGAAAGGGAGAGGGTATGTAATGCAATAAAAAAGACACAAGAATTGACATAACATTTAGGTCCATGTGAGTCTTGAAGAAAATATGTTATCACTGATGTGAGATAAAATGTTATTACTCTTTGTTTTTTCTCTTATAATAGGTGAAGTATGTTTTCTAAATTTTATGCAGCTCTCAATACAGGAAGAAAATATGCAATATATTCTTCATGTTTTAAAACTCAGATTTAGGAATAGTATTTTAAGGAAATTATGCAAAGAAATTGAACAGAAGTACCATAAGGACTGTGTAAGCCTATGATTACTAGAGTACACAAGCAGACAGAAGTTTTAAGGTGTATGTTTAGTTAACCAGCTGTCATCACTATAGCCCAAAGGATTATTGCACAGTTTTGCAAAACAATTAGCGTATTTAGTTTTGGCTGCTAAAGCAGTGTGACAGAGGAATATATTTAACAGACATTAACAACATGAGGCTACTAATGGTATGATTACTGATTAGAGGTTGGTTTTTTGTTTTTTACATTTTAACCCTATAATTCTTTCTCACTCTCCCTCCAAGGTATGAATAATTTTTCAGTTTTGATATCTAGTGTGGGTGATAAAGGCAATAGGTATATCAAACAGTTTTTTTCATAAACTCTGGAATACTTTTCCTATCTACAACATGGATATTTGGTAAGCCCTTTCCTCAGAGGATATGTTTTTTAGTCTAACCCTGGTGGAGAATGACTCTCTAGAATGATGAATTTCTTATTAGGGGTCAAAAGATCATGAATGAAATTGGAAATGAATCAAATTTAAAATAAAGCAGGGAACCACTTTCTTGCTTTAAACACTTAAAATTGTTTTGGGGGAAATTTCCATTTGTTACTTAGGTATTTTAACAACAAAGTGGTATAAGGAGTCATGTAATTCTAAAGAAAATATATTATTATCATTTCTATGTTGTGAATTGTAGATTACAATTACAGTGGGTTGCATGGTGGCAGTCAAAAGGTATGTCTGTATCCTAATCCCAGAACCAGAGAGTATGATCTTATTTGAAATAAAAAGTCTTTGCAGATTCTACTAAATTACGGATCTCAAAATGAGATGATCATGCATTATCAGGATGAGTCCTAAATCCAGTGACAAGTGTTCTTAGAAGAGACACACAGAGGAAAGACATATGGGGAGAAGTAGAAAAGTCAAGTGCAGCCAGAGTCAGAAATTGGAGCTCTGCAGCCACAAACCCAGGAATGCCAACAACATTCAGAAGCTGGAAGAGGCATGGAAGGATTGTCTCCTAGAGCCTTTGGAGGGAGCTTGGTTCTGCTGACACCTTAATTTCAGACTTCTGGCCTCCAAAACTGTGAGAATATAAATTCTGTTGTTATAAACCACCCGCTTTATGGTAATTTATTTTGGCAGCCCTAGGAAACTAATATGGTATCCGAGAGTATAAATTAAAGAAAACACAGCCTTCAGTTTTAATTACAGACCATTAAATAGGCACAGGCACCACCAAATGCAGAGAGCCAGGCACCTAGTATGTGCTCAATAAATATGTATGCTAAATGGCATCTCTCTTTTCTTTTAATACCACAATTCATGTAATGTAAAAAATGTAAAAGACAAAAAGTAAAGCAAAGATTTCATATGGGTTTTTTAAATTTAATTATATGTGATAGGGAAGCAAATTTTCAGTGTTTCTAATGTTAGTGTGGAATCAACAGGAATCAAAAAACCTGAATGAGAACCTCACTCCTGTCCTTTGTGAAAATACATCGTGCAATATGTGTTTCTTCTGAAGGGAAAGTTTCACTTGAAAATATTGGTAATTTACTATAAGTTGCTTCTGCCACAAAACCGTGAATGAAACAGCACAAGAGGTTTAAACTGTTTCCATGTAATATGAGATACATACAAGATAAACAGGTATTAAATATTTCATATATGTTATGAAGCACAGTAAAAGAGCAACCATGAACCCCCTTCCCCCCTTCACTTAAGAATTAGAACATTAGGAATAAGATACTTTTTACCTTTGTGCTTCTTCCTTGGTTTCATGACCCTTCCTCTTCCACCCACCCCACCTGTTTTAGCTATTTTTTGCTGCAGAAAACAATTAACCAACTTAATGTCTTAAAACAACACCTATGTATTATCTCAGAATTTGAGTTCTCTGCCTCATGAAAAGATTTAAGACACATGGAGCTCTGCTTATTAAGCATGGCATCATATGAATAAAAAGCTGCTGTCTCCCTATACAATTAGACCCAAGATGCTAGTTCTTAAGTCTGTTTCTCAAGGTTTCTGGCCCAGCATACCCATTGTATGCTGAACCAATCGAGAAATAGATACAAGATCAGATGGAACTCCAAATTTTCTCTTTACTTCCAGTAGAGCTAGATTAGAAAATGAAATTCAATTACCAGAACAAACTCAGACGTCATACTATTCCTTGTGCAACTGAATTACCACCCAGCCAGAAGGAGCAAATGATAAACAGCAGTTTACAACATAAGTTTACCAGGGAGAATAGAAAGCATTATGAAAGCACACACCCCGTGAAAGACAATTTATTGATTCACACAGGAGCATAGTCTTTCAGCTTACTATCTTTCCTAAACAATGGGCAGCTTCTTGCAAGTCCCTGGCTCCTTCCCACTGCCCATCCACACACTGGTGTCTGCACCAGCTGTTGCCCCATCTCAGCCTTCCCCTCCTCCAAACAAGTTTACTGTACTGTCACCATCCTCCAGCACCTCATTCACCCAACAGGTCCTGTCCCTCAGCAGATCACAGGAAACTTCAGCTAGAACATTTAGACTCTGAGTATGGTTGGAAACTGAAAGCCATGTTGAGATGTGGGGAAAATATAATGGCCACAAATGAAGAAGCACTTCCAAGAGTCCTAGTAAAGGGGGAAGAAGATATTGAAATATTCATTAATTTGACATATTCCTTAATATTTGATTGCTTTTATTCCTTGACAGATTATCAGTACTTTGTTCAAATAGTCATTGTAGCAATTATAATGTATTATATATATATATATGTTTACATATCTATTACTCTGATTAGACTATGCATATCTCAAAATAAGACTTCATTCTTACTCTTGTTTCTGTCTACAGTACTCAGTGCTATTGCTGTCTCTATAGGTACTCAAAGTTTGAGAAATGAAGATGTATTATCAGATACGAAACTTTATAAGTGAACTCGAGAGAAGAAGAAAATCTTAGCCAGAATGATTAAGAAAAGATGATGCCAGTTTTGTTGGAACTTTGTATCAAACCAGTTTGGAGGACTGACCTAGAGAACCTCTTTGATCAAGGAAGATGACCAGGAGACCCAATTATGTGATCCAAAGGGATATGATCAACATAGGTTTGATTTTGACTGGCTTTTATATTGAAGGTTCCCTGATTTGGTGGAGGCAAAACCAGCAGCTAAAAATCATCAGGGAATCATATTACATTGGGTAGGGGGCAATGTTATTGATCAGGATATCAGTTCATTTTAAAATAGTATCCCAATCAGCAAATGAAAGCACAAAGAGAGTATAGGATTCATCCCTATGAGACAAGAACTTAGTCTGATTTTCAATGAAGGTGTGAGCTCTGAGTAAGCTTTCAATCTAACAAGGAAATTGCAGTGCTAATGAGGAATTGGAATAAGCTTAGTTGGAGGGAATGACTAAGAGGATAAGAGAAAACTCTGGCCTAGTAGGTTTTCTAGTATCCAGAGTTCAGTCACAGAAACTTCTGTATATGAAAGTTTCAATATTAAGTAATAGTAAGCATTTTATAAAGCTAGCCTTGGCCAGGAGGCTTTGCTTTCAGGTTAAAAGCAGGTGTATATAAATTTGAAAGATACTTTAAAAGATGAGAGCTGAATACAACACTAAAAGCTTTAGAAGAGGAAACAACGTCAATAACTTGCAGCAATGTAACATTTAGCTCCCTTAAGAAATGGCTATATAGAATTACGCTAGTTGTCCATTGTTTTATAAACCTATTGTTATATTACTGAATATAACAGAATTATGAGAATTATGTTTTTTCCACCACCTTAGTTTTCCTTTCAACAAGGCAGGATCCAAAATGAGATATATTTGGTGGTGGTTTATTTCTGAACATATACCATTTGTGAACTCAATTTCTTGCATTCCTCTCAGTGCACGGATTTAAGGAACTTTACTATATTTGACTATCCCTATCTAAGGGAAACTGTGAACGTAATGACATAGACGTTTTATTAACAACTCCTGGGGATCTTCCTCACTTCACCTAGTGGGACACAGCCTGGTTACTCATATCTACTTATCTTCCTAGGAATCCAGGAAGAAGACATTTCCAGGATCCCTTCAAATTAAGCTTGGACCATGTGACTGACTTCTCGTGCTTCGGATGTGGCCTCTTTTTGGCCTGTGTGTTCATTCTCACTCTGGTCTATTTCAGTAGGGATCTTGGAGGTCATATGATCAAGACAGCAGGGTCACAAGGTGAAAGAGCCTGGGCCCCTGAGTTACCACTTGCTCAACCTATTATCTTTTTTATTATATGAGCAAGAAATAAACCCTTATCATGTTAAGCCATTGAATTTGGGTGGTTATATGTTACAAACACATGCATTAGTTTACTTGACTAATACTTCTAGCCTGAGTTAAACATCTTCCATTTCACTATAGTAACACCATATTTACATGTCTCATAACTTTTGCCTCAATAACTTTACTCTCTCCCTCTCTTTCTCTCTCTCTCTCTCTCTTTGTTGCTTGAGATATAAACACTAGCCAAACTAGCTAAAAGCATTAACAAGTAGTAACTATTAGGTGTTTTTTTTTTTATCATAGCTGAACTATAAAGAAAAGGAAACTTGAAGCTTCCAGAAGGAAATTTGAAGCTTCATTTCATTCCAGTAATGAAGAGACAATGTAAAGACAAATGGAAAATTCACTAGTTCAGGCTTCAAGAGGAGAAATTAGGCCCCAATACAGAATCTGCATCTAGAGAACTGTAGTTTTAATAACCAACAACAAGAGAAGACATGGTATTGAATCTGAATTTAGTGTAGAGTTGGAAATAAGACTTCTAAATACAGGTGGGACTCTCAACATTTGTCCACTCAAGACAAACAAAGAAGAGGGTCTAAAAATATAGTTCTCCTTGTCCCAGTGTAACAACAGGGAAATTTTGCCTTCATCAGGACTTTGGTGTTGAAAAACAGTCTCTCATAAGAAGTAAAAATTCCAAGCTTTACACAGCTCTGTGCATATGACCCCCTTTAGTGGAGGGTTGGTGTTGTGAAGGGGGAATCTCAGAAATAAAAATTAGAAAGCCACAGTTAGAAAATGTCTGCCATAAGGAAGAACCAGTAAATAAGGGGTCTGTCAAAATAGCTTGTTAAACCCTCAGACCAATCTGCCAAAGCAGACATGCCAGACAACAGTTACTCTGCCACAAGCATAAGAAAAAAGGCTTCTCCTCACTAGTATTGAGAGACATACATCTTTAAAAGCCTATATAATTATAGACTTTTTTTTAGGATATTGTACTAGTTTCCTAAGGCTGCTGTAACAAATTGCCACAAACTGGCTAGCTTAAAACAACAGAAATGGGCTTCCCTGGTGGCTCACTGGTTAAGAATCTGCCTGCCAATGCAGGAGACACGGGTTTGAGCCCTGGTCTGGGAAGATCCCACATGCCGTGGAGCAACTAAGCCCGTGAGCCACAACTACTGAGCCTGCGCGTCTAGAGCCTGTGCTCCGCAACAAGAGAGGCCGCGACAGTGAAAGGCCTGCGCACTGCGATGAAGAGTGGTCCCCACTTGCCGCAACTAGAGAAAGTCTGCGCACAGAAACAAAGACCCAACACAGCCAAAAATAGAAATAAATAAATTTATTAAAAACAAAACAAAACAAATTTATTCTCTCACAGTTCTGGAGGCTTAGGTTAGAAGTCCAAAATCAAGTTGTTGGCAGGGCCATGCTCCCTTGAATGACTGTAGGGGAAAATCCATTCTTGCTTCTTTTAGTTTCTGGTGGCTCATAGCAATCCCTAGCCTTCCTTCATTTGTGGCAGCATAACTCCAATTTCTGCCTCTGTCTTCAGAGGGCCTTACTCCCTGTCTCCTCTGTATCTCTGTATATCTCCAAAGCTCCCTCTCCTTATTAAGACACCAGTCATTGGATTTAGGGCCCCCCTTAATGCAGTATGAGCTCATCTTAAATTGATTATACCTGCAAAGCCTTACTTCCAAATAAGGTCATATTCACAGGTACCCGAGATTAAAGCTTCGACATGTCTTTTTGGGAGACACAATTCAACCCATGACAGGTATATAAATGCTTGTGGTGATTCAAAGGAACAGACATTCTCATAATGTGCTGTCAAAGATTTGGCAACTTTTCTGGAGGAAATTTAACAATAAATATTGAGACGTGAAATGTTCATATTCTTTGGCACAATGATTTCACTTTGAGAAATGTATTCTCTAGAAATAGTTGGAAATATGTAAAAACTTAAGTACAAAGCTATAAAAGCTTCATTTATAATAAAAAAGTTTTAAATACATATTATTTACATAGTAATAAGGACTTTAAATTATATATTAAGTAATTTTTAATATTTAGTAAAATACTAATGAAATAATTTAAAGTAAAAAAGAAAATTTTGTACCACCGTTTTTTGAGGTATTCATTTGTCAAAAGATATTCTTCTAGGTGCCATAGTTTTTTATTTTCCTTTTTATATATTTATATTTTTTTTTCAAATTTTCTCTAATGGTCATACACATATGTTACTTTTATAAATCAGGAAAAAAAATAGGACAATGTTATCTAAAAACCCACGTATTCTGTGGTCATTCCAGCTGTAGTGACCTCTCAGTCTCCAGTTATAATAGATTGTATCTGTTCATCCGCTTTTTTGTCTTTTGTTTTCCTGAATTGTAATCATGTCTTTCCTCAAGCTCTTTCGATCAACGTTGTTATTGTTTTTCATATCCTACTGAAATAATAATGTACTGTGTGTGATCACAGACCTGCTGAGGTAAATAGAAAATGATTTTGAAAAACAGCTACTTAAAAAAATAAGAATACTACAAAAATCTCTCAGCCACACATTTAGCAAGTTATACAACACTCTGAAAACATGCTGAGAAGTTATGCTATTTCACAGATGTGGCAGAGAACCATCAATAAAAGAGACCCATAAAAAGAAAAGGATCAAGGAAAATCATAATAATCCACAAATTAGAAACTGAAGAATTGAGTGGCTAGGATACACCTGGAATGTTCAGATTATTTCAATATAACAGAGGATTTCCAAGCTTGTGTGTTATCCTTGTTTCAATAAAAGGTATATCCTACCAAGCAGACTCTAGAATTAATTAATTAATTAACTAATACTTTAATGCCCAACGTGTGTCGAGCTCTACGGAGACCTAATCAGTCCGTCCACTCTATTGGTCTGCGATGTAGGAATTGAAATCTCATCAGGAACAACAGCCTGACATTTAGAACACTGTGGGAAAAATGTTAGGTTAACTTTGAAAATAAGTTATCAGAATATTAAAATAACACAAAGTGATAAATTGAAAAAGAGAAGTTAGACCTGAGAGCATAAATTTTAAACTGAAAATTGAGGTCAAGAAGGGCCCAAGAAAAACTCAGGAGGTGGGGAAAGCTTGAAGGGAAGAATAAGCTATGGCCCAACAATATCTCTGTTGTAAATATGTGGCTTGATGGCCTCCAAGGAGATGAGATTTTGTTGTGGATGAACTTGACATATTAGCAATAGTGGATTACTGAAACGTCTTGGATTCCATTTGACTTTCAGTCTTCCTATAAAATCCTAATGGATGACAAAAGTTCTCATATGTGTATATGTAATATTTTAGTGAACTGAAGTTGTATGTGGATGTTGCAGAGACATGTGATTGCACTGAGGTGCCACTACTTCTTAATCTGTTACGCACTTATTCTAACATTACATTTTTATAACCACAAGCAATTATCAATAAGAAAATTATTTAAAACAACATCATGCTATTTTCCTTATATCAGATTGTAGAACTTTAACAAAAATGACTGTGCTGAATGTTGGCCAGTATATGGAGAAATATGCATTCTCATGTGCTGTTGTAAGGTATGTAAGTTGATATCCAATTTCTGGAGGGAAACTGCTATCTCTGTTGACCAGACCCACCTTGATTAAGGAATTTTGCTTCTGGGAATTCACCCCAAGGTAATATAAGGATATCATATAGGAATATATGAATAAATATGTTCATTCATATTTTAAAAATTTCTAAATAAGGAAAGAAGCCCAATATCAAAAATAAGTGCTTATTACATGTAAAAAATTATATAAAATAATAATAATTTAAAATGAAATATCTATAAGTAGAACTCTTTATAGGAATTAATAGAAAAATTATGTAGATACCAATTTATTGATATGGGAAAGTATCTCTGCTACATTATTTACCAAAGTGAAATTAAAAACTAGATTTTAATTGGTAAAGATTATCAAGAATTTGCATGGTATGGCCTTTTTCTTTAACATCTTTATTGGAGTATAATTGCTTTATACTGTTGTGTTAGTTTCTGCTGTATAACAAAGTGAATCAGCTATACGTATACATATATCCCCATATCACCTCCCTCTTGCATCTCCCTCCCACCCTCCCTAACCCACCCCTCTAGGTGGTCACAAAGCACCAAGCTGATCTCCCTGTGCTATGCGGCTGCTTCCCACTAGCTATCTATTTTACATTTGGTAGTGTATATATATATGTCAGTGTCACTCTCTCACTTTTTCCCAGCTTACCCATCCCCCTCCCTGTATCTTCAAGTCCATTCTCTACATCTGCATCTTTATTCCTGTCCTACCCCTAGGTTCTTCAGAACCTTTTTTTTTTTTTCCTTAGATTCCATATATATATATGTGTTACCATACGGTATTTGTTTTTCTCTTTCTGACTTCACTGTGTATGACAGACTCTAGATCCATCCACCTCACTACAAATAACTTAGTTTCGTTTCTTTTTATGGCTGAGTAATACTCCATTGTATATATGTGCCACATCTTCTTTATCCTTTCATCTGTCGATGGACACTTAGGTTGCTTCCATGTTCTGGCTATTGTAAATAGTGCTGCAATGAACACTGTGGTACATGACTCTTTTTGAATTATGGTTTTCATTAGGGTATATGACCAGTAGTGAGAGTGCTAGGTCATACAATAGTTCTATTTTTAGTTTTTTTAGGAACCTCCATACTATTCTCCATAATGGCTGTATCAATTTACATTCCCACCAACAGTGCAAGAGGGTTCCCTTTTCTCCACACCCTCTCCAGAATTTATTGTTTGTAGATTTTTTGATGATGGCCATTGTGACCAGTGTGAGGTGATACCTCATGTAGTTTTGATTTGCATTTCTCTAATGATTAGTGATGTTGAGCATCCTTTCATGTGTTTCTTGGCAATCTGTATATCTTCTTTGGAGAAATGTCTATTTAGGTCTTCTGCCCATTTTTGGATTGGGTTGTTTGTTTTTTTGATATTGAGCTGCATGAGCTGCTTGTATATTGTGGAGATTAATCCTTTGTCAGTTGCTTCACTTGCAAATATTTTCTCCCATTCTGAGGGTTATCTTTTCGTCTTGTTTATGGTTTCCTTTGGTATGCAAAAGCTTTTAAGTTTCATTAGGTCCCATTTGCTTATTTTTGTTTTTATTTCCATTTCTCTAGGAGGGGGGTCAAAAAGGATCTTGTTCTGGTATATGTCATAGAGTGTTCTGCCTCTGTTTTCCTCTAAGAGTTTTATAGTATCTGTCCTTACATTTAGGTCTTTAATCCATTTTGAATTTATTTTTGTGTATGGTGTTACGGAGTGTTCTAATTTCATTCTTTTACATGTAGCTGTCTGGTTTTCCCAGCACCACTTATTGAAGAGGCTGTCTTTTCTCCATTGTATATTCTTGCCTCCTTTATCAAAGATAAGGTGGCCATATGTGCGTGGGTTTATCTCTGGGCTTTCTATGCTGTTCCATTGATCTATATTTCTGTTTTTGTGCCAGTTCCATACTGTCTTGATTACTGTAGCTTTGTAGTATAGTCTGAAGTCATGGAGCGTGATTCCTCCAGCTCCGTTTTTCTTTCTCAAGATTGCTTTGGCTATTTGGGGTCGTTTGTGTTTCCATACAAATTGTGAAATTTTTTGTTCTAGTTCTGTGAAAAATGCCATTGGTAGTTTGATAGAGATTGCATTGAATCTGTAGATTGCTTTGGGTAGTAGAGTCATTTTCACAATGTTGATTCTTCCCATCCAAGAACATGGTATATCTCTCCATCTGTTTGTATCATCTTTAATTTCTTTCATCAGTGTCTTATAGTATTCTGCATACAGGTCTTTTGTCTCCTTACATAGGTTTATTCCCACATATTTTATTCATTCTTTTTGCTGCAATAGTAAATGCGAGTGTTTCCTTAATTTCTCTTTCAGACTGTTCATCATTAGTGTATAGGAACGCAAGAGATTTCTGTGCATTAATTTTGTATCCTGTTACTTTACCAAATTCATTGATTAGCTCTAGTAGTTTTTGGGTAGCATCTTTAGGATTCTCTATGTATAGTATCATGTCATCTGCAAACAGTGACAGCTTTACTTCTTCTTTTCTGATTTGGATTCCTTTTATTTCTTTTTCTTCTCTGATTGCTGTGGCTAAAACTTCCAAAACTATGTTGATTAATAATGGTGAGAGTGGACAACCTAGTCTTGTTCCTGATCTTAGTGGAAATGGTTTCAGTTTTTCACAACTGAGAATGATGTTGGCTGTGGGTTTGTCATATATGGCCTTTATTATGTTGAGGTAAGTTCCCTCTATGCCTACTTTCTGGAGAGTTTTTATCATAAATCGGTGTTGAATTTTGTCAAAAGTTTTTTCTGCATCTATTGAGATTATCACATGGTATTTATCCTTCAGTTTTTGAATATGGTGTATCACACTGATTGATTTGCGTATATTGAAGAATCATTGCATTCCCGGGATAAACCCCACTTGATCATGGGATATGATCCTTCTAATGTGCTGCTGGATTCTGTTTGCTAGCATTTTGTTGAGGATTTTTGCATCTATGTTCATCAGTGATATTGGCCTGTAGTTTTCTTTTTTTGTGACATCTTTGTCTGGTTTTGGTATCAGGGTGATGGTGGCCTCATAGAATGAGTTTGGGAGTGCTCCTCCCTCTGCTATATTTTGGAAGCGTTTGAGAAGGATAGATGTTAACTCTTCTCTAAATGGTGGATAGAATTCGCCTGTGAAGCCATCTGGTCCTGGGCTGTTGTTTGTTGGAAGATTTGTAATCGCAGTCTCAATTTCAGTGCTTGTGATTGGTCTGTTTATATTTTCTGTTTCTTCCTGGTTCAGTCTTGGAAGGTTGTGCTTTTCTAAGAATTTTTCCATTTCTTCCAGGTTGTCCATTGTATTGGCATATAGTTGCTTGTAGTAGTCCCTCTTGATCCTTTGTATTTCTGCAGCGTCAGTTGATCCTTCTCCTTTTTTATTTCAAATTCTGTTTATTTGAGTCTTCTCCCTTTTTTTCTTGATGAGTCTGGCTAATGGTTTATCAATTTGTTTATCTTCTCAAAGAACCACCTTTTAGTTTTATTGATCTTTGTTATCATTTCCTTCATTTCTTATTCATTTATTTCTGATTTGATGTTTATGATTCCTTTCCTTCTGCTAACTTTGGAGTATTTTTGTTCTTCTTTCTCTAATTGCTTTAGGTGTAAGGTTAGGCTGTTTATTTGAGATTTTTCTTGTTTCTTGAGGTAAGATTGTATTGCTATAGACTTCCCTCTTAGAACTGCTTTGGCTGCATCCCATAGGTTTTGGGCCATCGAGTTTTTATTGTCATTTGTTTCCAGGCATATTTTGATTTCCTCAGTGATCTCTTGGTTATTTAGTAGTGTATTGCTTAGCCTCCATGTGTTTGTATATTTTACAGTTTTTTTCCTGTAATTGATATCTAGTCTCATAGCATTGTGGTTGGAAAAGATTCTTGATATGATTTCAATTTTCTTAACTTTACCAAGGCTTGATTTGTGACCCAAGATATGAGCTATCTTGGAGAATGTTCCATGAGCACTTGAGAAGAAAGTGTATTCTGTTGTTTTTGGATGGAATGTCCTATAGATATCAATTAAGTCCATCTTGTTTAATGTGTCATTTAAAGCTTGTGCTTCCTTATTTATTTTCAATTTGGATGATCTGTCCATTGGTGAAAGTGGGGTGTTAAAGTCCCCTACTATGATTGTGTTACTGTTGATTTCCCCTTTTATGGCTGTCAGCATTTGCCTTATGTATCGAGGTGCTCCTATGTTGGGTGCATAAATATTTACAATTGTTATATCTTCTTCTTGGATTGATCCCTTGATCATTATGTAGTGTCCTTCTTTGTCTCTTATAATAGTCTTTATTTTAAAGTCTATTTTGTCTGATATGAGAATTGCTATTCCAGCTTTCTTTTGATTTCCATTTGCATGGAATATCTTTTTCCGTCCCCTCACTTTCAGTCTGTATGTGTCCCTAGGTCTGAAGTGGGTCTCGTGTAGACAGCATATATACGGGTCTTGTTTTTGTATCCATTCAGCCAGTCTATGTCTTTTGGTTGGAGCATTTAATCCACTTACATTTAAGGTAATTATCAATATGTATGTTCCTATTACCATTTTCTTAATTTTTTGGGGTTTGTTATTGTAGGTCTTTTCCTTGTCTTGTGTTTCCTGCCTAGAGAAGTTCCTTTAGCATTTGTTGTAAAGCTGGTTTGGTGGTGCTGAATTCTCTTAGCTTTTGCTTGTCTGTAAAGATTTTAATTTCTCTGTCAATTCTTAATGAGACCTTGCTGGGTAGAGTAATCTTGGTTGTAAATTTTTCCCTTTCATCACTTTAAATATGTCCTGCCACTCTCTTCTGGCTTGCAGAGTTTCTGCCAAAAGATCAGCTGTTAACTTTATGGGGATTCCCTTAAATATTATTTGTTGCTTTTCCCTTGCTGCTTTCAATATTTTTTTCTTTGTATTTAATTGTCAATAGTTTGATTAATATGTATCTTGGTGTTTTGCTCCTTGAATTTGTCCTGTATAAGACTCTCTGCTCTTCCTGGACTTCATTGACTATTTCCTTTCCCATATTAGGGAAGTTTTCAACTATAATCTCTTCAAATATTTTCTCAGACCCTTTCTTTTTCTCTTCTTTTTCTGGGACCCCTATAATTCGAATGTTGGTGTGTTTAATGTTGCCCCAGAGGTCTCTGAGACTGTCCTCAATTCTTTTTTTTTTTTTTCCCCTACCAGAACATTACATAAGTTTATCTCAGATGTAACATCAATGTTAAAATCAACAAGTTTAAATCTTAACTGTACCAAGTAAACTCAGCTATTTAAGTATTTTAAAGTTATTCTCTCCAAAAAACTGAGGGAGCTTTTCTTTTCCACCCCATATGTCATGGTTTCCCAAGAGTTGTATTTTTGGAGGACTTTCAATTTATGAGTAAACTGCTTTGGGGATATTTCAGAACTTATTTCCCCAAATGAAAACTAATCTGGACACATTATATATTGCATAGATTTCTGTGTCCTCAATTCTTTTCATTCTTTTTTCTTTATTCTGCTCTGTGGTAGTTATTTCCACTATTTTATCTTCTAGGTCACTTATCCGTTCTTCTGCCTCAGTTATTCTGCAATTGATTCCTTCTAGAGAATTTTTAATTTCATTTATTGTGTTGTTTATCATTGTTTGATTGCTCTTTAGTTCTTCTAGGTCTTGTTAAACATTTCTTGTATTTTCTCCATTCTATTTCCAAGCTTTTGGATCATCTTTACTGTCATTACTCTGAATTCTTTTTCAGGTAGACTGCCTATTTCCTCTTCATTTGTTTGGTCTGGTGGGTTTTTACCTTGCTCCTTCATCTGCTGCATATTTCTCTGTCTTCTCATTTTGCTTAACTTACTGTGTTTGGGGTCTCCTTTTTACAGGCTGCAGGTTCATACTTCCTGTTGTTTTTGGTGTCTGCCCCTAGCTGGTAAGTTTGGGTCACTGAGTTGTGTAGGCTTCCTGGTGGAGGGGACTGGTGCCTGTGTTCTGGTGGATGAAGCTGGATCTTGTCTTTGTGGTGGGCAGGACCATGTCTGGTGTTGTGTTTTGGGGTGTCTGTGAACTTCTTATGATTTTAGGCAGCCTCTCTGCTAATGGGTGGGGTTTTGTTCCTGTCTTGCTAGTTGTTTGGCATGGGGTGTCCAGCACTGGAGCTTGCTGGCCGTTGAGTGGAGCTGGGTCTTAGCATTGAGACAGAGATCTCTGGGAGAGCTCTCCCCAGTTGATATTATGTAGGGCCGGGAGGTTTCTGCTGGTCCAGTGTCCTGAGCTCGGCTCTCCCACCTCAGAAGCTCAGCCTGACACCCGGCCGGAGAACCAAGACCCTGTCAGCTCAGAAGAAAAGGGAGGAAAAAAAGAAAGAAAAAAATAATAAAATAAAATAAAGTTATTAAATGAAAAATTTTTTTAAATATTATTAAAATAAAAAAATTTTTAAAGTAATTTAAAAAAAAAGAACAATCAAACCAAAAAGCAAATCCACCAATGCTAACAAGCGCTAAAAACTAAGTTAAGATAAACACATAAATCAGAAACTAGTCAGTTGCATACAGCAAACGCCAAGTCTACAGTTGCTCCCAAAGTCCACTGCCTCAATTTTGGGATGATTCGTTGTCTATTCAGGTATTCCACAGATGCAGGGTACATCAAGTTGATTGTGGAGATTTAATCTGCTGCTCCTGAGACTGCTGGGAGAGATTTCCCTTTCTCTTCTTTGTTCTCACAGCTCCTGGGGTTCAGCTTTGGGTTTGGCCCCACCTCTGCATGTAGGTTTCCCTCTGGCATCTGTTCTTCACCCAGACAGGAGGGGGTTAAAGGAGCGGCTAATTAAGGGGCTGTGGCTCACTCAGGCCGTGGGGAGGGAGGGGTACGGAATGCAGGGTAAGCCTGTGGCGGCAGAGGCCAGCGTGACGTTGCAGCAGCCTGAAGCGCGCCGTGCGTTCTCCCAGGGGGAGTTGTCCCTGGATCATGGGACCCTGGCAGTGGCGGGCTGCACAGGCTCCTGGGAGGGGCGGTGTGGATAGTGACCTGTGCTCACACACAGGCTTCTTGGTGGCGGCAGCAGTAGCCTTAGCGTTTGATGCCCGTCTCTGGTATCTGTGCTGATAGCTGCAGCTCGTGCCGGTCTCTGGAGCTCATTTAGGCGGTGTTCTGAATCCCCTCTCCTCACGCACCCCAAAACAATGGTCTCTTGCTTCTTAGGCAGGTCCAGACCTTTTCCCGGACTCCCTCCCGGCTAGCTGTGGTGCACTAGCCCCTTCAGGCTGTGTTCATGCTACCAACCCCAGTCCTCTCCCTGCAATCCGACCGAAGCCCGAGCCTCAGCTCCCAGCCCCGCCCGCCCCGGCGGGTGAGCAGACAAGCCTCTCAGGCTGGTGAGTGCTGGTCGGCGCCGAGCCTCTGTGCGGGAATCTCTCTGCTCTGCCCTCCGCACTCCTGTGGCTGCGCTCTCCTCCGTGGCTCCGAAGCTTCCCCCCTCTGTCACCCGCAGTCTCTGCCCGTGAAGGGGCTCCTAGTGCGTGGAAACCTTTCCTCCTTCACAGCTCCCTCCCACTGGTGCAGGTGCCGGCCCTATTCTTTTGTCTCTGTTATTTCTTTTTTCTTTTGCCCTACCCAGGTATGTGAGGAGTTTCTTGCCTTTTGGGAGGTCTGAGGTCTTCTGCCAGCGTTCAGTAGGTGTTCTGTAGGAGTTGTTCCACATGTATTTCTGATGTATTTGTGGGGAGGAAGGTGATCTCCACGTCCTACTCCTCCGCCATCCTCCTATGGCCCTTTTTTATGTAGAGTGTGTGACACAATACACACCAACAAGTTGTGTAAACAATCAAATGTAAGGGTATTTTTTGCTTTTTGCTTCCTTACTGTGTCTAAGACTACACAATAGCCATGGGATGATGGATAATAGCAAAATAAAAGGGGGAAGCAGTATGTTCAATTCTTTGCCATCTGACCTGCTAATTTAGGTTGTCCTGTATGGTCATAAGCTTTTTAAAAATCTTAAAGCACTAGCCTTTTAATAAGTCTTAAAACATCAGAGTCCAAAAAATGGACATATAATTGTTGTAAATTGTTTTAATATATTGTGAGAACATTTTTCATCTAATATTAGGTTGTAAAGTGGTCATTGTAATTACAGCAGAGTATATGTGCAGGGTCTTCCTTTAGCCCTTGGACAATTTTTGAGTGCTTAAACTTGAACAATTGAGGTTGTGCCTGAAATAGAGTTTCATTCAACAAATATTTATGGAATGCCTGTTATGTACCAAGCACTACTCTAGGCACTGGGAATAGAGCAAAACAGGGAAATTCCTACTTCATGAAGTTCTCATTCTAATAGAAGAGACAGATAATAAGCAAAACAAGTAAGTAAACTATATACTTTATTAAAGATGATATGTGCTATGGAGAAAAATTAAGCAGGGAAGCCTACAGAGGCAATACCAGGGGAGGGAGTGTTGCAGATTTTAATACGGAGGTCAGAGGCCAGAGAAGGGTGTTAGTTATATCCCATTTTTCTTACTCAGATCTATTCTTCACACTTCACAGTACTTTCCTGTACTGTGCCCCAGGAAAATGATCTCTATGACTGCATCATCCGGGCTCTCTTGTCCTCTGGATTCTAGTTGAATTTGGGCAAAGGAGGTTACCAGTCAGAGAGTAAATTCTCATTTGAAGTGAGAGAAGTCTGATTATTTATTTCTCCCAACTACCCACTGTGGGACATGCCTTTGGTGCACTAGCCTAGCCACGGATACTGTTAGGAAACTTGTATACTATGGAAACAGCTCTCAAGTTTCTCTTAATTTCCTACCTTTGTCTGTCAATCCTAAGTGTTTTAAGGGTTTCTCATCAATGAATCTTTCTGGGTGCCATGCCATCCCCTATTGCTTCTCTTTACTCTGTTTACACCTACTTAAATTGTTCCTCCACTGAACTGTTGAAATACTGTTTTGAGTGTACTGTTTCCTGCCTGGCCAATTTCTGATACTTTAATTTTTAGCAAAATTTCAGCACCCCAAAATAGACCTTCTACATTCGATTTAGAACTATTGCTCATGTATTTGAAAGAACGCAAACTAAGAAACCCTTTGCTGGAGTAAAATGGGACACAATTTGTGGCTTGCATTGGTATTAGGATTACTCAAATTATCACTGGTGGTGGCATGGGATGGAAAGCTGGTGGAGGATAAGGCATTTGCAAACCTTGCAGTAGCGAAGCCTTTAGTCACTATGGTGATGATGATGATGATTATAAAAACTGTGGGATGAGCTAGTCGTTTCTCAATAACTTAAAAGCATGAAAAAGAGAGATACACTGAAAGCCCTGAATTCAGAACTCAAATCATGGGTGGAAAATCAATTGACTTTCAGGAAATATAAAAGAATTATCTTATTTAGTCACAGGAAAGACATGGCTAAGGATTCAGCCCAAGGCCCGATTGCTAGCATTATAAAATTTCAATTCCAATTAAATATGCAACACTTTCAGTCTCTTCTCCTGAGAGAAAGATATAGGCTTAGTAGGAATAGTCCCTGAGATGTGGTATAGAGACATTTGGGCAGCTGCAGACAAGATAGAAAGCCTTGAACGTTCCAATTTTTCTCAACATTCCCTGGAAGAGAAAACTCATTCTTCCTCCACTCTATTCCCTGAGAAACAAGCTTCCCCTTCTATAAAAACCTTTCAATAACTTTACTAATTACAAACAGTTACAGATTCTCTTTGTTGTCACTCACACCAGTTCCCCTCATTTCCAGGCCCATGGAAAGGAGATTTATATCTCAGCATAGGCAAGATATAAAAGTGAAAAATCTCCAAGGATGAGGCAGCTCAAACAAAGGATCTTACCTAGTTGCATAGTCAAGAGTTTAGGCAACATAAGTGGGAATTATTTACAAGAGTAGGAGAAAAAACAGGATAAAATATAAGATTGATTTTAGCTGAACTTAGGGAAGCTGGGATGAATTTAGCATGTTAGCTCAAGCACTTGGGAGCAGAGTTCACAGTGGCTTGGTTCATGAACCAAGTGAAAACTGAACTCTGGTGAAATACTATCAATGAGGTTGAAATGACAATACTTTCTGGCCGGCCAAAGGAAGGTGTGTGAAGGCCTGAGGAATGTCAGAGTGGATCCACTTGTGCAAATTGCTCAGCCCCATCCTATCTTCCCAGAAAGGCCAGAAGATATGCTCTTTTCCAAAGCTTTAGTGAAAGCTCTGGGATGATGATCTTCTATAGATAATGATGGGAGACGATAGATTGGAACTGAGATCTTTGAGTTTAATTTTAATAAGAAACTCCTGGTCAAACGTGCCAGAAGCAGGCCTAAACCATTAAAGACAACTCACCGTAAGTATTCGAAAAAGGCCGCTGCAATGTGGCCACAAGTTATATCATGAATCTTTCTCTCAGTCTTCTCCAAATGGAGGGAGAAGGTGGTAGAACTCTATACCAGAGATGAAAATACACAGACTTTTCAGAAGGCTATTAGACCTACCCAGAGGCTCTTCACTGAGGCTAATCCCTAGAAATCCAAAATGCCACTGATATCCACAGTTTAGAGTGGAGGTTAATCGAAGTACAGTGATAGAAGGAGTCTTGGTCTGAATCTGTCTCACAGTGAGACCAGTGAGCTATCCTGTGGTTATTTACCCAGTCCAAGCACGCTCAGTAAGAATGTATATACTGCTTAGCAACTGGCCAAACTGCCCACATTAATTACCTGACCATGGAGTAAGTGTTATTATGATAGAAAAATTCTAGTGGAAACCTCTATAAATGTTGCTCTCCACCCAAAATAGTACATTCAAGGCAACATTGCATCTATAGGAGAATTACAGAGATTAACACTATCATTAAGGTCTTGAAAAATGCAGGGTTTGTAATTCCTCTCACAACCCTGTTTAACTTGTCTCTTTAGCCATTGGGAAACCAAATGTGTCTTGAATAATGACTGGATTTTCTTAAGGATGATAATCCCAGCTGCTCTTTTTGATATGATCGTGGCAAATCAGTTCTTGATACCTGATATACAGCCATTGGTAAGACATGACTTTCTTTTCAATTCCCATCAACAAAGAGAAGTAGAAGCAGTTGACCTGCACCTGGAAAGGTGGAAGAGTTTTGTTTGCTGGATGTGACATACAGAATGAGCAAGCACATTAGATACACTGTAATAGTCTGGTATGATGTCCCTGTAATGGATCAGCAAGATGATTGTGGTTCCTCTGGACTATAATACAACAGAGAGAAGAGATGACATAGACCTGAGGTATGGCAGTGAGCACAGATGGCTGATTTTTTCAGGTGCAAGCCCATTACTTCTACTTATCTTTGTTGATGGGAATTGACCTTTAAAATGTCAGTTTGGTGGCATGTAAAACATTATGTCTGTACCGCTATTATTTTTTTTTAAAGTGGATTCTGGGAGTGGGGAAGGGATGAACACCTGTGATTATTTGCCATTTTACCCACGAGATCTATTCTCTGACTTTCTTTACCCCCACTCTGTGCTCTCAGAGGCTTTCCTCTACAGTGTATATATCCCAGAGTTCCTCACTCTTTGGCCTTTATTCAAACACAGCAAATGTAAGGTCCCACCAGTTAATCATAGGATGAAAAGAGAGAGAAGGGGGCTTCCCTGGTGGCGCAGTGGTTGAGAATCTGCCTGCTAATGCAGGGGACACGGGTTCGAGCCCTGGTCTGGGAAGATCCCACATGCCACAGAGCGGCTGGGCCCGTAAGCCACAATTACTGAGCCTGCGTGTCTGGAGCCTGTGCTCCGCAACAAGAGAGGCCGCGATAGTGAGAGGCCCGCGCACCGTGATGAAGAGTGGCCCCCGCTTGCCACAACTAGAGAAAGCCCTAGCACAGAAACGAAGACCCAACATAGCAATCAATCAATCAATCAATTAATCAATAAAAAAAAATAAATAAATCTTTAAAAAATAAAAAATAAAAAATAAAAAAAAAAAAAGAGAGGGAAGGATCAGGGTATTTATTCCCTTGATGAAGTACAGTTTGTTAGCACCCTTGTTCCACTATTTACAGCTACAAACTTCTGTCAGGTAACTTTCCTCAATATTACAGCTCTTTCTACTTTCAGGTAAGAGTTTCTCTCCCTGGTGCTTTCACGCTAGGGATGGTAATGGCTTCCAGCTGTTGCTAATTTTTGGAAGCTTCACCATCCTTTTGTAGTTTCCATGAGACTTCACAGGCTTTGCAAATAATCCCTAATGATCTCTTGAAATTGAGGCACCAACTCATTTCTGCCAGGACGCCGGCCGACATGGAAGGTCTGACAGAGCTGTGAGAAGGTAAGGTTTACAAAAATATTTCAAGAGGCAGCAAGCGATATGAATATGTTGGGAAAGAGTGCTCTGTACTGAGGTAAGAGAAACACCAAGGCCTTGAGGCAAGAGTGTGACCATCTTCCTTGCTTGAGAAGTAGCAAAGAGGCAAATTTTGCTAAAGTGGAATATGCAAGGGGAAGAGCTGTAGGAAATGAAGTGGAAAAGAGAACAGGTTGGTTGAACTTAAAGTTTGTTGTAGGGACTTTGGGTTTTACTCTGTAAAATGGGACGCTATTGGAGGTTCAAATGCAAAAGATAAATTATTTAACAGGATCACTCTGCTGTGCTGTGAACAGACTGTAGGGGCAAGTGTGGTAGAGATAGTTGCAATAGTCATGAAGTAATTTAGGCTAGAGATGATGGCGGCTTGGATCAAAGTGATAGCTGTGGAGGTAATGAGAGGTAGTCAAAGTCTCAATATATTTTGAAAGTAAAACCAGCATTATCTACTTATGGATTGGATAAAGAATGTGGAGAAATAAGAGAGTCAGGAGTGTCTACAGCTGTTTTGTCTGACCAATGGGAAGATCAGACTCACCATGAATTGAGATGATCTTTGAATTGTTTCAAAGGAAAACAGAATACTCATTTTTATAATCAATTCACGCATTAATCCTTCTGAAGAAACTCAGTATTTTGTCTATCTGCTTTATCCTACAAGATATAAAAATATGTTACATATTGTTTTTCTTATTGAATGACAGATTCTTTAAATTCTATAGTGCTTAACAATTTGCAAAAGTTTCACACAAATGATTTCATATAACCCCATAATAACCCTTTTCTTCCCTTACCCCTCTATTGCCCCTCCCCCACTTCCCTCTCTCCACTGGTAACCACTAGTTTGTTTTCTATATCTGTGAGTCTATTTCTTTTTTGTTTTATTCACTAGTTTGTTGCATTTTTTATTTTTCACATATAATTGATATCATATACTATTTGTCTTTCTCTGTCTAACTTATTTCACTTAGCATAATGCCCTCCAGGTCCATCCATATTGCTGCAAATAGCAAAATTTCATTTTTTTTTTAATGGCTGTGTAGCATTTCGTTGTGTGTGTGTATCACATATTCTTTATTCATTCATATGTTGATGGGCATTTAGGTTGCTTCCATGTCTTGGCTATTGTAAATAATGCTGCTATGAACATTCGGGTGCATGTATCTTTTCAAATTAGTGGGTTTTGTTTTTTTGGATATATTACATATTGTTTTATTGTAACATTGTTGTGTGATGATTCTCTAAATAGCAAACCAGTTGAAATTTTCACAACTTAATTTATTCATTTTAAAAGTACACAGGGTTTTCATGCTTTATTTTTATAACACAGTGTAATAGGCTGTATAAACCAAAAAGAATTGTTTGATAATGGCTACTCACTTAATAATCATTCATCTTTTTTCACTTGTAGTATTTAAAAAATGATAGAACTGTTTCCTGGGAATGGCTAGGACTTTGAAGATCATAAAACCTACTGTCAGGGTGCTTTATGGTTTTTTTAATTCAAGAAAAAATAGTGCATGTGGTTAGGTCACTGACGTCAAAGCGATGATGTGTCTCACAAGAACAGATGTAGGGGGTTTTTTTAATTTCATAAATTAAACACATTGTTTTCTTAGATGTGTTTCAGTTTACAGTAATTAGAATCTGATGTTTATTTAAAAGAATCTGGAATTATTGCTGTAACTGGTCCTACAGTTTGCATAAGATAAAAATGAACAATATCAATGAATTGTTAAGATATTCTGGGCTCTATATTTTCTTTAAAAAGTTTATTGAAACTTACAAAGAGAAGTTTATTAAATTTTTATGCGGAGATAATTTAAGTAAGTTAAACACCATTAAACAAATACTCATTATCCAAACATGGGTTTATCAAGGAAAAGTCATGAAGTAAGAGAATGTTGCCTTTGATTCCTTTCAGTGCAACATTTGATGGATCTATTTTCCTCGGGATATTATTTCTTTAGAGAACTATTTAATGATAGGCAACTGAAAAACTAAATTTTCTTACTCTTTCAAATTTCAAATGTAAGCCTGACAAGGGCAAAGGACAGAAAAAAAAAGTCATATCTGAATGTCTGAAATAACAATAATAAGAGTGAAAATCACCATTCCAATGTTTACAACAGTGTAGTATTTTATTAGGCCTTTAGAATTTCAATCCTTTAATAATTGAAATTATATTAATTCATGTAATTCTTATCATGACCCCATGGGGGCCAATCTAACTAATTTGTACGTATGGTACACCATGACTTAGATTATGAAAATTCATCTATTTAAAAAAATCAGTCTTTAATACTATACGTTCATATCTCTCTAGATATAAAGTCAATAGGCCAGTTTTGAATAGGTCCGCTAAACAATGCTAACTCACATAAGAACTGAATATCTAGTGGTAATTTCTTGTTGCTCATTAATCAATACCTATTTAAGAATAACCTGCTAAATCTACCCAATTTGCAGTCACCAATACCCCTTATCTAGATAATAGTATCTGCACATGTACTTTCATGAATGATAATATAATGAAACATACAATGAGGCCTTACTAACCCAGAAAAATATACAAGGCAGATGTAAAAGTATAAACAATTTAAATTACCATTTCAGTGTAATTGTGTTAATCCCAATAAGCATATAAAAGCTACATTAATGGGTTCTTTCATTAGGTTTATTATTAAAGTATATACCTATAACAGTTTTTTGCATGTAAGTAGCACTTCTTTTTAAAATTTCTCTGCCCCATTTTGTTGGCATGATTAATTTGCATTGAGAAATATTTTTTAAAACCTATCAAAAGTCAATTTAACTCTGGCTCCTGATGAAATTTTCAGAGTCTAAATTGGTAGAAACTAAATTAATGCCAGAAACTGAGTGTTGTCCTCAGTTCCTCTTGACTCTACCCCTAACCATTCAGTTCCATTCAATAATGGCTTTTAAATATCTCTTCAGTGTATATATTACTACTGAGCCTATATCTAACCTTTACGTGGGCTCTTTACGCCCAATCTTGAATTGCTCTGAGTGATTCTCAATACTGCAGTGACAAAGATAGCAAAAATGTCTCTGAAATACGAATATGATCCATGTATTTGTTTAAAGCCCCTCAGGGCTTTCCATTGTTGCAAAGATGATATCCAAAATCATTAGTAAGACTACAAGGTACTTTTCTTTAAAATAAAAGCATTTATTCAATAATTATAAAATAAGTGTAAAAAATGATGAGCCACACTACAGTTCATCCAAAATGCTTCTTTATAAATTAAATAATGCTACCTGTTTGTTTAATGAATACAATATAACTTTAAGCCTTCACTTGTGTTAACTTCAGCTGTGAATCTGTTCTTGGAAAGTTCATATGATTTTGGATGTCATTGATTTGCCCCATGATTTCTCTTATGTGTTCACCCTCCTCCTCCAGGATGGACTGAACATACTTCACTGGTAGGCACGGAGAGTGATGGTGGATTTTTGAGGACTCAGTATCTTTTTCGTCTTACTCTGTTCAGTCATTTTTCATAGTAGCCTGCCTGATGGCATTGCCCAAATGTTGAACAGGTATCAGTAATTCTTTCTTCATGTCTCTCTCACTGACCTATGCTTGTCTTTGCTCCTTATCTTCCCCAACCTCCCTAACTCTACCTCTAGACTCCAAATCCCAATGAGCAAACACACAAACCAAAACGTCTCTGCCCTTTGTCTCAGCCATGCTGACTTCCTTTCCTGAATTTAAGACACTCCCCCTACAACTTTGCCTCCAGTCTTTGTACATGTTTTTCTCTCCACCAATTTTTAACTTAAAAGTTATCTTTCAATAAGCCTTGTTAGACCCTCCCACCTTTTTAAGGCCTGGTTTAGGGGGTGCTTCTTTCATACCATAGCGTCCCAATCTATTAATCATTTTGTTTATTTGTCAGTCTTCCCTATCTAACTGGAAGTTGCTTAAGTGTGTTCTGTACTTTTATTCCCAATGCTTAGTGGTTCCCCCAACTAAGTCATAGAATTAGTTTGATGCAATGAAGTTTAAATTTCTTACAGAGAATTTATTTTATTTGAAGTCACCAAATAAAAGTTGCTAGCAAAATAGAGGCTAGGCAAAAATTAATATATTAATAATTACAATTGTTTGAGTCCCTCCACTTCACTCTGCAGACCCGCTTTCGTAACAAAATAGTCTCAACACAATAGATAGCTAACAGTCATAGAGATGACTTAAAACAAAAATCAGATTGTTTTACTTCCTACATAGTCTATAAAGCCTTACATGATCCAACCCCATCTCCTACCACTCTCAGGCCTCCTCAGTCCTCAATAGATATCTTGCAGTTTTCTGAGCACTGGATCCTTTCCTTAGGGTCCTTATACATGTAATCTCTCTGCCCTGAGTTACTTGCATGTCTCCCTCCCTCATTTAGGTCTTGCTCAAACAGCACTCAAAGAGAACTAGCTGACCTGGGCACCACGCCTAAGATATCAGCTCCTTGTACGCCATTACTCTCTTGCTTTATTCTAGTATCTGTACTTTCTTAATAACTCTTTTCAATATCTGATACTGATTTGCATATTTCTGTATTTATTGACTCCTCTAATTATAATATAAGCTCAAGGATAACAAGGATTTGTCTTATAAACAGCTCTATTTCTAGCACCTGGATCAGGGCCTCACACTTAGTATATGTTCAGTGAGTGTTTCTGGAAGGAAGGATAGATTAAAGATTTTAAACTGTTAATTTTCAAAAAAAAAAAGTTTATTCAGTGCTTTAAACCAGTTGAGGAGCTGACTTGTCATACACTCAATAAACTGGGCATGCAGTCATCTGCCTTTTAATTAATCTTAACAAACAACAGGTTGATTAAATGGTGGATTTGATGATTATGTAGAAATAATCTCGTCAGAATTACATTTTAATATATTGTGACTGCAGAGAACACATACATCATGTTGTAGCATTACAGTAATAATTGCAGATAACAGACACAGGATTTTTTTTTTTTTTTTTATTGATTGATTTATGGCTGTGTTCGGTCTTCGTTTCTGTGCGAGGGCTTTCTCCAGTTGCGGCAAGCGGGGGCCTCTCTTCATCGCGGTGCGCGGGCCTCTCACTATCGCGGCCTCTCTTGTTGCGGAGCACAGGCTCCAGACGCGCAGGCTCAGTAATTGTGACTCACGGGCCCAGTTGCTCCGCGGCATGTGGGATCTTCCCAGACCAGGGCTCGAACCCGTGTCCCCTGCATTGGCAGGCAGATTCTCAACCACTGCGCCATCAGGGAAGCCCTGAAAGAATTTTTTTTCAACAGCAGAGATAGTCCCCTTTTCCTAGCTTCAGAGGTGAGAGTGTTTGAGGACAGAGATGCAGATGGCTGTTTCCACCCCCATCTCGTGGAGAAGTCCATCTATGGTTAAGATAATGAAGATGACTCACGGGAAGAAATAGAAACCAGGGATAGACAAAATCTTACAGGCATTTGTTGCCTGGTTTGAACTGGTCTGACTTTGGAGCTGTCTAGTCTGAGGTTTGGTGGTTTAGTTTTTCTTTCAGTTCTCTGTGCTACCACAATATATGTCCAATACGTTACTTATTATTGATTAAGTTGTTACAAATTGATTTCTGTCTTTTGTGACTAAGAGTTCTGACCAACATCATTATTCGTAACAGAAGACTTATTTTTTGAAAATTCGTTTGTTTGAACCCTTTGAAATTTTATGATGCTGTTAAAGAAAATGGAGATAAATTAGTACTTGGAATTTGCCTCAGTGCATTATATGAACAAATTTAAAAATAGCATATATCACAAGATACCATTTGGGCTGGGGGCTGAGAGTATTGGGGGGGGGAGGGGAACTTTATAATTACATATTGGATTTTTTGTTCATTTACAATAAATATTCATTATGCTTATACTTTTTAATACAATAAGAAATGCAGAATTATTTAAAAAGTAAAAAATAAAAGCAAGAAGAAGCTGTATACCAATTTAAGGTAATTCAGCCTAGACTGAGAATACTATGGCTGTGTCTATACTACTAAGCCATGTTATGTATATTTTTTTAGGCTAAATTTTTGTCTTTAAACTGGGAGTATAATGGCAACCTGATTTTGACAATTTTTTGATTGCTACAAGCCACCAGCCATGATAAGGCAACTCCATAGACATAAATCATGTTTCTAAGATCATGTCACAAATTTTATTCAAGTTGTTTGATGTATTACTATACTGTAAGCATTTAACAAAAGATATATAGCCAAAAGAGAAAAATCTTTCTATAAATAGTTGAGAGAGGAAACACAGAACTAGGGTTACACATAGATTATTTTCTGTGGAGACAAATTTTGGACCAATATTCTTTAACTGTATTATTATAGGCAAAGAGTGAGGCTTTTAGCCCTGTGGCTCACGTGCTCTGTGGTTTCAGAACAACTGACACAGGTACAAGAATTCCTCGGCACTCTGGGTCTAGAGTCTCACAGAAATATGATGTGACTTTCCAGCTGTTGCAATGCATTAACTTCACATAGAAAATACATGATACTTCTCCTCACATCAAGCACTGATGTCACATGTGTGTTACTTAAACTAAGTTCTGATTCAACACTGCCAGGATCCTTTTCATCAAGTAAAGATAATGTATCATAGTGGAAAAGAGCAGGACTCTTGAGTCGTTCAAATCTGGGTTTGAAATCCTGATTCTATTACTTATAAGCCTTTGGATTTAGGCACATTACTTAATTTTTTTAGCATGTTTTCCTAATATGAGAAATAGGTTGCTAATGTCGAACATAGAGTTTTTGTTAATTTTAATTGTGAAAGGTTTGACACATAGCAGTACCTCAGTTACTTATAGGCATTGTTACCATTACTCTATTCAACATCCAGCTCAGTCACACCAAAAAAACATTGTTGAATAAAAGGCTCATAATGAGTAGAGACAGAATTGAGGCAAAGTCTCTTGTAATATTTTTCTATGAGCAATTAATTTAACCTTCAACAAATAGAATTACTATTATTATTATTGTTGTTATTTTAAGAATACAGTTTGCTCAGACTATTAACATGTCCTGTGTCAGTTCTAGTAGCAATATGACAGATTCATTATGACTATAATAAAAATCAGCATAAATCCTAAGCTCTCAGAGATGATGTCTATGGTGAAATTATCTGGAACTGCACACACAAAAATATTCATCCTTTCTGGAATTGATCTAAAATGAACTGACCAAATTTTGTCTTTGAGATTTTATTGAAATTTTATTCCAATGCATAATTTCCCCTACAGCTATAGTTAACCACTGAGAATTTACAGGGTTTAAGTATTTTGAGAATATAGCTTTTAAGAAAAAGGTGACTTGAAAACAGCAAGACAACAAAAGAAATTGTTTTTTGGAGAATCGGGAAATTGTAACCCAGGTCTCTCTTGTGTGTTTGCTACAATGTCATCCTAATTACATGGGTTATATGATTTTTCAACAACTTCTGCATTTGCACCGACAACAAAGCCACCAAGTATGATTTCCTTAAAGGTCCAGATAAGGCTGCAGTGTCAGTTTTCTGAGTGACGGTTGATACTAGATGACAGAACAGATAACAGGCCAATAATGGGAAAATAAAAAGTGGCGAAGAGTGGTTCTGTGCCTCCATGGGATCAGGACCAACTTCTGATTAGTTCAGTTGTATCAACTTCTGATCCTTTAAATTCAAATATTTCAGTAAATGTCCTCTATTTTTTATGTCGTAATAAGAAAATTAATGGCGAGCCACAAACCATCCTGGGAGAGCTTTTGATTCGTAAGTTTTACATAGCATTCAGTTCAACAACTATTTATTTACAAACTTCAACAAATATTCGTTCATTCTGCACTAGGCCTCTGCATCCCTGAACAGGTCTTCCAGAAATGAACTTGCCCTTCTGCTTCCTCTAATAAACTGAGAGAACTATTTCCACAAGAGTTTTCTGGATAATGGA
The DNA here is from genome assembly GCF_949987535.1 of Balaenoptera acutorostrata. Taxonomy (NCBI): domain Eukaryota; kingdom Metazoa; phylum Chordata; class Mammalia; order Artiodactyla; family Balaenopteridae; genus Balaenoptera; species Balaenoptera acutorostrata. The sequence continues at coordinate 92,624,643 of NC_080070.1, read as the reverse complement.
TATCAGCAAAAATATACATAGAGTATTCAGAATCCCAGTATTTTCTGGCTATGATACATTAGTATCTTACCTAAAAAGCATATTTTAAAAATGAATCGTACCATGTGATAACTTAGGAAAATACAAGGTTAATAGTCTCATCTTCTATAAAAATAATAACAACAGCAGCAAAATCTAGGCTTGTTCAGGATTTAGGTATAAATTATGAAAACAAGCTAGAAGGAAATAGAATTAAAGCAAATCTGCATTCTAGCAGTTGACCACACAAAAACTGAATGTATCAAAAGCCTTAGAAAGGATCATCATTTAGTACCCTGCAATTCTGCTTCAAGGAATTTATTCTAAGTGAGTTATCAACGATAAGTGTATATAAAATTTTATATAGAGATGTTTTTATTTTTAGCTAATATAAATCTGTTTGCAATAACAAAACCTAGAACTCTAGGTCTAATAATAGAATGGCTAAATTTCATTTGTTATAGACAAAAAGTGGATAATTCATTTTCAAAGAACTTTTAGGAGATGAGATAATGCTAATGGTATAATGTTAAGTGAAAATTTGACACACTGTGCAGTCCATTGATGAGAAGCAACAAAAGAAAAAAAATATTAATAATTACTTGAGAGTGGTGGACTTAGGATTATTGTTCTCTTCCCTTTTTATATTTTTAATTTTTAAGTCATATAGTAATTTCAGATTTAAATAAAAATAACCATCATAAAACTGAATAATATAAACATATGCCATATATAATATGGGAATATGACTGTATGTCTAGCTTCCTTCCATGTATAGGAGGGAGATGCTCTACATTTCTGTCTTTTTCGTCCAGTTCACATTAGTGTTTTAAATCTAATCCATCCAAAAAGAGTTTATTCATAGTAAAACAAATCCAAACAAAAACAACTAAGATAACTTCCTATAAGTGCCCATTAAATGAATAATGAGATTAATGAGGTTTGCACATGACAGCTTTCACTGAGGAAACTGTAACATACAGCACATATTTTTCTTTCAATTCTCATATATGATTATTTTCTGAAAATAAAGAGTTTGACAATGGTAGTGTTTAAGGGATAGTTTTTGAATATTAAAAAAAGAAGAAGAACCTTAGGCAGGACAATATTCCCTTTAATGGAAATAACACAGGATTTTGCATGCTGGCTTCCTCATAAACATCCACTTGCCTTCCTGGGTAAAATAATGTTTGGTCCTCCAGTTTGAAGCAAGCTATCTTGTTGACAATACAAAACTATGGGACTATAGTATAAAATCTAAATCTTTTCTAAATTTTTATTTTATATTGGAATATAGTTGATTTACAATGTTGTGTTAGTTTCAGGTGTACAACAAAGTGATTCAGTTATACATATACATGTAATCTATTCTTTTAAAAATTCTTTTCCCACTTAGGTTATTACAGAATATTTAGCAGAGTTCCCTATGCTATACAATAGGTCCTTGTTGGTTATCTATTTAAAATATAGTAGTGTATATATGTCAATCCCAAACTCCCAGTTGATCCCTCCCCCCACCCTTTCCCCTTTGGTAACCGTAAGTTGGTTTTCTAATTCTGTGAGTCTGTTTCTGTTTTTTAGATAAGTTCATTTGTATCATTTTTTTTTTTTTAGATTCTGCATATAAGCAATATCATAGTCTTTCTCTGTCTGACTGACTTAGTATGATAAGTAAGGTAACATAAGATAGGTCCATACATGCTGCTGCAAATGGCGTAATTTCATTCTTTTTAATGGTTGAGTTATATTCCCTTGTGTATATGTACCACATCTTCTTTATCCATTCCTCTGTCAATGGACATTTAGGTTGCTTCCATGTTTTGGCTATTGTAACCACTGCTGCAATGAACATTGTGTTGCATGTATAATTTCGAAGTATGGTTTTCTCCAGATATTGGCCCAGGAGTGGGATTGCTGGATCATATGGTAGCTCTAATTGTTAGTTTTTTAAGGAACCTTCATCCTGTTCTCCATAGTGGCTGTACCAATTTACATTCCCACCAACAGTGTACGAGGGTTTCCTTTTAACCACATCCTCTCCAGCATTTATTGTTTGTAGACATTTTGATGATGGCCATTCTGACCAGTGTGAGGTGACATCTCATTGTTAGTTTGATTTGCATTTCTCTAATAATTAGCAATGTTGAGCATCTTTTCATATGATTTTGGAACATCTGTATGTCTTCTTTGGAGAAATGTGTATTTAGGTCTTCTGCCTATATTTTGATTGGGTTGGGGTTTTTTTGATATTGGTATGTTTTGGAGATTAATCCCTTATCATTGGCATCATTTGAAAATATTTTCTCCCATTTTGTGGGCTGTCTTTTCATTTTGTAAACCCATGCACCTATGGTCAATTAATCTATGACAAAGGAGGCAAGACTCTACAATGAAGAAAAACTGTCTCTTCAATAAGTGGTGCTAGGAAAACTGGACAGCTACATATATAGGAATGAAATTAGAACATTCTTTAACACCATACACAAAAATAAACTCAAAATGGATTAAAGAACTAAATGTAAGACCTGATTCTATAAAACTCTTAGAGGAAAACATAGGAAGAACACTCTTTGACATAAATTGAAGCAGTATCTTTTTCTATCAGTCTCCTAGAGTAATGGAAGTAAAAACAAACAAATGGGACCTAATTAAACTCAAAAGCGTTTGCACAGTAAAATTTAAGTCTTTTCTGTTTAAAATATCTTCCCTTATTCTGAGAGTCTATTCTGTCCAGTTGTTTACACACTAACCAGATCTTCATTCACCATATAATGACCGATTTATATTTATTCATTTATAAACACATTGTACTGATAGCATATTTAAAACTTATTTATTTTTTTAATTGAGGTAAACTTAGTATATGACATTATGTAAGTTTCCGGTGCTGACATTATGATTCGACATCTGTGTTCATTACAAAGTGATCATCACCAAAAGTCTACTTACCATGCATCACCATACACTCAACCCCCCTAAATCATTTTTAAAGGGAACTTCAAGACTAGTGCCATCTTTTGATAGTTTAATATATGCCATAATATATGATACAACATAAGTGATAGATATTATAGAAGTTTTACCAGTTAATGGCCTACATTAAAAATAAGACAATAGGGTATTACCAGGTGTGTGTGTGTGTGTGTTTCCTACTCTCATAATAAACATGAGTTTCTGCCATTAGTATCTAATTTCCTTTAATCTGCTATGAGGTAATAAAGACAATAACACCTATTAATGTAGCTTTTATTATGAAAATAAGTAGTGGATTATTTGGGGGGGACTGCAATAATATAGAAAAGGGGGAAAATACGAATTGGGGATGGGGAAAAAAAATGAAAGGTAGAAATGAGTCATCCATCAAGAGACTATTAAGATAATATGACTGGCTTTCAGAAATTCAAACATAGCGTAGTAGAAAAAAGAGCGCAGGCTTGATTCCAGTTCATACTCTATCCCTTCCTAACAGTTTGGATGTGGGAAAAATAATAGCTACCCTTCAGTGAGGAGTTACCCTCGCAGGTGCCATAAATTTATTTTTCCTAATCATCACAAATAGTTGAAAGAAATTATCAGTGCCTGGCATAGAGTAGGCACTTAATAAATATTTAAAACTAATAATAATAAATACTTATGTAGGTTAGAATAGAAAGTCTCATGTGACACAAAAATATCACTTTCACCTGCCAAGTCAAACATGAACGAATGTGTTTTATACAAGTGTGTTTAAAATAGTCAGTAACATTTTAAATGTTCTCTTTCGCTCTAAAAATTGTCTTGTCTTTCTTGTGGAATTTTTTGGACTTGAGCAGTTCTAGTAACATTATTATGGCCTGTCTGCATTTCACTTTCTCCCCAGGTTAAGAGGATATGATTACACCTCTCTCTCAACCATAGATTTCCTTTGCACTTGGTCATTTTATAAATTCTTCATCTTCACAACTCTCACAACAACTACTTTTTACAATCTAGTTCTTATACCACAGCTTAGAAACAGGAAAACAGGATCAAGTATAAGCTGACCACTGAAACAATTTTCATTATTAAAAACCCAACATTTATTGGAAATTATCTGTGTTACCAAAGATAGCCACAAAGATGATACTCATACTAGCCACAGCATGTTGAAAGACTTTTCTTTAGTGTTGCACATTTTCTCATATGCATGGTTCACAGAAGCAGATAAGTCCATATTTTATCTATAAACCTATAGGTAAGATATGTACTTTCAAATTTTATCTATAGCTTTGAAGGGAGAGAAGTTTCTATTTTGATGCCGCCATTTTGTTTCACATTATCAAAACTGTTGACAGGACAGCTCCCACTGTCACGCTTGTTATCCTGGTCCTGGCTTACCTACAGTCTTCCAACTTTTCTCACTCAGTGACGCCAATTTGCTGTTCTTATGGAAGTGTTGTTTTTCCAGCACAAAATACAGCCACCCTCTGATAGGCTTGATATGGCCATTATTTCTCCAACCTGCTCTTGACGGAAGCTCCACAGAGATGGCTTTTATATGGCTCTTCAGATTTCTTATAAGCAGTATTTACATTCATATATAGTGATATTCCTCCTGTTTTCCTTCCATGTGACTTTTGCTCAGTGCTCTTCATTTTCTTGGTATATTTGGTCATACCAAATTGTTCACAGCTTCCCTCAAGTGTCTTTTTCACTATCATAGTCATGGGCTACCAAATCCAGCCTGGAGAAGAGGTCAGCCAATATGAAACAAAGGATCATTGATTCTGAAACGTAAATCTAGGACTGTAGAGAAAGCTCTGGTTATATCAATAAATCTCTTCCCAATAAATAATTTATTCCTACTTGATTGATGAGGAAATTGATGTGCAGAAATGTTAAGAAATGAGTCTACACTTACTCGAAAAGCAGAAGCAGCACCATGACCCATTGCCTGACCTTAACTGATTTTAAAGGCTCTGCTGTTGGTAATCAGCAACTACCATCATCAACCACATGACATTCTTGCTTTCTTATACCTGATCCTGAGTCTGGGGCAGATGCTAATGGATCACAGCACCTTTTCCAGCTGAATCTGAACTTAACCTCTTAATCTTTCCCAAAAGAACTTTGCACACAGGCACTAGCAGTTGGCTTTAGTTAGCACTCAAACACAAAGCTATTTTCTGTCACAAAGTTAGAATACATTTAGGGCTTTGTTTACTTATCTGCAGAATGCGAACTTTGGACTAGAAAATCTCTGAAGGTTTTGCCACACTGAAATTTACATGAAGATCACCAATCTATATATTCCCAGAAAATACATAACTTAGGAATTCCTGGGTATTTTCCATTGAAAATATATTTGAAATTCAGTATGTTTACAGTAGAAAAGTAGTGTTACCCATGAACTTACATTCATTTTGCAACCTTCAAATATTTTTCCTCAGGGTGGAAATTTCTCATGCTTGATCACAGCTCAAAGATAATTTAGTCCTGGGAAATACACACACCATATCTTTATTCATCTAGAAGTCCTAGCCTGTATGTGAAGAAAAAGAAAAAAAAAAAAAAATGAAGAGCCCCACACAGTTGAAATATTCCATGTGTCTGGTCTTTACTGAGGCATATTCTCCTGAGAATAACCATTTGAAATATGTTTTACAAATTGAAATTTTAATGGACTATATGTAGTATGAGGTCAGGAGAAATTCTTTGGTTATTTCTTTGAAGTTTAATGTTTTAAAAATAATGCCAATACAGATTTAGGAATCTTTCAAAATTACATAACTGTGGTTTAGTCTTGCTTTTTAACCTAGAGGTATAATCTTTTTTTCCCTCTTGAAAGACACCAGCAAAGCACTGCCGTGAGAAATCTCTCCCTTTCCCACCCCCTTGCCTTTTGGCCAGAATTATGCTCACATCTGTCCAGAGTGGAGGAAGTCCCAGCCACCACATGCCAGTCTTTGTGCTTTCAGCCTGCAGCCCAGGAAATTACTACCTGTGTGGGCAGATCCTCAGTGCTTAAATGTGAGGTCCCACTAAACTGAGGACTCAGCAAGAATAAAGAGGGGGGAGCAGAGGATGGGCGCAAGGTAGAGGGGGGAGAGAGAGAGAAGAGGAAAGAAGGAAATCTCTTCCTCTTCCACCGAAATACTCACCATCATTTAGGGTTTCATAGCCAGAGTTACACACAGAGTAGAGAGCCAGAAATATATGTTCCCTTATAAGTGGAAACTAAACAAAACACATAGAACACCCTTAATGACATTTAAGCATATTTTTATAATAATAAAAATAACAATACATTCACCAAGTGAAAACTCTGTGCCAGTGTTTACTCATTTACTCATCACCTCAACTCTGTTTACTACAGATTATTATCTCTGTTTTATAGATGAAGAAATTGAGGCACAGAGAAGCTGAATAAATTGTCCAGAGGTCCGGGACTGAAGTAGTGGTGCTGGGATTTGACTCATGAGTCTCCAACTCCCACAAACTAGAACACTGAGCTGTGCTGTCCCATCACTAGATTTATGCATAAGACCTATGCATCTTTCTTAGAGCCTTCATAGCACCCCAGATAATACAGTGTTGTAATTACTTTTTTAGTTCTTAATAAGAAGAGAATATGGGCGGGGGGGGGGGGGGAATCTCCTTTGGGGGACCATCATTTCCACACAGTCTTCAACCCGTAGCAAATGCTATTTTAGAAATTCCCTATGTCATTTGCTCCTCTGTGACACCCCAAGACTACCCCCTCTATAACCCAATGGGGTGCCACAAAACTCAGTCAGCCTCTTTCATTCTGTCACTCTTTTACACACCTAATCAGATGATTTACTATAGTATGTGGCAGGGCAGTGATACAGAATCTGGAAATTCTCTTCCTTAAGGGCCCTGCAATGCCCAGCATCCCATAGTGTATTGATGGCTGTGTTCCATGGGAATGAGAGCTACAGATATACAGATAACACTTAATTACTGCATGTCATTGTTAGTGTTATGCCTAGAAAACATCCCTTCCAATTTAGTGTTCTGTTAGACATAACAAAATTCTTTGAGGAATGTAAAAGCAATATTGTGTGGTAATCCAAGTTGGCATTAATATATTTAATATATGCTCAACTTAAAGAGGCAGGATGTATAAATAAGATGTTTTCTCATTTTGCATATGCAGCACTTAATGTTTTAACTCTAGTTTAAATATCTGAACAGTCAACAATAAACAATAGCCTCAGGTGTCTAAAAGAGTGAATTTGTCTATCTCAATCATCTTTGAGTTTCTCCTCCTCCCTTCCCTACACTGGAAGTGTTCAAGCAGAGGATGGTGGCCTATCTTCCAAGGCAAGAGTAGAGAGAATACTTATATTAACAGAGTTTGAGTGAGATAGTTCAAGAGCCCATCCTGTTATTATCATTTATGATTCTGGGATATTGTACTGTATTGCTATATTAGGAATAAAGAAAAGCATATAAATCTTAATTATGAGTTCCAAATTATTTAGAATATAATTTAAACCTAAACCAATTTCTATATGAGTGGTGATAAATTGAATTACGTTTAAAAAAAATATTCTGGCTAGATTCCCTGCAGCTAATCTATATGGTTATGCCATGTGGTTGGGAACAGGAAACACCTGTCTCTCTGCTTGCTAGCACTCACTTAACATGATCCCTGGCAAAACAGTTTTTTAAGCCCCAGTCCAATTCACCAGAGGTCATTTCAATATGGACTATTTCAACTTGTATTACAAACCATCAGTGTTAACAATTTTCAAGCACTTTCTGGATATGAATCATTATATAGTCACTAGAGGTTTTTAAACTATTGTCCTGAGGTCCTCTGAAAGAGATCATTTGCAAATTTCAAATTCATTGGGATTTCAATACATAAAATACCTTATTTTTACATTTTTATTGTCATAGAGAGACTATATCTCACCTTGCAAAATGAAATGTGTATTTCTAGTTCTCTGTTTTTAAGAAGCATAATAAATAAAATCTATTGTAAGAGTTTCAAATGTCAGTGCAATATATTTGCGTTAGGGCATTTAGTTTCTGTTTTACTTTTTACAGTGCTTGAGAACAGAATCCTCATATTTAATATCCCACTCAAGTTCTGGCTTTGAATTTTGCAATGCAAAGTTTGACAGTTACCACCAATACAGATGCTTCAGATATGCTAACAATTTCAGCTCTGGGAATGAATATCTAGACTTTTTTTTTTTTTAAACATTTCCATGGTTTCATAATTGGCAGTCTGCCTAGGTTGACCAAGAAAACAATGAGTTTGGGCAATTGCTTTACCATTCCCTCTGGCTGTGAGTATACTCATTTCCAAAAGAAGGGGATTAGAATAAATAGACTAGACTTGTTTTTTCTCCATCTTGGAAGGGTTAAGAGGCAAATACTGACTGACAGATAGTAAATTGCAGAATATATGTTATAAAAAACGATCCACAATTATTGTGCTATTTAGTCAATCATCCCGTGGAACTATTGGTTGCTTAGCAGAGCTGTTTTCCCTGATGTAACTGCTCTCTTCTCCTGTGCACCCGACAAAACTATCTGATAACCCAAGTAAATACTATGTAGGTCTGGCTCTGAGTTATTATGACACTATGTTCCTTACCCCTTAAATTATAAACTGCCCTATATCATGTTTTACAACCTGTTTGGTTAAAAAGTCAGTATGACAAACAGCAACATAACAGCATGCGTCTTCAGTGAAAACAAAAATAAATTTTACACATAGATTAAAATTTGGCAGCCTACCTGTGAATGGTTTATGGTCCATCAACTTGCCTTTGTATACAGGTGAAGCACTAACTGATTAAACCTGGATCAAGTAGTCAGGCAATAAGGCAAAAACCAAGACCAATGGTTGATGAGGTAGGTTGAATTAGAAAAGGTGGCAGATTGCCACCACTTTGTAAAACCACCTAGCCCCATGCCATCCCCACCCTCCAGAACCTAGAGAATTTTTTGAGCAGTCAACTGTTCCAATAATGAGGTTAGTCATGGAAAGAGGGGAGTTGGAGTGTACCAGCCACAATGTGTCAAAAACAGTTGCCAGTCATGAGTTCTCTGGGCAAAAGTCATGCCTATACATGTAGAAATAGGCAGCCATATGTCAACTTTTTTTCAGGAATCTGTCTCTCTCAATGGAGATGTCTCTCCAGACCCAGGGAATTCTCCGCCAGCTCTAAATTTATTGCATAGTTTTAAGAAATATATTACACTTTGGGAGTCATATCATTACCAAGGGAACTGTAATTCTGACCAAAGATAGCTCAGGAGAACAAGAGCAAGGCTTTTTCCTTATGTCAAATATTTACCAATTCCTACATGGAAATATCTCAAGATTGAAACAAATTTTTAAACTACCCCATGCTTTATTATTCCAATCTAGAAATAAAAAAGGAAGCTGTAGGACAATAATATAATCCCTTATTGTATAAAAATCAAAATAGAGGCCAAGGACCTACCTTTTCCTCCAAGCCAATGACCCACACAGATCTTAGCAAAACTCATAAAAGTCCATTTCCTGAAATACTCACTTAAGCTGTAAATGAAGTTTCCTTGTCAGGATGACACAGCACATTGTAGCCAATCAGCAATGGCCTAAGTAAACTGCTTGTCCAAACCAATGAGAATTAAGCTCTATGAACTCCCTCTTTTATGCTCCATAAGCCTTACTGTAACCCTGAAACAAACTTCTTACCACTTTTGGTTTTGAAGCCTCCTTGTTCAAGAACAATTTGTTTCTCACCCAGTAAAATATCCGTATCAAGTAAAACCCTGAATTTTCTTTTGACACCATTTACACATAAAAATCTTAATTTGAGGAAAAGAAGGGGGAAAAGTGAGAAAGAGCGAGGAAGGCAACACATTTTATAGGACAATTTGGATGAGATAAAAATAAAATTTTGACTCTGATTTGTCTCCAGTCAGCCTGAACAACTTGAGCCATCTTCCTGAGCAGAGATTTAGTGAGATTCTCCTGCTGTTTAACATTCTCCAACCACAGGATAATTATGAAGACACAGAAATAGTTAGCTTATAACTGTTATCACTCCCCAAAGATTTTGGGAAGGTATTTTTTAGGAACATAGTGGTCCTAAGTAAAAAAAATTTCAAAAGAAGATTTGATGACAAAGGTTCAACTAAAATTTCACTCCCCTACCACCCGAATCCTAAACTCTTCTCTCGGCTTCTACCACCTCTCACTCTGAGTTCACCGAAAATGGAAGCTCCTGTGAGTAAATCTCCATGTTGATTTTTAGTTGACTAAATGAATGTTCCTAAGTTTTAGAAATCAATTTAAAATAATCTGATTTCTCTTGTGAGAAAAAATAAAGCAGAACATTTTCTCAGTGGTGATTTCTTCTCTAAGCAAGTGTGGCAAGTTAAAATCCTTGTTATATGTTATTGAAACAACTGGGGGAAATGTTTCATGTTGTAATTTGAAATCCAGAACAAAGTCTACCATGGCAGGAGGTTTGGGGGCCTTTGTTTAAAACAGTGGAATATTTTAATCTATTTCTTGTGACCTTTAGTAAGTTCTTAAGAAAGGAAGAGACATCAAAGAGGCATAAAGGAAATTTTGTTTTTTAAAAAAAATCCTTCTCATGGACAAGTTTGTAAAATGACTGACTCCAAAAAGAGTCCTACAGAACTCTAACAGGTTAATTTTCTGCCACATGCTTAAGTTCACATGGGCAAAGGCACAAAATTGAAGATAAAATTGGGTTGTGATGGGTAGAAATGGGAAACCTTTAGACACCTCTGTATTAACACTGCTGTGTACTGTTTGCCCAGAATAGTAACATTTTCACCTCCCTTCCCTGCAACATAAAATGGGATTTCATGAATGCATCATGGAGCAGTGGGCATATTAGATCTGTCTCACATTTGTGTAGGGGAGGTAAAAGCTGAGACTGTAGCTTTAGTTTGGGAGCAAGGTATTTTTTCAGAGAAGTTACCACTAATGCTTGCTAAATAACTGAGTGTGAGTATTGCCAGAAAACATCAAGACTGGTAAACATAGGTACATGATTCCTTATAGAATATCCTAGAAGCAGTAAGACTCAGAATCCGTGGTTCTTTTAATTTTCTATCTATTCTATAATCTATCCCAATATACATCCCAGAAAAACGGGATGGTGCTTTTTTCCCCCATTAAATTACTTGAGGTCAGTTTCTTTTCCCATTAAGGACTTTTACTTCTCACAAAATTCAAAGGAAATTCCATTTTCTGAACTGATATACATCAGAGTTCACTTAACACAGCTTTTTTGGTGGATATTTTTGCCTTGGTCTTATAGGCAATATTATGGTCTCTCCTGAAATATTTAGTCTATTTATATAAGTTGCTACCCTAGAGGAGGAGATGGGAGATCAACAGCCTGTGAACTTTCCAATGCTGGAACTATTTCTGCAGAACGAAGTCAAGAGTCTATATATCAGCTTCACTAACAGCAAGAATCTAAAGACACCTGGGAACCCTGCACCCTTCTTTTGAAGATAATAACTTCTGCTCAGACAACCTTAGAATTGAAATGTGGATTTCTTATTCATTTCTTGCCTGACAAAGACAACATCAATAAGGTATACCTTGCCAAAGATTATGTCAGCGTTGAAGATGAAAGAAAAGATTTGACATGATTTCAAAGAAATGTCAGAGAATTCTGGGTTTCCTTAACATAAGCTACCCTTACCTGGAGAAGTGGCTATGAGAATTCACTCTGTTTCTGTTCGCTAACACATACTTTTATGAGTATGGATTTTCTGCAGCCTGCTGTTAAATAGAAAATGGTCAAAATTAATTGCTTGTCAACAATAGCATATGCATTACCATGTGAAAGACCACTCACCAATTCAAATTATTATTCATACCCACAACATCAGTCCTCATACTGAAAGTTACTTGGAGCAGAATTAAACTGATTTGCACAAGTTGAACTTAGTTCCATTTTTAGAGGAAATGGTCATAGGATTTGTAGCAAAATTAGTAATGAAAGACACAATTTTTGAAACATAATTTAAAAAATTATTTTTTCTTATTAGTCATCCATTTTATACACATCAGTGTATACATGTCAATCCCAATCTCCCAATTCATCCCACCACCACCACCCCCCCCCCACTGCTTTCCCCCCTTGGTGTCCATATGTTTTTCCTCTACTTCTGTGTCTCAATTTCTGCTCTGCAAACCAGTTCATCTGTACCATTTTCTAGGTTCCACATATATGCGTTAATATACGATATTTATTTTTCTCTTTCTGACTTACTTCACTCTGTATGACAGTCTCTAGATCTATCCACGTCTCTACACATGACCCAATTTCATTCCTGTTTTAGGGCTGAGTAATAGTCCATTGTATATATGTACCACAACTTCTTTATCCATTTGTCGATCAGCATTTAGGTTGCTTCCATGACCTGGCTATTGTAAATAGTGCTGCAATGAACATTGGGGTGCATGTGTCTTTTTGAATTATGGTTTTCTCTGGGTATATGCCCAGTAGTGGGATTGCAGGGTCATATGGTGATTCTATTTTTAGTTTTTTAAGGAACCTCCATACTGTTCTCCGTAGAGAGAATGTATCAATTTACATTCCCACCAACAGTGCAAGAGGGTTCCCTTTTCTCCACACCCTCTCCAGCATTTGTTGTTTGTAGATTTTCTGATGATGCCCATTCTAACTGGTGTGAGGTGATACCTCATTGTAGTTTTGACTTGCATTTCTCTATTAATCAGTGATTTTGAGCAGCTTTTCATGTGCTTCTTGGCCATCTGTATGTCTTCTTTGGAGAAATGTCTATTTAGGTCATCTGCCCAATTTTGGATTGGGTTGTTTGTTTCTTTAATATTGAGCTGCATGAGCTGTTTATATATTTTGGAGGTTAGTCCTTTGTCGGATGATTCATTTGCAAATATTTTCTCCCATTCTGAGGATTGTCTTTTCGTCTTGTTTATGCTTTCCTTTGCTGTGCAAAAGCTTTTAAGTTTCATTAGGTCCCGTTTGTTTATATTTCCCTTTCTCTAAGCAGTGGGTCAAAAAGGATATTGCTGTGATTATGTCAAAGAGTGTTCTTCCTATGTTTCCTCTAAGAGTTTTATAGTGTCCAGTCTTACATTTAGGTCTCAAATCCATTTAGAGTTTATTATTGTGTATGGTGTTAGGGAGTGTTCTAATTTCACTCTTTTACATGTAGCTGTCCAGTTTTCCCAGCACCAATTATTGAAGAGACTTCCTTTTCTCCATTGTATATCCTTGCATCCTTTTTCATAGATTAGTTGACCATAGGTGCGTGGGTTTATCTCTGGGCTTTCTATCCTGTTCCATTGATCTATATTTCTGTTTTTGTGCCAGTACCATATTATCTTGATTACTGTAGCTTTGTGGTATAGTCTGAAGTCAGGAAGTCTGATTCCTCCAACTCCTTTTTTTCCCCTCAAGACTTCTTTACCTCTTCGGGGTCTTTCGTGTCTCCATACAAATTTTAAGATTTTTTGTTCTAGTTCTGTAAAAAATGCCACTGGTAATTTGATAGGGATTGCATTGAATCTGTAGATTGCTTTGGGTAGTATAGTCATTTTCACAATATTGATTCTTCCAATCCAAGAACATGGTATATCTCTCCATCTGTTGGTATCATCTTTAATTTCTTTCATCAGTGTCTTATAGTTTTCTGCATGCAGGTCTTTTGTCTCCCTAGGTAGGTTTATTCCTAGGTATTTTATTCTTTTTGTTGCAGTGGTAAATGGGAGTGTTTCCTTAATTTCTCTTTCAGATTGTTCATCATTAGTTTATAGGAATGCAAGAGATTTCTGTGCATTAATTTTGTATCCTGCAACTTTACCAAATTTATTGATTAGCTCTAGTAGTTTTCTGGTGGCGTCTTTAGGATTCTCTATGTATAGTATCATGTCATCTGCAAACAGTGACAGTTTTACTTCTTCTTTTCCAATTTGTATTCCTTTTATTTCTTTTTCTTCTCTGATTGCCATGGCTAGGACTTCCAAAACTATGTTGAATAATAGTGGTGACAGTGGACATCCTTGTCTTGTTCCTGATCTTAGAGGAAATGCTTTCAGTTTTTCACCATTGAGAATGATGTTTGCTGTGGGTGTGTTGTATATGGCCTTTATTATGTTGAAGTAGGTTCCCTCTATGCCCGCTTTCTGGAGAGTTTTTATCATAAATGGGTGTTGAATTCTGTCAAAAGCTTTTTCTGTGTTTATTGCGATGATCATATGGTTTTTATTCTTCAGTTTGTTAATATGGTGTATCACATGGATTGATTTGTGTATACTGAAGAATCCTTGCATCTCTGAGATAAATCCCACTTAATCATGGTGTATGATCCTTTTAATGTGTTGTTGGATTCTGTTTGCTAGTATTTTGTTGAGGATTTTTGCATCTATATTCATCAGTGATATTGGTCTGTAATTTTCTTTTTTTGTAGTATCTTTGTCTGGTTTTGGTATCAGGGTGATGGTGGCCTCATAGAACGAGTTTGGGAGTGTTCCTTCCTCTGCAATTTTTTGGAAGAGTCTGAGAAGGGTGGGTGTTAGCTCTTCTCTAAATGTTTGATAGAATTCACCTGTGAAGCCATCTGGTCTTTTGATTGTTGGAAGATTTTTAAGCACAGTTTCAATTTTATTACTTGTGATTTGTCTGTTCATATTTTCTGTTTCTTCCTGGTTCAGTCTTGGAAGGTTATACCTTTCTAAGAATTTGTCCATTTCTTCCAGGTTGTCCATTTTATTGGCATAGAGTTGCTTGTAGTAGTCTCTTAGGATGCTTTGTATTTCTGCGGTGTCTGTTGTAACTTCTTCATTTTCATTTCTAATTTTGCTGATTTGAATCCTCTCCCTCTTTTTCTTGATGAGTCTGGCTAATGGTTTATCAATTTTGTTTATCTTCTCAAAGAACCAGCTTTTAGTTTTATTGATCTTTGCTATTGCTTTCTTTGTTTCTGTTTCATTTATTTCTGCTCTGATCTTTATGATTTCTTTCCTTCTGCTAACTTTGGGTTTTGTTTGTTCTTCTTTCTCTAGTTCCTTTAGGTGTAACATTAGATTGTTTACCTGAGATTTTTCTTGTTTCTTGAGGTAGGCTTGTATAGCTATAAACTTCCCTCTTAGAACTGCTTTTGCTGCATCCCATAGGTTTTGGATCGTCGTGTTTTCATTGTCATTTGTCTCTAGGTATTTTTTGATTTCCTCTTTGATTTCTTCAGTGATCTCTTGGTTATTTAGTAACGTATTCTTTAGCCTCCATGTGTTGGTGTTTTTTACGTT
The DNA here is from genome assembly GCF_949987535.1 of Balaenoptera acutorostrata. Taxonomy (NCBI): domain Eukaryota; kingdom Metazoa; phylum Chordata; class Mammalia; order Artiodactyla; family Balaenopteridae; genus Balaenoptera; species Balaenoptera acutorostrata. The sequence goes on along the minus strand of NC_080070.1, from coordinate 92,609,351 downwards.
TTTTTCCCAATATTTGATTTCTAATCTCATAGTATTGTGGTCAGAAAAGATGCTTGATATGATTCCAATTTTCTTAATTTTACTGAGGCTTGATTTGTGACCCAAATCTATCCTGGAGAATGTTCCGTGTGCACTTGAGAAGAAAGTGTAATCTGCTGTTTTTAGATGGAATGTTCTATAAATATCAATTAATTCTATCTGGTCTATTAGTTCATTTAAAGTTTCTGTTTCCTTATTTATTTTCATTTTGGATGATCTGTTCATTGGTGTAAGTGAGGTGTTAAAGTCTCCCACTATTATTGTTCTACTGTTGATTTCCTCTTTTATACCTGTTAACAGTTACCTTATGTACTGAGGTGCTCCTATGTTGGGTGCATATATATTTATAATTGTCATATCTTCTTCTTGGATTGATCCCTTGATCATTACATAATGTCTTTCCTTGTCTCTTGTAACATTCTTTATTTTAACGTCTATTTTGTCTGATATGAGAATTGCTACTCCAGCTTTCTTTTGATTTCCATTTGCAAGGAATATCTTTTTCCATCCCCTCACTTTCAGTCTGTATGTGTCCCTAGGTCTGAAGTGGGTCTCTTGTAGACAGCATATATATGGATATTGTTTTGGTATCCATTCAGCGAACCTGTGTCTTTTGGTTGGAGCATTTAATCCATTCACGTTTAAGGTAATTATCGATATGTATGTTCCTATGACCATTTTCTTAATTGTTTTGGGTTTGTTTTTGTAGATCCTTTTCTTCTCTTGTGTTTCCCACTTATAGAAGTTCCTTTAGCATTTGTTGTTGAGCTGGTTTGGTGGTGCTGAATTCTCTTAGCCTTTGCTTGTCTGTAAAGCTTTTGATTTCTCCATCAAATGTGAATGAGATCCTTGCCGAGTAGAGTAATCTTGGTTGTAGGTTCTTCCCTTTCATCACTTTAAGTATATCATGCCACTCCCTTCTTGCTTGTAGAGTTTCTGCTGAGAAATCAGCTGTTAACCTTATGGGAGTTCCCTTGTATGTTATTTGTCGTTTTTCCCTTGCTGCTTTCAATACATTGTCTTTAATTTTTGCCCATTTGATTACTATGTGTCTCAGTGTGTTTCTCCTTGGGTTTATCTTGTATGGGACTCTCTGTGCTTCCTGGACTTGGGTGTCTATTTCCTTTCCCATGTTAGGGAAGTTTTCGACTATAATCTCTTCAAATATTTTCTCTGGTTCTTTCTCTCTCTCTTCTCCTTCTGGGAGCCCTATAGTGCGAATGATGGTGCATTTAATGTTGTCCCAGATGTCTCTTAGGCTGTCTTCATTTCTTTTCATTCTTTTTTCTTTATTCAGTTCCACTGCAGTGAATTCCACCATTCTGTCTTCCAGGTCACTTATCCGTTCTTCTGCCTCAGTTATTCTGCTCTTGATTCCTTCTAGTGTAGTTTTCATTTCAGTTATTGTATTGTTCATCTCTGTTTGTTCTTTAATTCTTCTAGGTCTTTGTTAAACATTTCTTGCATATTCTCAATCTTTGCCTCCCTTCTTTTTCCGAGGTCCTGGATCATCTTCACTATCATTATTGAGTTCTTTTTCTGGAAGATTGCCTATCTCCATTTCATTTAGTTGTTTTTTTGAGGTTTTATCTTGTTCTTTCATCTGGTACATAGCCCTCTGCCTTTTCATCTTGTCTATCTTTCTGTGAATGTGGTTTTTGTTCCACAGGCTGCAGGATTGTCGTTCTTCTTGCTTCTGCTGTCTGCCCTCTGGTGCATGAGGCTGTCTGAGAGGCTTGTGGAACTTTCCTGATGGGAGAGACTGGTAGTGGGTAGAGCTGGCTGTTGCTCTGGTGGACAGAGCTCTGTAAAACTTTAATCCACTTGTCCGCTGATGGGTGGGTCTGGGTTCCCTCCCTGTTGGTTGTTTGGCCTGAGGTGACCCAACACTGGAGCCTACTCAGGCTATTTGTTGGGGCTAATGGCAGACTCTGGGAGGTCTCATGCCAAGGAGTACTTCCCAGAACTTCTGCTGCCAGTGTGTTTGTCCCTTGGTGAGCCACAGCTGCCCCCTGCCTCTGCAAGAGACCCTCCAACACTAGCAGGTAGGTCTGGTTCAGTCTCCTATGGGGTCACTGCTCCTTCCCCTAGGTCCCAATGCGCACACTACTTTGTGTGTGCCCTCCAAGAGTGGAGTCTCTGTTTCCCCCAGTCCTGCAGAAGTCCTGCAATTAAATCCCACTAGCCTTCATAGTCTGATTGTTTAGGAATTCCTCTTCCCATTGCCAAACCCCCAGGTTGGGAAGCCTGACGTGGGGCTCAGAACCTTCACTCCAGTAGGTGGACTTCTGTGGTATAAGTGTTCTCCAGTTTGTGAGTCACCCACCCAGCAGTTATGGGATTTGATTTTATTGTGATAGCGCCCCTCCTACCATCTCATTGCGGCTTCTCCTTTGTCTTTGCATGTGGAATATCTTTTTTGGTGAGTTCCAGTGTCTTCCTGTCTATGATTGTTCAGCAGTTAGTTGTGATTCTGGTGTTCTCGAAAGATGGGGTGAGAGCATGTCCTTCTACTCCACCATCTTCAATGAATCCTCGAAACATAATTTTTTGAATTTTAATTGTGAAAAGGAAATTAATTTCTAATGCAATGCAATGAATTTTAAGTAAACTTTTGACTACAAGTGTTGATACATATTGGAGTAAGTGGGGGAGGAAGAGTTTTATACATTTCTTCAGTCTTAAAAAGGTACTTGGCTCTAAAAGATTGAGTCACTTTTATATGGTTTACTTCCTTTGTTGTTATATTTTTAAATAATTGGCAGTCTATATATTCTACCTGCATGTATTTTAAATTTTCTGTTTAGTTTTTTTGTTGAGCAATGACAAGTCTTTAGACTTCCATATTATGTAGAAGAAAGAGTTTAGCATTATTTTATAAAAACTTAAGATTGGAGCCCAATAGATTTCTCCTCTATTGAATGTATTTTTCACTTTCAGATCCTGTTTATTAAGAACTATATTTTTTAATAGCCATATGAACTTTGAAGGTGTAATTTTGTAGTTAGCCCCCCACTTTGCCATCATATTTACTAAAATTATTCAGAACACTATGTGTTTAAGTGCTTCAGTATCTTACTGCTAGTTCTTTTTATTTTCCTGTTTTTAAATATTTATTTTTATATATTGAGAATGTGTATTAAATATGTTTGAGCCATTTTCATATCTGAGAGAAACTTACTATATTTTCAAACATAAAAAAATTCCAACTGCAGATGAAATTCTTATTTTATAACATTTCACTTTAAAACTAGTGATTATATGATTTCATGTTCTAGATCATCACCATTATTTCCGGTCTGATTTTTTTCAGTGTTAAACAATTTTCACCCTCCTCTAAAATTTACATTGTAGAACAGTATCAAAAACTTTTTATTATATTGCTTTAGTTTAAAATGTATTTGCTAAGTTTTCACTAATTTTTCATGACATAAGGAAAGCCCGTTAGTTTTCTGCATAGCTGGATATCTTTTTTTTTTAAGTCTGGAGTTTTATTATGTGTTTGGTTAATGCATTCTTTATGTCATATGTATTATTTTGATACTTTGTCAAAAGTTTTCACACATTGATTCCTTTTGTCTCTGTTCTCAATGTGTATATTTTATTTTTATAACCTACTTGTCCATTTACACTTCATTATAACACTACACTGAAATAATTTCTTAGATTCGGTCTCCACTTAATTGATTTCTATGCTGTCTATTCTATTTACTGCCTAAAATATAAAATTTTGCTCTGCTACCAATATTTTAGTTTTGTTAAAATTATTTTTTGAATCTCACCAATGAATAAGAAAAGTTTTACATATCCCTTTACAATATGAATACCTTTTATTACCCTGCATTGCTTTACTGCACTGGCTAGAAACTGCAACACAATGTTGAGTTAAAGTGCTGAGAGGGGACATCCTTGTGTTGTTACTTATCTTAGAGGAAAAGTACTTAGAATTTCACTGATAATGTATGATATTTGTTTTAGGTTTTTCAGAGATGCCTCTTATTATATTGTGCAAATTTCCTTCTATTGCTAGTTTTCTGAGCATTGCTCTGTGTGTGTGTGTGTGTGTGTGTGTGTGTGTGTGTGTGTGTATCACATTTTCTTTATCTGTGATGGACACTTGGCTTGTTTCCATGTCTTGGCTATTGTAAATAATGCTGCAGTGAACATGCAGGTGCAATTATCTTTTTGAGAGAGTGATTTTCAGTTCTTCAGATAAATACTCAGAAGTGGAATTGATGAATAATATGATAGTTTTTTTAATTTTTTGAGGATCCTCCAGACTGTTTTCCACAGTCACTATACTAATTTACATTCCCACCAACAGTGTACAAGAGTTCCCTTTTCTCCACATTCTCAACAACAGTTGATATTTCTTCTCTTTTTGATAATCGCAGTTCAAACAGGTATGAGGTGATATCTCATTGTGGTTTTGCTTTGTGTTTCCCTGATGAGTAGTGACCTTGAGCACCTTTCATTTACCGGTTAGCCATTTGGGTGTCTTCTCTGGAAAAATGTCTCTTCAGTTCCTCTGCCCATTTTTTATTCAGATTGTTTGTGTTTTTGCTATAAAATTGTATGAGTTCTTTATATAATTTGGATATTAACCCTTTATCTGTTGTATGATTTGAAAATATTTTCTCACATTCCATAGAATAACTTCATTTTGATAATGGTTTCTTTTGCTGCTCAAGCTTTTTAGTTTGATGTAGTCCCAGTTGTTAGTTTTTGCCAGCTGGCTTTGCTTTTGGTGTCAAATCCAAAAAATCAATGCCTAGACCAATGTCAAGGAGATTACCTCCTATGTTTTCATCTAGGAGTTTTATGGTTTCAGGTCTTACATTCAAGTTTTTAATCTGTTTTGGGTTGATTTTTGTGTATGGTGTAATATAATCGTCCAGTTTCATTCTTTTTCATATGGCTGTCCATTTTTTCCAACACCATTTACTGAAGAGACTGTCCTTTCCCCATTGTATTGTCTTGCCTCCTTTCTTATAAATTAACTGACCATACATGTCTGGGTTTATTTCTGTGTTCTCTATTCTGTTCCATTGATCTGTGTGTCTGTTTTTATGCCAATACTATACTGTTTTGATTGCTATAGCTTTATAATATAGTTTGAAATCAGGAAGTGTGGTGCATCTAGTTTTATTCTTCCTTCTCAAGATTGCTTTGGCTATTCTAGTCTCTTGTGTTTCAAAACAAATTATAGGATTTTATTTCTATTTCTGTGAAAAATGCTATTGGAATTTTGTTAGGGATTACATTGAATCTTTAGATTGCTTTGGATAGTATGAACATTTTAATATTAATTCTTCCAATCTATGACCATTGATTATCATTATTGTGTCTTTGATTTCTTTCATTAGTTACTCATACTTTTCAGTCTACAAGTTTGTTACCTCCTTGGTTACATTGATCCCTAAGTTTTTTTATTCTTTTTTTAAAAAATTTATTTTATTGAAGTATAGTTGATTTACAGTGTGTCAACCTCTACAGCAAAGTGATTCAGTAATACATATATATACATTCTTTTTCATATTCTTTTCCATTATAATTTATCACAGGATACTGAATATAGTTCCCTGTGCTATACAGTAAGACCTTGTTGTTTACCCAAGTCTATATATAATAGTTTGCATCTGCTAATCCTAAACTCCCAATCCATCCGTCCCTCACCTTCTTTCCCCCTTGGCAACCACAAGTCTGTTCTCTATGTCTCTGAGTCTGTTTCTGTCTCATAGATAAGTTCATTTGTGGCATATTTTAGATTCCACATATAAGTGGTATCATATGGTATTTGCCTTTCTCTTTATTACTTACTTTACTTAGTATGATCATCTCTAAGTCCATTCATGTTGCTGCAAATGGCATTATTTCATTCTTCTTTATAGCTGAGTAATAGTCCATTGTATATTTGTACCACATCTTCTTTATCCATTCATCTGTTGATGAACATTTAGGTTGTTTCCATGTCTTGGCTATTGTAAACAGTGCTGCAATGAACATTGGGGTGCATGTATCTTTTTGAATTAGAGTTTTCTCCAGATATATGCCCAGAAGTAGGAGTGTAGGATCATACAGCAACTCTATTTTTAGTTTTTTGAGGAACCTCCATACTGTTCTGCATAGTGACTGTACCAATTTACATCTCCACCAACAGTGTAGGAGGGTTCCCTTTTCTCCATACCCTTTCCAGCATTTGTTATTTGTAGACTTTTTAATAACAGCCATTCTGATCTGTGTGAGGTGGTACCTCATTGTAGTTTTGATTTGCCTTTCTCTAATAACTAGCAGTGTTGAGCATCTTTTCATGTGCCTGTTGGCCATCTGTATGTCTTCTTTGGAGAAATGTCTTCTGCCCCTTTTTCAATTGGGTTGTTTGGGTTTTTTTGTTACTGAACTGTAGGAGCTGTTTGTGTATTTTGGAAATTAAGTCTTTGTCAGTCGTGTCATTTACAAATAGTTTCTCCCAGTTCATAGGTTGGCTTTTCATTTTGTTTATGGTTTCCTTTGCTGTACAAAAGTTTGTAAGTTTGATTAGGTCCCATTTGTTTATTTTTGCTTTTATTTCTATTGCCTTGGGAGACTGACCTAAGAAAATATTGGTATGATTTATGTCAGATAATGTTTTGCCTATATTCTCTTCAAAGAGTTCTGTGGTGTCATGTTTTTTGTTTTTGTTTTTGTTTTTTTTTATAAATTTATTTATTTATGGCTGTGTTGGGTCTTTGTTTCTGTGCGAGGGCTTTCTCTAGTTTTGGCAAGCGGGGGCCACTCTTCATCGCTGTGCGTGGGCCTCTCACTGTCACGGCCTCTCTTGTTGCGGAGCACAGGCTCCAGACACGCAGGCTCAGTAGTGGCTCACGGGCCCAGTTGCTCCGCGGCATGTGGGATCTTTCAGACCAGGGCTCGAACCCGTGTCCCCTGCATTGGCAGGTGGATTCTCAACCACTGCACCACCAGGGAAGCCCAAGTGTCATGTCTTATATTTAAGTCTTTAAGCCATTTTGAGTTTATTTTTGTGTATGGCGTGAGGGTGTCATTTATTTACATGTAGCTGTCCAAGTTTCCCAGTACCGCTTATTGAAGAGACTGTCTTTTCTCCATTGTATATTCTTGACACCTTTGTCAAAGATTAATTGACCATAGGTGTGTGGGTTTATTTCTGGGCTCTCTATTCTGTTCCATTAATCCATATGTCTAATTTTGTTCCAATATCACACTGTTCAATTACTGTAGCTTTGTAGTGTCATCTGAAGTCTGGGAAGGTTTTGCCCCCTGCTTGGTTATTTTTTTCCCAGTTTTGCTTTGGCAATGCTAGGTCTTCTATGGTTCCATATAAATTTTAGGATTATTTGTTCTAGTTCTGTGAAAAATGTTATCAGTAATTTGATAGGGATCACATTAAATCTGTAGATTGCTTTGGGTAGTATGGCCATTTGAATAATATTAATTCTTCCAATCTAAGAGCATGGGATATTTTCCATTTCTTTGAATCATTTTCAATTTCCTTTATTAATGTTTTATAATTCACAGCATAAAAGTCTTTCACCTCCTTGGTCAGGTTTATTCCTAAGTATTTTTTAATGTGATTTTAAAAGAGATTTTTTTAAGTATTCCCTTTCTGATATTTCATTGTTAGTGTAAAGAAATGCACCCTATTTCTGTATGTTAATCTTGTATCCTGCTACCTTGCTGAATTCGTTTATCATTTCTAGTAGTTTTTGTGTGGAGTCTTCAGGGTTTTCTATATATGACAGTGTCATGTCATCTGCATATAATGACCATTTTACCTCTTGCCTTGCAATTTGGATACGTTTTATTTTTTTCCTTATCTGATTGCTGTGTCTAGGACTTGCAATACCATGTTGAAGAGAAGTGGTGAGAGTGGGCATCCTTGTCTTCTTCCAGATTTTAGCGGGAAGGCTTTCAGCTTTTCACCATTGAGTATTAGATTGGTTGTTGGTTTGTCATAAATAGTTTTTATTACTTTGAGGTATGTTCCCTCTATATCCACTTTCATAAGGGTTTTTGTCATGAATGGATGTTGAATTTTATCAAATGCTTTTTCTTCATCTCTTGAAATGATCATGTGGTTTTTGTCCTTTCTTTTGTTGATGTTGTGTATCACATTGACTGATTTGCCTATGTTGAACCACCCTTGTGACCCTGGGATGAATACAACTTGGTCGTGGTGTATGACCTTTTTTTATGTGTTGTCAGATTCTGTTTGCTACTATTTTGTTGAAGAAATTTGCATCTATATTCATAAAAGATATTGATCTATAATTTTCTTTTTTCGTAATGTCTTTGTCTGGTTTTGGTATCAGGGTGATGTTAGCTTCATAGAATGTCTTTGGGAGTGATTTTTTCTCTTCAGTCCTTTGGAAGAGTTTGAGAAGGATCAGTACAATTTCTTCTTTGTATGTTTTTTAGAATTCACCTGTGAAGCCATCTGGTCCTGGACTTTTGTTTTTTGGGAGTTTTTTAAAATTACAGATTCTGTTTCACTTCTAGTGATCAGTCTGTTCAAATTACCTATTTCTTCTTGAATCAGTTTTGGTGGGCAGTATGTTTCTAGAAATTTGTCCATTTCTTCTAGGTTGTCAAATTTGTTGGCATATAATTGTTCAAAGTACTCTCTCATGGTTTTTTGTATTTCTGCAGTATTGGTTATTATTTCTCCTTTTCATTTCTTATTTTGTTTATTTGGGTCCTCTCTCTTTTCTTCTTGGTGAGCCTGGCCAGAGGTTTGTCAATTTTGTTTACCCTTTCAAAGAACCAGATCTTGATTTTAATGATTTTTTCCATTGTTTTTTGAATGTCTACTTATTTCCTCTCTGCTTTTTATTATTTCCTTTCTTCTGCTGACCTTAGGTTTTGTTTGTTCTTCTTTTTCTGATTCTTTTAGTTTGTAGCTTAGATTGTTTATTTGAGATTTTTCTTGTTTTCTGAGGAAGGCCTGTATCACTATGAACTTCACGCTTATGACTGCTTTTGCTGTATCCCATAGATTTTGTATGGTTGTGTTTTTCTTCTTTTTGTTATAATTATAAATGGGATTATTTTCTTAATTTCTCTAATAGTTCATTATTAGTGTATAAAAATGCAACTGATTTTTGTGTATTCATTTTGTATCTCCTGCAACTTTACTGAATTTATTAGTTCTAACAGTTTTTTGGTAGAGTCCTCAGGGTTTTCAATATGTAATGTCATGTCATCTGCAAAAAGTGACAGTTTTACTTCTTCTATTATCATTTGAAAGTATTTTATTTCTTTTTCTTGCCTAATTGCTCTGGCTAGGAATTGCAGCGCTATCTTCAATAAAAGTGGCAAGAGTGGGGATACGTGTCTTGTTCCTGATCTTAGAGGAAAAGCTTTCAATTTTTCACCAATGAATATGATGTTATCTACAGGCTTGTCGTATATGCTCTCTATTATGTTGAGGTATGTTCCCTGTATACTCATTTTATTATGAGTTTTTTAAATCATAAATGGATGCTGAATTTAGTCAAATGGTTTGTCTGCATATATTGAGATGATTATATTATTTTTAGGCTTCAAATCGTTAATCTTGTATATCATGTCAATTGATTGTGGAAAATAAACCATACTTGCATTCCTGGAATATATTCCTCTTAATCATGGTATATGATCCTTTTAAAGTATTATTAAATTTGGTTTACTAATATTTTTTGAGGATATTTACATCTATGATTATTGAGGATATTGGCCTGTAATTTGATGTTTTTAGATTTAATTTTTATTTTATATTAGAGTATAGTTGATTTACAATGTTGTGTTAGTTTCAGGTGTACAGCAAAGTGATTGTTATACATATGCATATATCTATTCTTTTTCAGATTCTTTTCTCATACAAGTTATTACAGAATATTGAGTAGAGTTCCCTGTGCTATACAGTAGGTCTTTATTGATTATCTATTTTGTATATAGTAATGTGTATAAATTAATCCTAAACTCCTAATTTATCCCTCCCCCCACATTTCCCCTTTGGTAACCATAAGTTTGTTTTCAATGTTTGTGAGTCTGTTTCTGTTTTGTAAATAAGTTCAATTGTATCATTTTTTTAGATTCAACATATAAGTGATATCGTATGATATTTGTATTTCTCTCTCTGACTTACTTCACTTAGTATGATAATCTGTAGGTCCATCCATGTTGTTGCAAAAGGCATTATTTCATTCTTCTTTATAGCTGAATAATAGTCATTGTGTGTGTGTGTGTGTGTGTATATATATGTATATATATATGTATGTATATGTATGTGTGTGTATATATATATATATATATATATATATATATATATATATATATCTCACAACTTCTTTCTCCATTCCTCTGTCGATAGACATATAGGTCACTTCCAGGTCTTGGCTATTGTAAATAGTGCTGCAATGAATATTGGGGTACATGTATCATTTCAAATCATGGTTTTCACTGGATATATACCCAGGAGAGTGATGGCTGGATCATATGATAGTTCTATTTTTAGTTTTTTAACGAACCTTCATCCTGTTCTGCATAGTGGCTGTACCAATTTACATTCCCACCAACAGTGCAAGAGGGTTCGTTTTTCTCCACACCCTCTCCAGCATTTATTGTTTGTAGACTTTTTGATGATGGCCATTCTGACCAGTGTTCAGTGATACCTCATTGTAGTTTTGATTTGCATTTCTCTAATAATTAGCGATGTTGAGCATCTTTTCATGCACCTCTTGGCCATCTGTATGTCTTCTTTGGAGAAGTGTCTATTTAAATCTTCCACCCATTTTTTATTTTTTGTTTTTTTGTTTTTTTGTTACAGAGCTGCATGAGCTGTTTGTAAATTTTGGAGACTAATCCCTTGTTGGTTGCATCATTTGCAAATATTTTCTCCCATTCTGTGGATTGTCTTTTTGTTTTGTTTATGGTTTCCTTTACTGTGCAAAAGCTTTTAAGTTTAATTAGGTCCCATTTGTTTACTTTTGTTTTTATTTTCATTACTCTAGGAGGTGTATTCAAAAAGATCTTGCTGTGACTTATGTCAAAGAGTTTAATTAGGTCCCATTTGTTTACTTTTGTTTTTATTTTCATTACTCTAGGAGGCGTATTCAAAAAGATCTTGCTGCGACTTATGTCAAAGAGTTTAATTAGGTCCCATTTGTTTATTATTGTTTTTATTTTCATTACTCTAGGAGGTATATTCAAAAAGATCTTGCTGCAACTTATGTCAAAGAGTTTAACTAGGTTCCATTTGTTTATTTTTGTTTTTCTTTTCATTACTCTAGGAGGTGTATTCAAAAAGATCTTGCTGTGACTTATGTCAAAGAGTGTTCTACCTATGTTTTCCTCTAAGAGTTTTATAGTGTCCCATCTTACATTTAGGTCTTTAATCCATTTTGAGTTTATTTTTGTGTATGGTGTTAGGTAGTGTTTTAATTTCATTCTTTTACATGTAACTGTCCAGTTTTCACAGCAGCACTTATTGAAGAGGCTGTCTTTCCTCCATTGTATATTCTTGCCTCCTTTGTCATAGATTAGGTGACCATAGGTGCACAGGTTTATCTCTGCACTTTCTATCCTGTTCCATTGATCTATATTTCTGTTTTTGTGCCAGTAACATATTATGTTGATTACTGTAGCTTTGTAGTACAGTCTGAATCAGGAGAGTCTGATTCCTCTAGCTCCGTTTCTCTTTTTCAAGATTGCTTTTGCTGTTCAGGGTCTTTTGTGTTTCCATACACATTGTAAAAATTTTGTTCTAATTCTGTGAAAAATGCTATTGGTAATTTAATAGGGATTGCATTGAATCTGTAGATTGCTTTGGGCTGTATATTCATTTTGACAATATTCATTCTTCCAATCCAAGAACATGGTATATCTCTCCATCTGTTTGTGTCATCTCTGATTTCTTTCATCAGTATCTTCTTGTTTTCTGAGTACAGGTCTTTTGCTTCCTTATGTTGGTTTATTCCTAGGTATTTTATTCCTTTGATGCAATGGTAAATGGGATTGTTTTCTTAATTTCTCTTTCTGATCTTTCATTGTTAATGTATAGGAATGCAAGAGATTTCTGTGTATTAATTTTGTATCCTGAAACTTTACCAAATTAATTGATGAGCTCTAGTAGTTTTCTGGTGGCATCTTTAGGATTCTCTATGTATAGTGTCATGTCATTTGCAAAGAGTGACACTTTTACTTCTTCTTTTCCAATTTGTATTCCTTTTATTTCCTTTTCTTCTCTGATTGCCATGTCTAGGACTTACAAAACTATGTTGAATGAAAGTGGCAAGAGTGAACATCTTTGTCTTCTTCCTGATCTTAGAGGAAATGCTTTCAGTTTTTCACCATTGAGAATGATTTTTGCTGTGGGTTTGTCATACATGGCCTTTATTATGTTGAAGTATGTTCCCTCTATGCCCACTTTCTGGGAAGTTTTTATCATAAATGGGTGTTGAATTTTGTTGAAAGCTCTTTCTGCATCCACTGAGATGATCATATAGTTTTTATTCTTCAGTTTGTAAATATGGTGTATCACATTGATTTATGTATGTTGAAGAATCCTTGGATCCCTAGTATAAATCCCACTTGATCATGGTGTGTGATCCTTTTAATGTGTTGATGGATTTGGTTTGCTAGTATTTTGTTGAGGATTTTTGTGTCTATGTTCATCAGTGATATTGGTCTGTAATTTTGTTTTTTTGTGTGATATCTTTGTCTGATTTTGGTATCAGGGTGATGGTGGCCTTATAGAATCGGCTTGGGAGTGTTCCTTCCTCTGCAATTTTTTGGAATAGTTTGAGAAGGATGGGTGTTAATTCTTTTCTAAATATTCGATAGAATTTGCCTGTGAAACCATCTGATCCTGTATTTTTGTATGCTGGAAGTGTTTTAATCAGAGTTTCAATTTCATTACTTGTGATTGCTCTGTTTGTATTTTCTATTTCTTCCTGATTCAGTCTTGGAAGGTTGTACCTTTCTAAGAATTTGCCTGCTTCTTCTGGGTTGTCCATTGTATTGGCATATTGTTGTTTGTAGTAGTCTCATAATCCTTTGTAGTTCTGTGGTGTCAGTTGTAAATTCTCCTTTTTCGTTTCTAATTTTATGGATTTGCGTCCTCTCCCTTTTTTTCTTGATGAGTCTGGCTAAAGGTTTATCAATTTTGCTTATCTTCTCAAAGAACCAGCTTTTAGTTTCATTGATCTTTGTTATTATTTTCTTCATCTCCATTTCATTTATTTCTGCTCTGATCTTTATAATTTCATTCCTTCTACTAACTTTAGGTTTTGTTTGTTCTTCTTTCTCTAGTTGCTTTATGTGTAAGGTTAGGTTGTTTATTTGAGGTTTTTCTTGTTTCCTGAGTTAAGATTGTATTGCTATAAACTTCCCTCTTAGAACTGCTTTTGCTGTGTCCCATAGGTTTTGGATTATTGTGTTTTCGTTTTTATTTGTCTCTAGATATTATTTTATTTCCTCTTTGATTTCTTCAGTGATCTATTGGTTGTTTAGTAACACATTGTTTAGCCTCTATGTATTTTTGTTTTTTACCTTTATTTTTTCCTGTAATTGATTTCTAATCTCATAGTGTTGTGGTTGAAAAAGATGCTTGATATTATTCCAGTTTTCTTAAATTTACCAAGGCTTGATCTGTGACCCAGGATGTGATCTTTCCTGGAGAGTGTTCTATGTGCACTTGAGAAGAAAGTGCATTTTGTTGCTTTTGGATGGGTTGTCCTGTAGATATCGATTAAGTCTATCTGGTCTATTGTGTCACTTAAAGCTTGTGTTTCTGTCTGGATGATCTGTCCATTGGTGTAAGTTGGGTGTTATAGTTCCCCACTATTATTGTGTTACTCTCAATTTCCCCTTTTATGGCTATAGCATTTGTCTTATATATTGAGGTGCTCTTATGTTGGGTGTGTGTATATTTACAATTGTTATATATTCTTCTTGGATTGATCTCTTGATCATTATGTAATGTCCTTCTGTCTCTTGTAACAGTCATTATTTTAAAGTCTATTTTGTCTGATATGAGTATTGCTACTCCAGCTTTCTTTTGATTTCCATTTGCATGGAATATCTTTTTCCATTCCTTCACTTTCAGTCTATATGTGTCTCTAGGTCTGAAGTGGATCTCTTGTAGACAGCATTTATACAGGTCTTGTTTCTGTATCCCTTCAGCCAATCTTTGTCTTTTGGTTGGAGCATTTAATCCATTTACCTTTAAGGTAATTATCTATATGTATATTCCTATTGGCATTTTCGTAATTGCTTTGGGTTTGTTTTTGTAGGTCTTTTTTGTTCCGTTCCTCTTTTGTTCTCTTCTCTTGTGGTTTGATGACCATCTTTAGTGTTGTGTTTGGGTTGCTTTTACTTGTGTGTGTGTGTATCTATTGTAGTTTTGGGGTTTGCTGTTCCCATGAGGTTTTGATGTAGTAGTCTATATATGTACAAGGTTGTTTTACATTGCTGGTTTCTTTCCCACCTAGAGAAGTTTCTTTAGCGTTTGTTGTAAAGCTGGTTGGTGGTGCTGAATTCTCTTAGCTTTTGCTTTCTGTAAGGCTTTTGATTTCTCCCTCGAGTCTGAACAAGAGCCTTGCTGGGTAGAGTATTCTTGGTTGTAGGTTTTTCCCTTTCATCAGTTTAAATATGTCCTGCCACACCCTTCTGGCTTGCAGAGTTTCTGATGAAAAATCAGCTGATAACCTTATGTGGATTCCCTTTATGTTATCTGTTGCTTTTCCCTGGTTGCTTTTAATATTTTTTCTTTGTCTATATTTTTTGCCAGTTTGATTAATATGTGTCTCAGTGTGTTGCTCCTTGGGTTTATCCTATATGGGATCCCTGTGCTTCCTTGACTTTAGTGAGTCTTTCCTTTTCCATGTTAGGGAAGTTTTTGGCTATTATCTCTTCAAATATTTTCTCAGGACCTTTCTCTCTCTTCTCCTTCTGGGACCCCCATAATGTGAATATTGGTGCATTTAATGTTGTCCCAGAGGTCTCTTAGGCTGTCCACATTTCTTTTCATTCCTTTTTCTACATTCTGTTCCACAACAGTGATTTCAACCACTGTCTTCCAACTCACTTATCTGTTTTTCAGCCTCATTTATTCTGCTGTTGATTCCTTCTATTGTATTTTTCATTTCAGTTATTGTATTGTTCATCTGTTCTTTAAAACTTGTAGCTCTTTATTAAACATTTCTTGTATCCTCTTGGTCTGTGCCTCCATTCTTTTCCTGAGATATTGTATCCTCTTTACTATCATTACTCTGAATTCTTTTTCAGGTAACATGCCTATCTCCACTTCACTTAGTTGTTCTTCTGTGTTTTTATCTTGGTCCTTCATCTGGAACATATTTCTCTGCCATCTCATTTTGTTTAAATTTCTGTGTTTGTGGTCTGCGTTTCTCAGGCTGCAGGATTGTATTTCTTGGTTCTGGTGTCTGCCCCTGGTGAGTGAAGTTGGTCCAGGGGCTTGTGCAGGCTTCCTGGTGGGACAGACTTATGTCTTCCCACGGGTGCATAGAGCTGGATTTTGTCCCTCTGGTGGGTAGGGCCATGTCAAAGAGTGTGCTTATAGGCGGCTGTGGGATCAGCTTGACTTTAGGCAGCCTGTCTGCTGATGGGTGGGTCTGTATCCCACCCTGTTGGTTCCTTGATCTGAGGCATCTGAACACTGGAGCCTGGAGGC
Organism: Balaenoptera acutorostrata; assembly: GCF_949987535.1. NCBI lineage: Eukaryota > Metazoa > Chordata > Mammalia > Artiodactyla > Balaenopteridae > Balaenoptera > Balaenoptera acutorostrata. The sequence goes on along the minus strand of NC_080070.1, from coordinate 92,593,621 downwards.
TGTTGGGTGGGGCTAGGTCTTGGTGCCAAAATCATGACCTCTGGGAGAGCTCACGCCAATGAGTATTTCCTGGAGCATCTGCTACCAGTGTCGTTGTCCCCACAGTGAGCCACAGCTGACCCCCGCCTCCCCAGGATACACTCCAAGGCCTGCAGTCATGTCCAGCCCAGGCTTTTGTGGAGTCAGTGCTTTGCCCTGGGTCCCATTGCATGTGAAACCTCGTGTGTGGCCTTAATGAGTGGAGTCTCTTCCCCCAGTCCTGTGGAGCTCCTGCACTCAAGCCCCACTGGCCTTCAAAGCCAAATGCTCTGGGGTCTCCTCCTCCTGATACCAGACCTCCAGACTGGGGATCCTGACATGAGGCTTAGAACCCTCACTCCTGTGGGGAACCTCTGGGATAAAATTATTTTCAAGTTTGTGGGTCACCCACCCAGTGGGTATGGGGTTTGATTATATCGTGAAAGTGCCCCTCCTACCATCTCGTTGTGGCTTCTTCTTTGTTTTGGGGTGTAGAATATTTTTTTGGTAGATTCGAGTCTTTTTTGTCAATGGTCATTCAACAGTTAGTCGTGATTTTGTTGTTTTTGTGAGAGAAGATTATCTCATGTCCTTCTACTCTGTAATTTTGTTTCCAGGCTGGCTTGTAATTTTCTTTTTTGTAGTGTCCATGTCTGGTTTTGGTATCAAGGCAATGCTGTCCTTGTAAAGTAGTGTTTGGAAGTGTTCCCTAGTCCTCTCTTTTTTGGAAGAGTTTGAGAACGATTGGTATTAATTCTTCTATAAATGTTTAGTAGAATTCACCAGTGAATACATGTGGTCCTGGACTTTTGTTTGTTTGGATTTCTTTGATTACTGATTCAGTGTCTTTACTATTAATCGGTTTGTCCAAATTTTCTGTTTCTTCATTATTCAGTCTTGGTAGGTTGTATATTTCTAGGAATTTATTCATTTCTTCTAGGTTGTTCAATGTGTTGTATAATTTTTCATAGTAGTCTCTTAAGATTACTTATAATCATGTATCAGTTGTAACATATTGTCTTCCATTTCTGCTTTTGAGTCCTCTCTCTTTTCTTCATGAGTTTCCCTAAAGTTTTGTCCATTTTCTTTTTAATCTTAAAAAAAAAACAGCTCTTAGTTTTGTTGATTTTTTTAATTATCTTTTTAGTCTCTATTTCAATTATTTCTGCTCTGATCTTTGTTTCCTTTCTTCTACCAATTTTGAGCTTAGTATTTTCTTTCACTAGTCCTGAAGACATAAAGTTAGTTGTTTAAGATCTTTCTTGTTTCTTAATGTAGACAATTATTGCTATGAACTTCCCTCTTAAAAATACTTTTGCTGCATCCCATAAATTTTGGTATGTTGTGTTTCCATTTTCATTTGTCCCAAGATAGTTTTTTTAATTCTCTTTTGATATCTTCTTTGAGCCATTTGTTGTCCAGGTGAATGTTGTTTAATCTCCACATATTTGTGAATTTTCCAGTTTTCTATGTGTAATTGATTTCCAGTTTCATACAATTTTGGTTGGAGAAGATGCTTGGTATGATTACAATCTTTTTAAATGTATTATTTATTTCATGTGCACTTGAGAAGAATGTGTATTCTGCTGCTTTTGGATAGAATGCTCTGTAGGCATTTATTAAGTCCATGTGGTCTAACATGTCATTTAACTCCAGTGTTTCCATATTGATTTTCTGTTTGGATGATCTATCCCTTGATGAATGTGGAGTATTAAAGTCCCACACTATGTTGTATTGCTGTCTACTTTTCACTTTACGTCTGCTGATATTTGCTTCATATATTCAGATGCTCATATGTTGGGTGTATAAATATTTACAAATGTTAAATCCTTTATTGGATTAATCCCTTTATCATTATATTTATTTCTGTCTTTTATCATAGTCTTTGTATTAAAATCTTTTATCTGATGTAAGAATAGCTACCCCAATGTTTTTGTTTTTTATTTTCTTGAAATGTCATTTTCCATCCCTTCACTTTTGTTCTTGTGTGTTTTTAAAGCTGAAGTAAGTCTCTTACAGGCAGCATATTGTTGGGTCTTTATCCATTCAGCCACTGTATGTCTTTTGATTGAAGAATTTAGTCCATTTACTTTTAAAGTAATTATTGATAGGTGTGGACTTATGGTTATTTTGTTAATTTTTAATGGCTTTTTGTAATTCCTTTGTTCTTCTATTGCTCTCTTCCTTTGTGATTTGATGTGCTTCTATAGTGGTATGTTAGATTCCATTCTCTTTATCTTTTATAGGTTTTTGCTTTGTGGTTACCATGAGACTTACATAAAACATCTTAAACTCATTCTAAAGCTCTACAGTTTTACTCTAACTGCCATGTTTTATGTTTATGATGCCACAATTTACATTGTTGTATCTTATGTATCCAATAACAAATTACTGTAGTTAGTTTTTGACTGCTTTTGTCCTTTAACCTTCATACTAGATTTCTAAGGATAACCCACCACCACTTCCTTATATTACATTATATTTACATTACATTTCCCAGTGAGAATTACACATTCATATGTTTTTCTGTTACTAGTTAGCACCCTATTGTTTCATCTTTTAAAAAGTCTCTGTAACATTTCTTGTAAGGTTTAGCTAGTCATGCTGAACTCCTTCTGCTTTTGCTTGTCTGGGAAACTTTATTTCTTCTTCAGTTCTGAAGGACAAATTTATCAGGTAGAGTATTCTTGGGTAGCAGTTTTTTTGTTTTTTGTTTTTCTTTCAGCACTTTGAATGAATCTTACTACTCCCTTCTGTGTTGCAATGTTTCTGCTGAAAAATCTGCTGACTGTCTTAGGGGGTTTCATTGTATATAACAAATTGTTTTTCTCTTGCTGGTTTTAAGATTCTCTCTTTGTCTTTATCTTTTGACAATGTAACTGTAATGTGTCTTGGAGTGGGTCTCTTTAGATTCCTCCTGTTTGGAACTTTCTCAGCTTTCTGGATCTAGATATCTGTTTCCTTCCCCAGTTAGAGAAGTTTTCAGCCACTATTTCCTCAAATAAACTCTGCTGCTTTCCATCTCTTTTCTCCTTCTGGGGCCCCTATAATGTGAATATTGGTCTGTTTTATATTGTCTCATAAGTCCCTTAAACTATCTTTATTCTTTTTCATTCCTTTCCTCTGCTCTGATTGGAAGAATCCTACTTGCCTTCATCACGTTTGTTGATCATTTCTTCTGCTTCAGCTAGTTTGCAATTGAACCCATCTTGAATTTTTCAGTGCAGTTAATGTAGTCTTCAACTCTGTGATTTCTGTTTGGTACTTTCTTATATTTTCTTTCTCTTTGTTGAAATTCTCACTTCATTCATGTATTGTTCTCCTGACCTGAGGAGGCATCTCTGGCCATTATATTGAGCTCTTTATCAGTGAATTTCTCTTCTCTATTTTATTAAGGTATTTTCCAGGGGTTTTATCTTGTTTTTTCATTTGGAACATATTCCTCTGTTTTTTCATTTTCTTGACTCTATCTTGGGTTTTTGTGCATTTATAAAACAGCCACCACTCCCAGTTATGAAAGAGCAGTCTTGTTTGGGGTGATGAACCTTACTGTTCAATCCTGAACTAGCTCTTAGTTGCTTCTCAAACTTTGTGATTGTCCAAGCAGCCACCTTTATTCTTAGTGGTGCCCTGTAGGTGAGAGGATCTTAGTCAGCACCTAGACGCAGGTTGATTGGAACCTGGACACTTGGCAGAAGATTTAAAGTATACAAATATGCTTCTTTCAGAGGAAGTCTGGGAGATGGGCATTTCTGTCTGCTCCTTTTTGCACTGAGACCTGGGGGGAATAGCCAATAAAAAACTGTTTATTTTTTTGCTACCACCCCAATGAATTTGTGAGCACAAGACCCACTGGTCACCAGAGCCAGGCTATCAAAGGTTGTATCTTCTAAGTGACAGCCATGGTAGCTGGGGTGCCAAACATTTGAAGAAATTCCTTTCATGAAGACACTCATCTCCTGGGTCGAGGTAGAGGGAGAGTATAAAAATGGTATCTACTGGCCTCACCAGTCTCTGGAGAGGACTGCAGTCAGACCCTGTATGTGTGTTAAATTAGAAACCTGACCTTCAGGCTGCTGTTTTTAGGATCTTCAAATAGACAGAAAGACAGGACATTTCTGTCTATTGCCTCTACACTGTGCCCTGGTGAGTCCCCATGAGCCTGTTAGGAACTGTTTCTTAGTTCTCTACATTCTTGTGAGTCTCATGGATGCAAGCCCTGTTGGCTTTCTGAGCTACATGGTTTGGGAACCTGTCTCTGGGTAAGAGTCTTAAAAGGTGGGGCACCACATATGAGTCCAAACCCTTCATTCCTCAGTGAGAATCTGGGAGTTGTTAGTTCCCTCCTAATTGTGTGTCACTGTGCCTGGGGTGGGGTTTATGGCGAGAATGGATCTCAGCCTGTTCTATACATTTCAATGTGGGTTTTTTCTCATTCACCCATTGTGTAGCAGTTGTTAAGCTAGTTTCTAGATCTCTTTCAGAGGGAATTTTTGTGTATGTAGTTGTATATTTGGTGTGTCTGTGGGAGGAGGTCAGTTCAGGAGCCTCATATGTCATACTCTTGAACCAGAACTCCCCTTTGTGCTTTTAAAAATTATGTAGTATTTGCTATTGAGTTGAATGAATTTCTTGTGTATTTTTATATTAATTCATTTTTAGATATATAGTTTGCAAATATTTTTACCCATTCTGCAGGTTGTCTTTTTGCTGATAGTTTCAGCTTTTTAGATGGATATAATACCATTTGTCTATTTTGGTTTTGTTGTCTGTACTTTTGGTGTCATATCTATGAAATAATTGCCTAGACCAACGTCAAGCAGGTTTTTCTCTAGGTTTTATCTATATTTTTATGGTTTTGGTCTTATATTTAAGTCTTTAATCCATTTTGAGTTTATTTTTGTATATGGTGTGAGATAAGACTCCAATATCATACTTCTGTGTGTGGATATCTGATTTTCCCAAAACAATTTATTGAAGAGAGTATCCCTTCCCCATTCTCTGTTCTTGGTACCCTATTCATAGATCTGTTGACCATAGATGTGTGGATTTATGTCTGAACTCTCTATTCCTTTCCACTGGTCTGTATGGTTTTCTACAAGACCATGCTGTTTTGACAGCTGTAGCTTTGTAAATATATTTTGAAATCAGGAAGCGTGATACCTCCAGCTTTGTTCTTCTTTGACAAGATTGCTTTGACTACTTGAAATCTTTCATTATTCTATATGAATTTTAGGTTTTTTTCTATTTCTGTAAAAAAATGTAACTGGGATTTTGATAGTAGATCACTTTGGGTGGTATAACCATTTTAACAATATTGATTGTTCCAGTCCATGAACATGAGGTGTTTTTCCATTTATTTGTGTTTTCTTTAATTTCCTCATCAGTGTTTTATAATTTTAAGTGTGCAAGTCTTTCACTTTTTTAATTTTGTTTTTTCTTAAGTATTTTATTCTTTTTTGTTACAACTGTGAATGGGATTGTTTACTTAATTTCCTTATAGGATGGTTGGTTGTTTGTGTATATAAACATGATTGATTTGTGTATTCTGATTTTGTATCCTGCAACTTTAGTGAATTTATTAGTTCTAACCTACTTTTTATTGTTGTTGAGTGTTTTCTATGTATATGGTCATGTCACCTGCAAGCAGAAATAATTTTGTTTTCCTTTCTGATTGGGATGTCTTTTATTTCTTATCTAATTACACCGGATAGGATTTCCAGTACTTTATTGAATATCAGTGGCAAGAATGTCTATCCTTGCCTTGTACCAGATCTTAGAAAGGAAGATTTCCATTCCCCTCTCCCCACATTGAGTCTAATATTAGCTAGGGCTTTTCACTATGGCCTTTATTATGTTGAAGTAAGGTCATTTTCTTGCTATTTTGTTGAGAGTTTTTATCAAGAATGGATGATAAACTTTGTCAAATGATTTTTCTGCATCTATACAGAATATCAGGTGTTTTTATTTATTTTATTTTGTTATTTATTATGTTGTATCACATTAACTGCTTTTCATATGTTGAACCATCCCCACATCAGTGGGATAAATCCCACTTGATCATGGTGTATAATCCTTTTAATGTGCTGTTGAATTTGGTTTGTTAGCATTTTATTAAGGATGTTTGCATCTATGTTCATCACGGATATTTGCATATAGTTTTCCTATAGTGTCTACTTGGTTTTGTTATCAGGGTGATGACACTGTCCTCATAAAATAAGTTTGGAAATGTTTCCTCTTCTTTTATTTTTTTTTTAAGTTCAAGAAGTATTGGTATTAATTCTTCTTTGAATGTTTGGTAGAATTTACACATGAAGCCATCAGATCCTGTGCTTGAGTCTGGGAGATTTTTGATTACTTATTTAATTTCCTTTTTTTTTTTTTTCTGGTCTCCTCAGGCTTTATATTTCTTCTTGATTCAATTTTTGTAGGTTGTATGCTTCTAGGAATTTATTCATTTATTCTAGGTTATCCAAAATTAGTTGGTATATAATTGTCCATAACAGTTTATGTATTTTTTTATTTTTATGGAATCCATTGTAATGTCTCTTCTTTCATTTCTGATTTTATTTATTGAGTCTTCTCTACTTCTTCTTACTTAATATAGCTAAGAGGCTGTCAACTTATATTTTAAAAAACCAAGCTAATTTTATTGATTTTTCTCCTTGTATTGTTATTATTCTTCATCTGATTTGTTTCTGCTGAGATCCTTATTATTTTCTTCCTTCTGCTAAGTTTGGACTTAGTTTGTCCTTCTTATTCTAGTTTTTTGAGGTATAAGATTCAATTGCTTATTAGAGATTTTTTTTAATCAATATAGGCATGTATCACTATAAATTTTCCTCTTATTTTTGCTTTTGCTTTATCCCATAGGTTTTAGGATGTTTTTATTTTTATTTTATGTTTTTATTTTTGTTTGTCTTGAGATATTTTTTTATTTCCGTTTTATTTCCTCTTAAACTAATGGCTGTTCAAGTATATGTTGTTTAGTTTCCTTGTGTCTATGAATTTTCTGGTTTTTTGCTGTTGTTGATTTCTGGGTTTATTCTATTTTGGTTGAAGAAGATACTTAAAATTATTTTGATTTTCTTAAATTTCTTAAGACTTGTGTTGTGACCTAACCAGTGATCTCTCCTGGTGAATATTTGATATGCATTTGAGAAAATTGTGAACACTCTCTTTGTTAGGTGAAAAATTCTATTAGATCAGTTACATCAGTTAGATTTTTTTGGTCTATAGTGTTGTTCAATCAGTCGTTTTTTAATTTATCTTTTTGTCAGGATGTTCTATCAATTATTGTTAGTACAGTATTGAAGTCCCCTACTATTGTAGTGCTGTCAATTTATGCCTTCAGATCTGTCAGTAGTTGCTGTATATATATATATGTGCTCTGATGTTGGTTGCATGTATATTTATAATTGCTATATCTTCTTCCTGTTGAATTGACCCTATAATTAGCATTATATAATGACCTTCTTTGTAACTAGAAACAGTTTTAGATTTAAAGTCTACTTTGTCTAAGTATAGCCACTTCTGCTTTTGGGGGGTTACCATTTGCATGAAATATCTTTTTCCATCTCTTTACCTTCAGCCTGTGTGTGTGTGTCTTTAATTCTAAAGTGAGTCTCTCGTAGACAGCATATCGCCGGATTTTTTTTTTTTTTCTTTTAATCCATTGAGCCACTGTATGTCAGTTAATTGGCGACTTTAATCCATTTACATTTAAGGTAACTATTGATAAATGAGGAGTCAGTAGTACCATTTTGTTCATTGTTTTCTGTTTGTCTTGGTGTTGTTTTGTCCCACTCATTCTCTGTTGCTCTCTTCCTTTGTTATTTGATGAATTTTTGGTAATAATTTGCTTTGTGTTTTTTCTTTATTTTTTTGTGTATCTTTTATGTTTTCTCTTTATGGTTGGCTTGAGGCCTAAATAAACAATCTTGTAGTTATAACCTATTTTAAGTTGATAACTACTTAATTTCAATCACATTCACTTTACTCAACCCCATTTACACTTCATGTTCTTGCAGTCAGTTTGCTTCTTTTCATGTTGTGTGTCTATTAACAAATTTTTACTTATTAACTTTTATATTAGGGCTATATTAGTATTAAAATACTTTACAGTATTTTCATTTATATATGTCTATACATTTACCTATATGTATGAGATTTATGCTCTCATATGTTTTCACATTATTGCTTAATACTTTTTCATTGCAATTTGAAGAACGCCCTGAAGAATTTCTTTCAAGTCAGGTCTAGTGGTGACGAATTTCCTCAGTTTTTGTTTGTCTGGGAAAGACTTTTTCTCTTTCATTTTTAGAGGATCATTTTGCTGTGTATAGTGTTCTTGGCTGGCAGGGTTTCTTTTCTTTCAGTACTTTGAACATAACAACCCACCCTTTTCTGGTTTGTAAGGTTTCTACTGAGAAATTTGCGTATAGTCTTGTGGAGTTCCCTTATAAATAATGAGTTGTTTTTCTCTGGATGCTTTAAAAATTCTCTTTTTGTCCTTGACTTTGACAATTTGATTATAATGTGTCTTGGTCTAGACTTATTTGGGTTGTTCTTATTTGAGAACCTTTATGCTTCATGAGTCTGAATGTCCATTTCCCTCTCAGGATAGGGAATTTTTTAGGCAATATTTATTTAAATAAGCTTTCTGTCCTTTTCTCTCTCTTTATTCTCCTTCTGGGACTCTGATAATGTACATAACAATGCAGTTGTTGTTGGTATTCTATAAATTCTGTAGATTTCTTCACTCTTTTTCATTCCTTTTTTCTTTTTTGAAACTTTTTTTTTTTTTTTTGCCTTGAGGAGTATCTTTCTTTTTTTTAACATCTTTTTTTTTTAAACATCTTTATTGGAGTATAATTGCTTTACAATGGTGTGTAAGTTTCTGCTGTATAACAAAGTGAATCAGCTATACATATACATATATCCCCATATCTCCTCCCTCTTGCATCTCCCTCCCACCCTCCCTCTCCCACCCTCCCTCTGCCACCCCTCTAGGTGGTCACAAAGCACTGAGCTGATCTCCCTGTGCTATGCTGCTGCTTCCACTAGCTATCTATTTTACAATTGGTAGTATATATAAGTCCATGCTTCTCTCTCACTTCGTCCCAGCTTACCCTTGCCCCTCCCCATGTCCTCAAGTCCATTCTCTACGTCTGCATCTTTATTCCTATCCTGCCCCTAGGTTCTTCAGAACCATTTTATTTATTTATTTAGATTCCATATATATGTGTTAGCATATGGTATTTATTTTTCTCTTTCTGACTTACTTCACTCTGTATGACAGTCTCTAGGTCCATCCACCTCACTACAAATAACTCAATTTCATTTCTTTTTATGGCTGAGTAATAGTCCATTGTATATATGTGTCACATCTTTATCCATTCATCTGTTGATGGACACTTAGGTTGCTTCCATGTCCTGGCTATTATAAATAGAGCTGCAATGAACATTGTGGTACATGACTCTTTTTGAATTATGGTTTTCTCAGGGTATATGCCCAGTGGTGGGATCACTGGGTCATATGGTAGTTCTATTTTTAGGTTTTTAAGGAACCTCCGTACTGTTCTCCATAGTGGCTGTATCAATTTACATTCCCACCAACAGTGCAAGAAGATTCCCTTTTCTCCACACCCTCCCCAGCATTTACTGTTTGTAGATTTTTTGATGATGGCCATTCTGACCAGTGTGAGGTGATACCTCATTGTAGTTTTGATTTGCATTTCTCTAATGATTAGTGATGTTGAGCATCCTTTCATGTGTTTGTTGGCAATCTGTAGATCTTCTTTGGAGAAATGTCTATGTAGGTCTTCTGCCCATTTTTGGATTGAATTGTTTGTTTTTTTGATATTGAGCTGCATGAGCTGCTTGTAAATTTTGGAGATTAATCCTTTGTCAGTTGCTTCACTTGCAAATATTTTCTCCCATTCTGAGGGTTGTCTTTTCGTCTTGTTTATGGTTTCCTTTGCTGTGCAAAAGCTTTTACGTTTCATTAGGTCCTATTTGTTTATTTTTGTTTTTACTTCCATTTCTGTAGGAGGTGGGCCAAAAAGGATCTTGCTGTGATTTATGTCATAGAGTGTTCTGCCTATGTAAAATAATGTAATTAGAACACTCTCTAACACCATACACAAAAATAAACTCAAAATGGATGAAAGACCTAAGTGCAAGGCCAGACGCTATAAAACTCTTAGAGGAAAACATCAGCAGAACACTCCATGTCATTTCTTTTTTCTTTTTTTTTTCTCTGACTGGATAATTTCAAGTGACCTGTCTTTCAGTTTATATATCCTTTCTCCCATGGAGAGCAGTAACACCAAGAGGATTCCTCTTGGCACCTAGCTGTGCCAGACTGGAGAATGGGGTGATGCAAGCAAAATGCTTCCTATGTTTTCTGTGAAGGCATCCTCAGTGTCTGTGCTCCAAGTGTTTCTGCAACTCCTTTACTATACTTCAGAGGTCTCCCAGAGCTCTTTTCATTGCTGTGTAGATGTTATTTATTATGTTTGTTGCTGTTGTTGTTTTGGAGGGGAAGCACTGGGATCTCATAGTCTGCTATCTTGCTTACTTCACCTATTAGCCTTTCCTTCTTTATCATCTCTGCTTTCCCTCTCTGACATTGAGAAACCTGGCTCCCACAATCCACCATTCATTATATTTGTTTATTTATAAGTTCCTTTTTGTCTTTAGACCAATAGTTCCAGTCAAACATCATTTTCCAAGATTAGTTAAGGCAGTTTCTCCCTCACTTCCCCTTCAGTGTGGTTATCATCTCACATGTTGGTAATAGAGTTACCTTTATTTGTTACAGTCAGCATTCCATCGTGGCATCCCCCAGCATCCTGGATGATGGTCCTTTTTCTAATATTATAGACTTATATATCTATAGTTCCCTTGTGTGTCCTCTCTGTAGTTAACCTCCCACCCCTCTTGAACAACAACTAGCAACTACTGATCTGTTTTCCATCTTGATTGTGTTGCTTTTTCCAGAAGGCCATATAAATGGAGTCATTTAATAGGTAGCCTTTTCTGACTGGCTTTTTCCACTTAGCAAAATGCATTTAAGATTTATTCATGTAGCATGAAACTATAGCTCATTTCTTTTTATTTCTGAATAGTATAACATTATTTATTTCTCCATTCCCCTTTTGGGGAACAACTTGGTTGCTTCTAGTTTTAGTTATATGAAGAAAACAGCTATAAAAGTGTTTTATGCGTGAACATAAGTTTTCAGATAACCTGGGTGAATACCTAGAAGTGAAATTTCTGGATTCTATGGTAAATCTATATTTAACTTTATAAAAAACTGCCAAAATGTCTTCCAAAGTGCCTGAACAATTTTGAACTCCCTAAACAATAAATGTTCCACATTCTTGCCCACATTTGGTACTGTCATCTGGGGGGGGGTTTAGTTACTTAATAGGTGTGTAGTGACATCTCATTGTTTTAATTTGCATTTCTCTAATTATAAAGGATATTGACCATCACTTGATGTATTTATTTTTTTAATCTGTTTATCTTTGGTGAAGTTCTGTTAAGATCTTTTAACCATATTTTATTGGGTTGTTTTCTTATGGTTGAATTTTGAGAGTTTTCAATATGTTCTCCTTGAAGCCATTTATCAGAGATGTGATTTTCAAATACTTTCTCACAGTCTGTGGTTTGTCTTTTCTTTCTCTTAACAGTGTCTTTTGCAGAGAAATTTCTAACATTTTGGTAATGTCCAATTTATTGATAGTTTCTTTCATGGGTTTTGCTGTTGGTGCCATCTCTAAAAAATTGAAGACGAATTTTACAGTTTAATGTCTTACATTCTGACCTATGATCACATTTTTGTATAAGGTGTGATTTGTGTGCTGGGGCTTATTTTTATTACTTTTTTATTTTTTATTTTTGCATATCAATGTCCAGTTTTTCCAACTTCACTTGTTGAAGAGACTGTCCTTTATTAAGTTACCATTGAGCCTTTGTCAAAAGCTGTTGGTTATATTCGTGTGGATCTATCCCTTTTTATTTGATTTCCTCATCTATGTGTCTGTCCTTTTTCCAGTACTACACTTTGTTTTTCATAGTAGCTAATATGCCTTCCTTAGGCATTAAGACACATTTCTGTTCATAATCTTAATACAGCAATATTTTTATTCCTTATAAAAATCGTCTCCCAGTAAAAATGGTATTTTACCACACTGATCTTTAAATTCCATCCTAAAAATGTAGTTATACACGCAAATTTCTAACCTCTTGGAACATCCGGCATAATGGATTTAGTTACTGGAATAAATAATTGCTCAGAAAAGTAACACTGCCTCAATTGTGGTATGATTTGGTAGTCAATATTCTTGTTTTCCAGTATAAAGGAGATCTCATAAGCAGAAACACTGGACTCCTTGTGGTTTCATCGATCTAGAGAACGTTCCTGAGCAGCTTCTGAGCAAACCTTTCTTAACAGGTTGATCACAGATCTGGGATCTTCACTCCTCAAAATGGCACTGCCAGACACAACCATGTTAGCTCCTGCCTCTGCACATTTATGGATGGTGTCAGGATCTACTCCACCATCAATCTCTATGTCCAAAGATGAGAACTGGGTCCTCAACCAGTGAACTTTTGGCATCATATCTTCCATGTATTTCTGCCCTCCAAACCCAGGTTCCACTGCCATAACCAAGGCCATATCTATCTGATTAGCCCATGGTGCCACATATTCAACTGCAGTCCCTCGTTTGATAGCAAAGCAAACCTTCATTCCATTCTCCCAAATGTCTTTGATCAAAGCCCCTGGGTTCTCGGTAGCCTCAAGATGAAAGGTAGGTTGATTGGCTCCTGCTACAGCCATTGGATTTACCCACTCTTCTGGCCCAGACACCATCATATACGTGTCAAAGAAAGAGTCCTGGCCTAGCTGCTTTCAGAGGCTTTCTACCACAGGGTGAGCAAAGGTGATGTTGGGAACAAAATGCCCGTCCATTACATCCAGGTGCAGATAATTGGCCCAAGAGTCCAGCATCTGGAGGCCCTCGGCCCCTAAACTGGCCAGGTCTCTGTTGAGGATGGATGGGCCAATCTTGTAGCCAGAAGCCATGGTGCTAGTTCTCTAGAGATACACTGTCTTGATTATTGAAACAACAGAGTAAATCTTGAAATTGGAATATGTGAGTTCTTCAACTTTGTTCTTCCTTTACAGATTGTTTTGCTAATCTAGTTCCTTTGATTTGAATGTAAATTTTAGAATCAGTTAGTCATTATCTAATAAATTCTTAATGGATTCTTGATTGAGATTGTATTAAATCTATTGATCCACTTGGAAAGAATTAACATTTTAAAAATATTGAGGTTTCCAATCCATGGATATGACATCTCTCTCAACTTATTTAGATTTCTTTGATTTCTCTCATTGGCGATTTATAGTTTTCCACATACATAACCTGAATGAATTTGTTAGATTTGTAACTTCATTTAGGCTGTTATTTTACATGGTATATTTTTTTAACCTTCATTTTAGGCTATTATTTTACATGGTATTTTTTTTTTTACCTTCAATTCCAATTATTAATTCCCAGTATATCAGAATACAATTGATTTTTGTAAATTGACCTTGTACCTACAAATTTGCTTAAACTCATTTAATATTTCTGGAAAAAAATTTTATAGATTCATTGGGATTTGTTGCATAGGAAATCATGTCATCTGAATAAAGACAGTTTTATTTCTTTCCAGTTTGATTGCTTTTATTTATCTTTCTTGCTGTATTGCACTAGTTAGGACTTTCAGTGTGATATTGAAGAGGAGTGGTGAGAGGGGACATTCGTGCCTTGTTCAAGATATTAGAGGGAAATCATTCAGTTTCTCAACTTTAGCTATAATATCAGCTAAGGACTTTTTATAGATACTCTGCATTAGGTTAAACATTTTACCTTCTATGACAGTTCGCTAAAAGTTTTCATCATGAATGGATCTTGCATTTTGTCAAATGCTTTTTTTACATCTACTGATATGGTTTCTCTTCTTTAGCCTCTTAATATGATCAGATTCATTGATTGTTTTCCAATATTGAAACAGCCTTGCATTCTGTGGATAAATTTCACTTGGTCATGATGTGTTGTCTTTTTTATACATTCCTGGATTAGATTTGCTAATACTTTGTTAGGGATTTTCTGTCCATATTCATGAGAGATTGATCTGTACTTATAATGTCTTTGTCTGGTTTTGATAATATGCTGAAGTCATAATAACATTGGAAGATTGTTTCCACTGATTCCATTTTTGGGAAATGATTTTGTAGTTCTACCAGTACATATATTATGTAGTTCCATCATTATAAATAACTGACATTATTTCTTTTTAAATGTTTGGTAGATTCACTTTTGAAATCATTTGGACCTTCAGTGAGTTAAAACCTATCATTGTATTTTATTTATTTTATTGAGGTATAGTTGGTTTACAATATTAGTTTCAGGTGTAAAACATAGTGATTCATGTTTTTTTATAGATTATACTCCATTTAAATTTATTTAAAATATTGGCTATATTTCCTGTGCTGTACAATGTTTGTAGCTTATTATTTTATACATATTAATTTCTACCTCTTAATCCTCTACCCTATTTTGCCCTCTCCTCATTCCCACTCTCCACTTGTAACCACTAGTTTGTTCTCTATATCTGTAAGTCTGTTTCTGTTTTCTTATATTCATTCATTTTTTTAGGTTCCATATAGAAGTGATCATATAAACCATTTTCTTTCACCCTGATTTATTTCATTAAACATATACCCTCCAGGTCCACCATTTTAATTGCAAATGGCAAAATTTGTTCTTTTTTATGGCTGAGTAATATTCCATTATATATATATACCACATCTTCTTTATCCATCCCTCTATTGATGGGCACTTGGGCTGCTTCCATATCTTGGCTATTGTAAATAATACTGCTATGAACGTTATTGAGGTACAGGTATCTCTTCAAATTAGTGTTTTCATTTTCTTCAGATATATACCCAGGAGTGGAATTGTTGGATCAAATGATATTTCTATTTTTAGGTTTTTTTTGGAGGAAACGCCACACTGATTTCCACAGTGGCTGCACTAATTTACATTCCCAGAAACAGCGTACAAGGGTACTGTTTTTTCGACATTCTTACCAACATTTGTTTTTTGTGGTCTTTTTGATAATATCCATTCTGACAGGTGTGAAGTGACATCTCATTGGGGTTTTGGTTTGTATTTCTCTGATCATTAGTTATGTTGAGCATCTTGTACACCTGTTGTCCATCTGTATGACTTCTTTGGGAAAATGTCTGTTCAGATTTTCTGCACATTTTCCGACTATTTTTTGTGTGTGTGTGTGGTTTTTTTTTGTTTTTTGTTTTTCTTGATAGTGGGTTTTATGAGGTGTTGATATATTTCGATATTAACCCCTTAGTGGTCATACCATTTGCAAATATTTTCTCCCATTAAGTAGGGTGTCTTTTCATTTTGTCAGTGGCTTCATTTGCTGTGCAAAATCTTTTAAGGTTAATTAGGTTCTATTTGTTTATTTTTGCTTTTGTTTCTTTTGCCTTAGGAGACATATCCAAAAAAATATTGTGAGGATTTATGTCAGAGAGTGTTCTGCCTATGTTTTCTTCTAGGAGTTTTATGGTTTCTGGTCTCACATTTAGCTCTTTAACCAAGTTTGATTTTTTTTTTTTTTATATAGTGTTAGAAATTTTTCTAATTTCATTCTTTTACCTGTAGCTGTCCAGTTTTCCCAGCACCACTTTTGAAGAAACGGTCCTTTCCTCATTGTATATTCGTGCCTCCTTTTTTGTTAGACTAATTGAGCATAGGTGCATGGGTTTATTCTTTTTTGTTGTTGTTATTCCATTTATTTTTTTAAATTTTTTGTTTTATGTTGGAATATACTTGATTTACAATGTTGTGTTGGTTTCAGGTGTACAGCAAAGTGATGCAGTTATACATATATCTATTTTTTTCCAAACTCTTTTCCCAGTTAGGTTATTATAGAATATTGAGTAGAGTTCCCTGTGCTATACAGGAGATCCTTTTTGGTTATCTGTTTTAATTACAGTAGTGTGTATATGCCAATTCCATTTGTATCATTTTTTAAAAATTCTGCATATAAGCGATATTTGTCTTTCTCTGTCTGACTTACTTCACTTAGTATAATAATCTCCACGTCCATCCACATTGCTGCAAATGACATTACTTCATTCTTTTTAATGGCTGAGTAATATTGCATTGTATATATGTACCACATCTTCTTTATCCATCCCTCTGTCGATGGACATTTAGGTTGCTTCCATGCCTTGGCTATTGTAAACTGCACTGCAGTGAACACTAGGGTACATGTATCCTTTGGAACCATGGTTTTCTCTGGGTATATGCCCAGGAGTGGGATTGCTGGATCATATGATAGCTCTATTTTTAGTTTTTTAGGGAACCTCCATACTGTTCTCCATAATGGCTATACCAATTCACATTCCCACCAACAATCCCTTTTATCAACACCCTCTCCAGCATTTATTGTTTGTAGACTTTTTGATGATGGCCATTCTGACTTGTGTGAGGTGATATCTCATTGTACTCTTTTGGTTGTTTGTTTTGTTTAGCAAGGAAACGCATCTTTTTTTTTTTCATTGAAGTATAGTTGATTTACAATATTGCATTAGTTTCAGATGTACAGCAAAGTGATTCAGTTATATATATATTTTTTCAGATTATTTTCCATTATAGGTTATTACAAAATGTTGAATATATTTCCCTGTGCTATCTAGTAAATCCTTGTTGTTTATCTATTTATGTGTAGTAGATTGTATCTATGAATCTCATACTCCTAATTTCTCCCTCCCCTCCTCCCTTTTCCCTTTGGTAACCATAAGTTTGTTTTCTATGTCTGTAAGTCTGTTTCTGTTTTGTATATAGACTTATTTGTATTATTTTTTAGATTCCACGTATAAGTGATATCATATGGTATTTGTCTTTCTCTGTCTGACTTCACTTAGTATGATATTCTCTAGATCCTAGAGCAATGGAAGTAAAAATAAAAATAAACAAATGGGACTTAATTAAACTCATTGTACTTTTGTTTACCATTTGTCTAATAATTAGTGATGTTGAGCATCTTTTCATGTGCCTCTTGGCTATATGTATGTCTTCTTTGGAGAAATATCTATTTAGGTCTTCTGCCCATTTTTTAATTGAGTTGCTTGATTTCTTTGATATTGAGTCACGTGGGCTGTTTGTAAATTTTGGACACTAATCCCTTGTTGGTCGCCTGATTTACAAATATTTTCTCCCATTCTGTGGGTTGTCTTTTTGTTTTGTCTATGGTTTTCTTTGCTGTGCAAAACCTTTTGAGTTTAATTAGGTCCCATTTGTTTATTTTTGTTTTTATTTACATTAGGAGGTGGGTCAAAAAAGATCTTGCTGTGATTTATGTCAAAGAGTGTTCTGCCTATGTTTTCCTCTAAGAATTTCCTAGTGTCTGGTCTTACATTTAGGTCTTGAATCCATTTTGAGTTTATTTTTGTGTATGGTGTTAGGGAGTGTTCTAATTTCATTCTTTTACATGTAGCTATCCAGTTTTCCCAACACCACTTATTGAAGAGACTGTCTTTTCTCCATTGTATAGTCTTGCCTCCTTTGTCATAGATCAATTGACCATAGGTGTGTGGGTTTATTTCTGGGTTTCTGTCCTGTTCCATTGATCTATATTTCTGGTTTTGTGCCAGTACCATACTGTTTTGATTACTGTAGCTTTGTAGTACAGTCTGAAATCTGGGAGCCTGATTCCTCCAGCTCTGTTTTTCTTTCTCAATATTGCTTTGACTATCCGGGGTCTTTTGTGTCTCCATGCAAATTGTAAAATTGTTTGTTCTGGCTCTATGAAAAATGCCATTGGTAATTTGATAAGGATTGCATTGAATCTGTAGATTGCCTTGGGTAGTATATTTATTTTGACAATATTCATTCTTCTAGTCCAGGAACATGGTATATCTTTCCATCTGTTTGTGTCATCTTTGAAAACTGTAAGACATTGATGAAAGAAATCAGAGTACAGGTCTTTTACCTCCTTAGGTAGCTTTATCCCTAGGTATTTTATTCTTTTTGATGTGAAGGTAAATCGGATTGTTTCTTTAACTTCTCTTTCTAATCTTTCATTGTTAGTGTGTAGAAATGCAACAGATTTCTATGTATTAATTTTGTATCCTGCAACTTTACCAAATTCATTCATGAGCCCTAGTTGTTTTCTGGTAGCATCTTTAGGATTTTCTATGTATAGTATCATGTCTTCTGTAAACAGTTACTGTTTTACTTCTTCGTTTCCAATTTGGATTCCTTTTATTTCTTTTTCTTCTCTGATTGCCTTGGCTAGGACTTCCAAAACTACGTTGAAAAAGAGTGGCAAGAGTGGATATCCTTGTCTTGTTACTGATCTCAGAGGAAATGCTTTCAGCTTCTCACAATTGAGTAAGATGATAGCTGTAGGTTTGTCATACATGGCCTTTATTATGTTGAGGTAGGTTCCCTCTATGCCCACTTTCTGGAGAGTTTTTATCATAAATTGGTGTTGAATTTTGTTGAAAGCTTTTTCTGCATTTATTGAGTTGATCATATGATTTTTATTCTTCAATTTGTTGATATGGTGTATCACACTGGTTGATTTGCAGTTATTGAAAAATCCTTGCATCCCTGGGATAAATCCAACTTGATCATGGTGTACAATCCTTTTAATGTATGGTTGGATCCATTTTGCAAATCATATTAATATGATTTTTGCATATTAATATTGTATCCTGACACTTTGCCACATTTATTGTGGAACTCTAGTAGTTTTGGGGAAGTGTCCCAAGGATTTTCTACATATAATATTATGTCATTTGCAAAAAGTAACAGTTTTACTTCTTCCTTTCCAACTTGTATTTCTTTTATTTCTTTTTCTTGTATGATTGCTGTGGCTAGGATTTCCAATAGCACCTTTAATAAAAGTGGTGATGGTGGCCAACCTTATCATGTTCCTGATTGTAAAGGAAATGCTTTCAGCTTTTCTCTGTTGTGTATGATGTTAGCTATGGGCTTATCACATATGGCCTTTATTATGTTCAGTGATTTTCCATCTATACCCACTTTCTGGGGAGTTTTTATCTAAAATGGATGTTGAATTTTATCAAAAGATTTTTCTGCGTCCGTTGAGATGATCATAAAATTTTTATTTTTCAACATGTTAATGCGGTGTATCACATTGACTTGTGAATATTGAACAATCCTTGCATCCCTGGAGTAAATCCCACTTGATCATGGTGTATGAGCCTTTTAATGTATTGCTGGATTTGCTTTTCCAATATTTTGTTGAGGATTTTTGCATCTATGTTCTTTAGTGATATTAGTCTGGAATTTTCATCTTTTGTGATTTCTTTATCTGGTTTTGGTATCAGGGTGATAATGGCCTCAGAGAGTGAATTCAGAAGCATTCCATCCTCTGTAATTTTTTGGAATAGTTTGAGAAGGATATGTGTTAACTCTTCTCTAAATGTTTGGTAGAATTCACCTGTGAAGAATCTGGTTCTGGACATTTGTTTTTGGGAGTTTTTAAAAATTATTATTACTGATTCAATTTCATTACTGGTAATTGGTTTGTTCTAGAAAATAGAAGAAATTTTCTATTTGTTCCTGCTTTAGTTTTGGGAGAGTGTATGTTTCTAGGAATTTGTCCATTTCTTCTAAATTGTCCACTTTATTGGCATATAGTTGCTCATATTAGCCTCTTATGATCCTTTGTATTTCTGTGGCATCAGTTGTTAATTCTCCTTTTTCATTGCTGATTTCTTGGATTTGGGTCCTCTTTTATTTTTCTTGATGAGTCTGGCTAAACGTTTATCAATTTTGTTTATCTTTTCAAAGATCCACCTCTTACTTTCATTGATCTTTCTTTTATTTTTTTTAGTACCTATTTCATTTACTTCTGCTCTGCTCTTTATGATTTCTTTCCTTCTACTAACTTTCAATTTCATTCGTTCTTCTTTTTACAGTTCCTTTAGGTGTCAGTTTAAGTTGTTTGTTTGAAATTTTTCTTGTTTCCTGATTGAGCTTGTATTGGTATAAACTTCCCTCTTAGAACTGCTTTTGCTGCATCCCATAGATTTTTGATCTTTGTGGTTTTGTTTTCATTTTTCTTTAGATATTATTTTATTTCTTCTTTGATTTGTTCATTGATTCATTGGTTGTTTAGTATCATATCGTTTAGCCAGTCATGTTTGTGTTTTTTGCAGTTTTTTTCTTGTAGTTGATTTCTAGTCCCATAGTGTTGTGGATGCAAAAGATGCTTTATATGATTTCAGGTTTCTTAAACTTACTGAGATTTGTTCTGTGGCTTGCCACTGCAAGCTGTGAGACTGCAGTGGTCCTGGGATTGGTGTCCGCCTGCTGGTGTGTGTTACCCGGGCTCAGGTGTCCTGGAGCTGGTACCTGCCCACCAGGAAGTGAGGATGGTCCCAGGGCTAGTGCTGGCCCTCTGATTTGGAACAGGGTCCTGGGCCTTCTGTGGGACAGACCTGTGTCTTTTTGTGGCTGAGGCAGGGCAGCCTGCCTGCTGGTGGGTATAGCTGTGTCCCTGCACAGCTAGTTGCTTGGCCTGAGGCTTCTCAATACTGATGCCAACAGGCTTGTTCATGGGACTGGTTCCTGGTGCTAATAAGCTAGGATTCCTAATGACGCTTGATAGCACCAGTGTCCACATGGTAGAATAAGCTTCCAAAAATGACTCCTTCCAGTGTCTGTGTCATAGTGTGAGCTCCAGTTGCCTCTTGCCTCTCCAGTATACCCTCCAAAATCAGCAGGTGGGTCTGACCTAGGCTTCTTTCAATTGATTGCTTCTGCCCTGGGACCTGGAGCATGTGAGATTTTGTGTGTGCACTTTAGGAATGGAGTCTCTATTTCCCACAGCATTCTGGGCCTTCCAAAAGTAAGCCCTGCTGGCCTTCAAAGCCAAACATTCTGGGGGTTCCTCTTTCTGATGCAGGACCCCTGGGCTGGGGACCCCAACATGGGTCTCAGACCCATTGCTCTTTGAGGAGAACCTCTGCAGTTGTAATTATTCTCTCATTTGTGGGTTGCCCACCCAGGTGATAAGGATCTTGACTATACTGTGACTCGGCCACTCCTTATCTCATTGTGGTATATATGTGTGTGTGTGTGTGTGTGTGTGTGTGTGTGTGTATACATACACACACACACACACACACATATATATGTAGAAGATATTTTCTGCTAGATTCCAGTCTTTCTTATCAATATGTGCTCTGTAAGTATTTGTAATTTTGGTGTGCCCATGAGAGGAGGTGAGCTCACGGTCTTCCTACTCCACCATCTTGGCCAAGCTCTCAAAACCTATAACCTAAACTACAATTTAATTTTTTCAATAGGTTTTAACTACAATTTAATTTCTTTAACAGACATAGGACTATTTGGTTTATCTATTTCTTTGGTGAGTTTTGGTAGTTTGTGTCTTTCAAGAAATTTCTCCATTTCATCTAAGTTACTGAATTTATGGGCATAGGTGTTTTTTGGGGGGAGGGGAGGCATAGCATTTTTTATTATCCTTTTAATCAGTAGTTTTTTCTCCATTTGATTCGTGATATTGGTTAGTTTTGTCTCCTCACTTTTCTTCCTGGTTAGCTGAGGTAGAATGTGGGCTTCACCTAATAAAAGAATGTGATTTATAAGAGATACAAAATTTTAATTTATATTTTTCTCTAAGAGAGCAGGAAGATAATTAAAGAAAGATGTAGGCCAAAATAATATAGTTAAGAAGGAAGAGCTAATTGATATACATCAAACTCTGTACTCTAAAAATGAAGAAATTATCTTCTTTTCCAGGGTTAATGGAATAGTCACAAAAATTGACCATATATTATTTCACAAAGAAAATATTCTAAAAGTACAAACCAGTAGTACTACTATATACAACATCCTCTGGTTACACTGCACAAAAATTTAACCTTAATTAATGACATTTACCATAAACAACGATGGTAGTAAACCTTAGTAATTCTAGTCTTATTGGATAGTAAGCACTTTATAGAAAAAACTGGGTAAATCAACTATACTTCAAGAAAAGAAAAGAAAAATCTAGAATTTTCTGCCTTGCAAAAGAAGGCAAAATGAGACTAAATCAAGCTAACAAAGATATGTAGCTCCCCTTTGGACAATCACTAACTCAATCAAAATGATCCTGGTGTGTGGAACTAACCATGTGAAAATTGCTATGTGCTAGTAGTGAATAACATAGTTCAGTATTTTAATTTATACTTATACTTTTTTTAATTTAAATAAGAAGTTATTTACGCAGCATCCTTGGTTTGTGTCTTGAATATATAATACCTCCTTTAAACTTTTTATAGAATTTTCTATCAACATATTCTGTACACATATTTCTGAGAATGCTTCTGGTGTGTTATATAATTTTTATGAGGCTCTAAGTTCATCCTGGAAACACTGGAAGAAGTAATTATACATTTTATATTCCACATCTTATCTTAAAATGTTTCTATGTTCTTATTAATGTTATAATGGAAACATTTGCAATTATACAATTATTATTACCTTTTTAATGACTTATAGGGAGTGGAGATCCATGTACTAATTTGAGGTCAAACTATTCTTCTAAGGTGTAATACATGCATTTAATCCTGTACATTGGAAAATGTGAACTTTTAAATACTATACAATTCTTCTGTAATAACACCTGCAATCAAAAAGCCATTTCCCACACATTAAGACTTTGAGTTGCATGGCATATGCTACTGAAGGAAAAGTAAATCTCTCTAGCTTGCCAGAATTTTATGTCTGAACAGAGTTGATGATGATACGTTAATTTCCTGTTTGATACACTTCTAATTAATTTCCATTCTAATCAAATACTTTTTTTATTGGGTTAGTGGATTATTTTGAAAAGTTACAAAGAGTATCAATAGTAGGTCTGTAGTTCTACTAAGAAAATCTGAAGCAGGGTGATTGAATAATGTGCGGTTACAACAAATAATTCAGACACTTATTGTTGTTAATATGAGACTATGGAGATTGGATAAAAAGGTTTTCTTTTGCAAAATTTAAAAAATAAAGGATTTATGTCAATTTCATACTACAAATTAATGATGACAATTGCCTCATTTAATTTTCCTCAGACTTCTTTGGAGGCTATTTTAATCCTACAGATTTTTTTCAATTCAAATGCAAATATGTGGAGAGGGTCAAAACGCCTATTTGTTTCAAGAAACGAAACTTGAACCCAGCCTTCCCCTATATCTTTCTACAATTATTCTCTGCAAAACACATTGACTCACTAGCAACATAATATGCTTTTAATGCTGTTATCTCAATTCCTGCTTAATTCATCAAGGGTGGTTTCTGTCCTTAACACCTCATTGCAATCACAGTCATTAAGGTCAGTGGTTTGCTGTCTTTTACCTACTCTCTTTAATCTCATCAACACCATTAACCTAATAGGTTACTGTTTTACTCCCCCCCTTCTTCCCTCTTCCTTTCCCTCCTTCTCTTCCTCCTTCCTTTCCTTCTCCTCCTCCTTTTCATTGCATGAGATTCCCTCCTTTTCTTATACATTCCTGATGCTGGGCATGAAATAAATCTGCAGTGAAAAAGTTAAAAGTAATAATTATTCCATCTTCAAGTAAACTCTGTATACACTGTGGCAAAAATATTCTGGAGGTGTAAAAAATAAAACAAACTTTTCAGATGACCTGAATGCTATTTGTATAATTCAGTTGAAACAATATGCCTTTTCTAAATTATGTCATAAAATGAACCTCAGTGATAGATTAACCATATTGCTCAAAGGGTGTCAAATGAATGACTTCTTCTGAAACAAAAATGAATGCATACAATACAGGTTCTTTGTTAATATAAACATTTTAAAGGTCATTTTTCAAACTGTTTCAGTGACCTAGAGCCAAATTCTATGCTTCAGGTGAACAAAAATCTATCTTTTCTAAATGAACAGTAAGGATTGGCAGTTTACTTGGAGGAAAGAAATGTTTAATATATTTTCTCTGCTATGACTATCAATAATGATAAACTATAAGATATAAAAGAACCTCTTTGTGAAGAATAAGCTTTGCTTCACCCCTGTGTTAAGATAAATGCAGTTTGTACTCACAGAAAAACAAAACTTGAAACTAAAATGTAGTACCATGTCACATCAGTCTTAAAAAGCTTACTTATGTCTCAACCATAAGGGTGAACATCAGAAAAAAATAATGTCAACTAGATATATGTTTTTAGCAAAAGGAAAAAAACGTGTTTTTATTTTCTGGCTTAAAATATTGCTGTTCTAAATGTTTTTCCCCAAAGCTCATGAATATACCATACATCTAAAGTAATACAGTGAATTATGAAACTGTAAACTAGTCAGTGTTTGAATAAATTAATAATGAATCTGAAAGTATGGAATAAATCCACAAAGCATGTAACACACAATTAACTCTTCACAGGCTAATAATTTTTAAAACTCTGAAATCAGATTATTTTCCAATAAAACATGTCATAATAATTTATTTTATAATTGTGATAAGGACATTAAGATCCAATTAAATAGTGATGTCATGAAGGTTTATTGAATCAGTATGTAAAGGCAAGGGGCAGTGATCATATCTTTATTACAGCAAATATAAGAATGCTTAGTAGTTTCAGTTGCAGTTAAATAGAATGGATTCAAACAGTATTGTTTGTCTTGAAATCTATAGGAAGGAATTGTATTATTTGAAAACCTGATGGATGGAAGAAATGAGGCCAAGGTATGGGTAAGCTTTGGGAGGTAGAAGGAAGGCCTCAGAAGAGACACAAAAGTGGAAAGTGTGGGTGAGATCAGAAGAAGAGTACAAGTGTTATGTTGTTTCCTGAGAAAATGCAATGTTGTATCTGATTTAGTAAGGGGACTGAAGCTGATGAACTACATAAATGCCCTCTATATCAAATTAATCTTGAAAGCCTGGTTTTCATATGTGGATTTCTAAGAAAAAAGTGGAGAAGTAAAGAACCCAACTACATAGCCCAGACTCTGTGATCCATCTGTGATTGATTTTCTACTAGTCAATACCTTCATCCAGAAAATAATTCCTGCCTGGACAAAAATCCCATGTTTTTTCATAGTCTTTCCTTTTCCTTGATGTCTTTTCTAGACAACCAAAATATGATTGTTAAAGTCATTTTCATTTTTTGCCTTATGAAAATTTAATATTATGGGTATGCTTTACCTTATAACCTTTAAAATTAATGTGTTTAATTTAAAAATAAATTCCTACTACATTTCTTTTGTTAATTTAAAAAATTGATTTAGTGATAACTGATGTTTTTATTACAGATTATCTCATCATGCTCAAAACATACTTTTCCATTTATTCATTTATTTTAAGTTCCTTAGTAGTATTTATTTATTTATTTTGAATGTTGGACCATAGTTTATTCCTGCAAGTCACATTGAAAAGAAAAAACAGCTAATATGGAGGTGGTAGGTGTAGTAGCATTTATTTTTAAATGTATTTTTCCACATTTCCTGTTAACCTTTTCCCCTAGATATTTAATCTTTTTATTCCTATCTTCTAATGTATTCTGTGTTTATAGGAAGACTCCTAGTATTGTATATTAATTTTGTACCTGCCACTTTACTATATAACTTAGTGTTTGTGATATTCTCTAGAGTTTAACTAGTGCCATTTCATCAACATATAATGATAATTTTACCTTCTCCTTTCCAATTTTTTAGCTCATTTACTTTTTTCTTTCTCATTGCACTATTTATATAGTATCATTCAAAATGACTGACTTGAGCTAAAATGTCATAATTTTGTTAGGTCATTTTGCAAGTTTTTGTGAAAGAGGTACGTTTTAGAATGTTTTGAAATACTGATGAACAGAGTAAATGAAAATGTAGCTATGAGAGTGATGCCTTGTGAGAAGCTTCTGAAGTGGAACAGATGACTGATGTGGACACTGAGTACTGCAGAAAATGATCTGTCAACCTCATTTTGCTGATGAAGTAATCAAAGCAGAAGTAACATCTGCCTTTCACTTTTTCTCTCTGTTTACCTAGCATCATTTGGTTTGCTGTCTTTCTCCTAACCAGTTTCTAATACTGATAAGGGTTCTTAATCTACTCTGGCCATCACCTCCCACTACTCTCTGGTTTTCCTTTAGTGCTAAGGGCTAAGTGTGGTCATTTCCTCATATGTGCCACCAGTTAGATGTGGGGTCTACCGTCCACTTGCTTCCACTGGTCACTCATGTTAATCCTGGAGCTATAGCTCTCCCCACCCTTTGTGCCGTATTCCTATTACTAAAGCTTGGCTTCCCTGAGGGACTGAGCCCCAGTCCAGTGTCTTGTGACCTGCCACTTCAAGGGCAAAACTTTAAAATGACCATGTAACCCACTAGTTCCCAACCTTGACAACACATTAAAATTATCTGGGGCACATAAAAAATTTATACTTGTCTGTGTTTCACCCTCAGATATCTGGGTTTTGACACTAAATATCTGATGTCATTAATATGAGATGGGGCTCTACAACTGTGTAGTAGTTTGAGAACCACTGATCTTATTTGACTATAAAATACCATCTGCCCCTCTTCTCTGTCTTTCTAGATGACATTCTACCAGTACATGGATACCTGTAGGGGACTATGGCCTTAGATTAGCCTGGGTTTACCGGTTTTCTTTGACCACTGTTCTCTGTATTATCTCCCTGGTAGATGCTCTTTTGTCACTCTAGCTCACCTGTCAGCCTATTCAAATCTGTTAAACTGCTGCCTCTCTCTTTATGTAACCTAGGCTGTAGAGAGCAAGCATAATTTACACTTTAGTTGCTCACATGGGTATTTAGCAGTAAAGCCAGGGCCAGCAGGTGTACTGACTTCTAGACATCTGTTCTTTGCATTATGCCTGAATGCCTTTAATTTAGTTCATTATTTACTTTGCTATGTTCTAGATTCTCCCTTTTCTTCCCGCATTTGGGCCTAGTACACTCAATAAATATAGATTAGTGATTATTTATTTTTTTTACACATTTTCTCCCTTTGTACACATATCTCATTTTAGACAATGCTGAAAAGATCATGATTCATTATTCCACATAGAAACTAACAGCTGGAGTCAATTAAAGTGAGTCTAACTCATATACCACATGGTACAGAAACTGGATGAAGTTTTTATTGAAGCTAGATATTGGTAATGCAATATGTAATGTATATAGACTCTTTATCACATTTCATTCCACATGTCCTTGAACTTAGGTGCTATAAAAAGGCATGATCAGTTGATGAGAAATTATGATGTCTTAATTTTTTTTTAAAGACATAACTGTTTTTCATCTAGGTCCCCACAACTATACTTTATAACAAATTAAAATACAAATTATTTTTCACTCTAATACTGAAAGAATCTTGAAATAAAACAGCAAAAATGTGACTTAAAGTATTGGTTACTGGTGTTTCTTACAAGAAGTCATAACGTTCTTATCTTTTTTCTCTTTAAATTTTTTTTGTCATTGATGTTGGTATTTAAAACCACAGCTAAAGATCATATTTCTGTAAATTAAGCTATCATACTAGACATACACATCACATTATATAGTTTAATCTTTGGAGCACTAAAAACTTAAAGAGGTATCATGTATTTGTCCTACAAGAAATAATAGCAAATGTTGTGTTTTTCAAAGTTATATATCAAATACAGGTGGACCAAAATGAAAAAAAATCATAAAATATTAAACTATTTGTGTTTTAACCATAGGAAACCACACCCAAATGGCATTATACATGAATCCCAGAGACATTTATAAACTTTAAAGATCAAAACAGAGCCTTAGATCACATTCTCTAAGTATCACATCACATTAAGGACTGAAGTCTTATTTTCATCCATTCATTGATTGTGACAGTTGCCTAAACAGCGAAGAGTAAAACTGTACCCACCACATATAGATTGAGCAATGGGATAGAGATCTTAGGGAAAGGCTGAGTTTTGAATAAAAGTTTCTTCTCAACAGAAATGCCTACAGTGTAAGTTAGTCTAATTTCATGCTATGATTTATTTTTATAAATAAAGCTCATTCTTTTTCTCCCATGGATTCCAGTAACTGTGTGATACTGTAATTTCTTTCATCTCTAAATCTAGTTAACATCTTCACACCAGTCACGTGATTTATTTACACATCCTTTAGTATGTGCCCTGGATGCAAAAGCGTAGTTGCAACTTAGTGTAAAAGTTAGCTACAATTTAGATATTCGTGGCTGTCATCAACATGAAGAAGATTGGGAAATTTCTGAGTGTGATGCAAAATGTGATTGGCATTATGAACCAGCATGCCTGCTGAGGGTTCACAGTGGAATGGGGCAAAGGGACCCTGTAGCTGAGGCTATAGAAAGATAGTCCAAGCTGTATTGGGAGATAGCTGAGTTAAGAGCATTAGTCTTTGCAACAAAGACTAAGATGGAACCCAGATTGACAGGAGGAGAATCAAAAAGATTCACTCCAGAAAAAATAGTTTACATTCCCTATGAAAGCAGAGACGTAAATTATTCCATCTGGGAACAAATTATTGCAATGGAGACAGTGGCCAGCATCCTAGGCCGGACATGGGAGGCTATCAAGGACAGACATCAGTACTTGGAGCAGACATAACACTCCTAGGTACCTCCCGTTCCCACTCATTCCTTCTATCAACAGGAGAAGCAAGATAAGAAAAGAGTCCCAAGAGCCCAAGCTTTAAAACCCTAAGTATCTGAGTTACCTTGAATTGGCCAGTTAATAACTTCTACTACCAAACACTATTTGGGATTCATGAGCTAAAAACAATTTTTAGTTAGGAAGAAATATGGACACTATAAATGGACGCTGTAATTGTGTTCATTTCATAACTGCAACCATTTAAAACATATTATAAACTCTGAGTGCATTGCCCTACTCTCTTCTCACATTCAGGGTTGCTCTTTGATAAGTCTGAAAATTATTATAGTCAACACGTTAACAGCTTATTAGGTCTAGGTACTGTGGTAAGCACTTCAAGGTCTTAACAAGATAGAAACTATTATTATCTCCATTTTATAGTTGAAATAACTGAAGCACAAGTTAAATAAATTGCCCGAGTCACATGGTTAATAAACTGCAGCTCCTGAATCTAGACCTCATGTGTTTAGATACTACATCACACAGATTCTCATGACAGGCACTTTCTCACTGCTCTTTGAGTGGCTTTTAAAAAAAGTCTTTAGAAGCTTTTAATATCTTCTCCTTTCTTTATTTTTCTGAAGTTTAATAAATATATGTCTAAGTGTGAGCCTTTTAAAATTTAAAGAGATGGGCATTTGATGAACTCTTTCTAAAAATTCTGTCTCATGTCAAATCTGTTTTTCTCTTCTCCATCTTTTCTCTTTATTTTGTGTGAACCTGCAAAAACTGGAATGATAAGGGCTAAAAATGTCCACAATAAAAGGCTTGTAGGGACTTCCCTGGTGGCACAGTGGTTAAGAATCTGCCTGCCAATGCAGGGGACACGGGTTCAAGCCCTGGTCCGGGAAGATCCCACATGCCGCAGAGCAACTAAGCCTGTGAGCCACAACTACTGAGCCTGCGCTCTAGAGTTCGCGAGCCACAACTACTGAGCCCACGTGCCACAACTACTGAAGCCCACACGCCTAGAGCCCATGGTCCACAACAAGAGAAGCCATCACAGTGAGAAGCCCGCACACCACAACGAACAGTAGCCCCGCTTGCCGCAACTAGAGAAAGCCTGTGCGCAGCAACGAAGACCCAAGGCAGCCAAAAATATAAATAAATAAATAAATGTATTAAAATAAATTAATAATTTTATTAATAATAAAATTATTAATAAATGAATAAATTTATTAATAAATAAATTTTCATTTTAAAAAAGGCTTGTATTTCCCACTCCCCTCCCCCCTAACTTCTGGATAAGACAATAGGCAAAATAAGAATAGATTGGATTTTGCTAAGAAAAAACCAACCAAAAAACTTAGTGACTTTAACAACAGTAGAGACCGGCATCTTTGTTCTACATCTCTTCAGTCTGGGTGTAGGCTGATAAAGCAGCCAGCATCTTGATGTTGCTGCCCTGTGATTGACGGAAACAGAATTCTGCAAGGGTACCAGTTAAATGATCTTGCCCCCAAATGGACACATAGCACCTTCTCTGATAGTTCATTGATCATAACTAGTCACATGGTCCTGTACAACCAACAATGAATTTGCTTGGTAATGAATATGTATTGCTTGTAATTTGTGTGTTCAAGATTAGAGAAAGGGGAATGGGTGTCTAAGGGCAGTTACTCTATAGGGACATTTTCACTGAACTTCAGCCCTAATTTTCATTTCTGTGCTTTAGCCTACTCCTCACTCTGAGAGGAGAGCTTCTGAGAGTTTCACTGTGAGAACTTGCTCCTTCCTTCTTCCTTCTAGCCTATTCTCGGTTGCAGCTTCTCTCCCTCTTCAATGAAAGTGTTGGTCTTTCTCATTGGTCAGTGTTGCTCACGCCCCAACTCCTGTTCTCCTTGGGGTTATACTTTTTCTTTTTTATAATTTAGTTTTTATTTTATATTAGAGTATAGTTGATTTACAATGTTGTTTGTTTCAGGTTTACAGCAAAGTGATTCAGTTATACATATACATATATCCATTCTTTTGCAGATTCTTTCCACATATAGGTTATTACAGAATATTTTTTAAACTTTTTATTTTATATTGGAGTATAGTTGATTAACAATGTGTTAGTTTCAGGTGTATAGCAAAGTGATTCAGTTATACATGTGTGTATTTCTCAAGTTCTTTTCCCATTTAGGTTGTTACATAATATTGAGCAGAGTTCCCTGTGATATGCAGTAGGTCCTTGTTGGTTATCCATTTTAAATATAGCAGTGTGTATGCGTCAATCCCAAACTCCCTAACTAACCCTCCCCCCCACCACTCCCCCCTGGTAACCATAAGTTCATTCCCTAAGTCTGTGAGTCTGTTTCTATTTTGTAAATAAGTTCATTTGTATCGTTGTTTTTAGATTCTGCATGTAAGTGATAATCATACGATATTTGTCTTTCTCTGTCTGACTTACTTCACTCAGTATGACAATCTCTAGGTCCATCCATGTTGCCACAAATGGCATTATTCCATTCGATTTAATGGCTGAGTAATATTCCATAGTATATATGTACCACATCTTCTTTATCCATTCATCTGTCAATGGACATTTAGGTGGCTTCCATGTCTTGGCTATTGTAAACAGTGCTACAATGAACATTGGGGTGCATGTATCCTTTTGGACCACGATTTTCCTCCAGATAAATGCTCAGGAGTGGGATTACAGGATCATATGGTAGCTCTATTTTTAGTTTTTTAAGGAACCTCCATACTGTTCTCCACAGTGGGAGTACCAATTTACATTCCCACTAATAGTGTGAGAGGGTTCCCTTCTCTCCACACCCTCTCCAGCATTTATTGTAGATTTTTTGATGATAGCAATTCTGACTGGTGTGAGGTGATATCTTAGTTTTCATTTGCATTTCTCTAATAATTAGTGATGTTGAACACCTTTTCATGTGCCTTTTGGCCATCTGTATGGCTTCTTTGGAGAAATGTCTATTTAGGTCTTCTGCCCAGTATTTGATTGAGTTCTTTGTTTTTATGATATTAAGCCGCATGAGCTATTTGTGAATTTTGGAGACTAATCCCTTGTTGGTGGCATCATTTGTAAACATTTTCTCCCATTCTGTGGATTGTCTTTTTGTTTTGTCTCTGGTTTCCTTTGCTGTGCAAAAGCTTTTGAGTTTACTTAGGTCCCATTTGTCTATTTTTGTTTTTATTTCCATTATTCTGGGAGGCAGCTCGTAAAAGATATTGCTGCAATTTATGTCAGAGAGTGTTCTGCCTGTGTTTTCCTCTAAGAGTTGTATAGTGTCTGGACTCACATTTAGGTCTTGAATCCATTTTGAGTTTATTTTTGTGTATGGTGTTACAGTATGTTCTAATTACATTTTTTTTTTACATGTAGCTGTCTGGTTTTCCCAGCACCACTTGCTGAAGAGACTGTCTTTCCTCCATTATATATTCTTGCCTCCTTTGTCATAGATTAATTGACTGTAGGTGTGTGGATTTATTTCTGGGCTGTGTATGCTATCTATATTTCTATTTTCGTGCCAGTACCATATTGTTTTGGTGACTATAGTTTTGTAGTATAGTCTGAAGTGAGGGAGCCTTATTCCTCCAGCTCCATTTTTTCTTTCTCAAGATTGCTTTGGCTATTCAGGGTCCTTTGTGCTCCATACAAATTTTAAGATTTTTTTGTTCTAGTTCTGTGAAAAATGCCAGTGATAATTTGATAGGGATTGCATTGAATCTGTAGATTGCTTTGGGTAGCATAATCATTTTGGCAATATTGATTCTTCCAAACCAAGAATATGGTATATGTTTCCATCAGTTTGTGTTGTCTTAGGATATAACATTCATATATAACATAGAAGCATGTTAGTTATTTTTGTCATGTTGTCCTTTACATCCCTAGGACTTATGTATCTTATAACTGGAAGTTTGTACATTTTGACTACCTCATCCAATTCCCACCCAACCCCCATTTTTGGTAATCACAAATCTGATTTCTCTTTCTATGAGATTGTTTATTCATTTATTTTTGGAGTTTAGTTGACCTACAACACTGTGTTAGTTCCTGATACAGAAAATAGTGACTTCATATTTTTGTACATTTCAAAAAAGATCATCACAATCTAGTTATATGTCACCATGCAAAAATCTTTTAGAGTCATTGATTATATTTCCATCACTGTACATTTCATACCTGTAACTCATTTATTTTGCAACTGGAAGTTTGTACCTCATAATCTTTTTACTTATTTCTTTCCTCCCAGCACAACCCTCTCTGCTGGCAACCAGCTGTTTGTTCTCTATACCTATGACTGTTCTCTTTTATTTTTACTCATTTGTTTTGTTTATTTAGATTCCACATATAAGTGAAATCGTGCACTATTTGTCTTTTTTTGTCTGATTTATTTCACTTAGCATAATACCCTTTAGATCCATCCATGTTGTCTTGAATGGCAAGATTTCATTCTCTTTCATGACTAAGTAATATTCCATTGTACTTATAAACCACATGTTCTTTATTCATTCTTTTATTGATGGACACGTAGGTTGCTTCCACATCTTCATGATTGTAAATAATACTGCAATAAACATAAGGGTGCATATATCTTTTCTACTTAGTGTTTTGGTTTTCTTATGATATATAGCCAGGAGTGGAATTGCTGAGTTATATGGTAGTTCCCTTTTTAATTGTTTGAGGAACCTCCGTACTATTTTCCATATTGGCTGCACCAATTTACATACCCTTAAACATTCCAGCACAAAGGTTCCCTTTCCCCATATCCTTGCCAACATTTTTTATTTGTTGTCTTTTTGATAATAGTTATTCTGACAGGTGTGAGGTGATATCTCATTGTGGTTTTGATTTGCATTTCCCTGAAGATTAGTGATTTTGAAAATCTTTTCATTTGCATGATGCCCATGTGTATGTCTTTGTAGGAAAATGTATATTCAATTCCTCTACCCATTTTTTAATTGGGTTGTTTTTAATCACTGATGTGGAGTTTAATGAATTCTTTGTGTGTTTTGGATATTAACCCCTTATTAGTCACATCATTTACAAATATCTTCTCCCATTCAGTAACTGGTCCTTTTGTTTTGTTGATAGTTTACTTCCCTGTGCAAAAGCATTATAGTTTGATGTAATCCTATTTATTTTTTCTTCTGTTTCACCTGTGCAAGGAGACATACCTAAAAAATATTGTGAAGACCAATGTCAAAAAGTCTATTACCAGTTTTCTTCTAGAAGTTTTATGGCTTCATTTTGAATTTATTTTTATGCATGGTGTGATAGATAAGTCCAGTTTGACTCTTTTTTTTTTTTTTTTTTTTTTATAAATATGACAACATTCCACCCAAAGCACTGGAATTCTATTTTTTTTTTTAAATTAATTTATTTATTTTTGGCTGTGTTGGGTCTTCGTTTCTGTGCGAGGGCTTTCTCTAGTTGTGGCAAGTGGGGGCCACTCTTCATCGCGCTGCGCAGGCCTCTCACCATCGCGGCCTCTCCCGCTGCGGAGCACAGGCTCCAGACGCGCAGGCTCAGCAACTGTGGCTCACGGGCCCAGTCGCTCCGCGGCACGTGGGATCTTCCCAGGCCAGGGCCCGAACCTGCGTCTCCTGCATTAGCAGGCAGGTTCTCAACCACTGCGCCACCAGGGAAGCCCCAGTTTGACTCTTTTGCATGTAGCTGTCCAGTTTTCCTACTGCCATTTGTTGAAGACTGTCTTTTCCCCATTGTATATTCCTGCCTTCTTTGTCATAGATTAATTTTCCTTATAAGTGTGGGTCCATTTCTGGGATCTCTATTTTGTTCCACTAATTTATGTGTCTGTTTTTTGTGCCAGTACTGTTTTGATTACTGTAGCATTGTAGTATAGTTAGAAATCAGGGAGTTTGCTACCTCCAGCTTTGTTTTTCCTTCTCAAGATTGTTTTGGCTATTCAGGGTCTTTTGTGTTTCCATACAAATTTTGGAATTATTTGTTGTAGCTCTGTGAAAAATGTCATTGGTATTTTGATAGGAAGTGCATTGTATTTATAGATTGCCTTGGGTAGTATGGTCATTTTTATAATATTCTTCCACTCCATGAACACCGTATATTTTTGTATGTGTCATATGCAATTTCTTTCATTCGTGTCTTAGAGCTTTTGGAGTACAAGTGTTTTACCTCCTTAGTTATATATATTCATAGGCATTTTGTTCCTTTTGATGTGATGGTAGATGGGATTATTTTCTTAATTTTTCTTCCTTTTTATTTATTTTTAATTTACAATCCACATTTTACCATAATGTGTTAGAAATCAGTTCTGGCTGTATATGTCATTCACTAAACTTGAGAATTTTATTTGTTTCATATATAGGACATCATTTACAATAGTAATTTAATATAAAAATCACAAAAATGCTAATGTGATGACTATAAATTAGGACAGAATAACGTTTAGTCTAATTAGAGTACATA
This sequence comes from Balaenoptera acutorostrata, assembly GCF_949987535.1. NCBI lineage: Eukaryota > Metazoa > Chordata > Mammalia > Artiodactyla > Balaenopteridae > Balaenoptera > Balaenoptera acutorostrata. Next base: position 92,558,457 of record NC_080070.1, on the reverse strand, counting down.
CATTTTAGAATTTCAATCAAGGTCAGATCTGTTAGGTAGGAAGCAATTTTTTTCATGATCCTTTTAATTATAATTTTGAATCTATTTACCTAAACAGCACTACTGTGGAAGTACTCTTTAAACATTTGATAAAGGTAACAAAATGACTGAAATATATTTTAAATTACTACAAATTTGCACATTCTAGCTTTCAGTTTTCCACATCCTCTTTTAATGTTTGTATTTACATGTATGAATTTTACATCCTAGCAATGATAAGGTATAATTGGCAAATTTTTTTTAATTTAATTTTTATTTTATATTAGAGTGTAGTTCATTTACAATGTGGTATTATTTTTAGCTGTACAGCTAAGTGATTCACATATATCCATTCTTTATCAGATTCTTTTCCTGTATAGGTTACTACAGAATATTTAGTAGAATTCCCTGTGCGATACAGTAGATCCTTGTTGATAATCTATTTCATATATAGTAGTGTGTATATGTTAATCCCAAACTCTTAATTTATCCTCCCCCCACCCACCCCAGTGCTTCCCCTTTGGTAACCATAAGATTGTTTTCAAAGTCTGTGGGTCTGTTGCTGTTTTGTAAATAAGTTCATTTGTATCTTTTTTTTTTTAAGATTCCACATGTAAGTCATATTATATGATATTTGTCTTTCTCTGTCTGACTGACTTCACTTAGTATGATAATCTTTAGGTCCATCCATGTAGCTGTAAATGGCATTATTTCATTCTTTTTTATGGCTGAGTAATATTCCACTGTATGTATGTACCACATCTTCTTTATCCATTCCTTCTTTATCTATTCCTCTGTTAGTGGACATTTAGGTTGCTTCCAGATCTTGGATATTGTCAATAGTGATGCAATGAAAGTTGTGGTGCATGTATCTTTTCAGATTATGGTTTTCTACAGCTATATGCCCAGGAGTGGGATTGCTGGATCATATGGTCGTTCTACTTTTAGTTTTTTAAAGAACCTCTATCCTGTTCTCCATGTGGCTCTACAAATTCACATTCCCACCAACAGTGTATAAGGGTTCCCTTTTCTCCACACCCTCTCCAGCATCTATTGTTTAGACTTTTTGACGAGAGCCATTCTGACTAGCATGAGGTGATATCTCATTGTAGTTTTGATTTGCATTTCTCTAATAAGTAGTGATGTCAAGCATCTGTTCATGTGCCTCTTGGCCTTCTGTCTGTCTCTCATTACTTTTTGATTGGCTTTTTAAAAACTGTCTTTAGATGATTTTAATATCTTCTCCTTCCTTTATTTTTTTGAAGTTTAATGAAAATATGTGTAAGTGCGAGCCTTTTAAAATTTAAAGTGAGGGACATTTGACGAACTCATTCATTCTAAAAATTGTATCTCAAAACAAATCTGTTTTTCTCCTCTCCATCCTTTCCCTTTATTTTGTGTGCACCTCCAAATACTAGAATGTTAAGGGCTAAATTCTGGGGTACAAATGTCCACACTAAAAGGCTTGGATTTCCCATTCCCCTTCCTCCAATTTTTGGAAAAGACCATAGAGAAAGTAAGAATAGATTATATTTTGCTAAGATAACAAGTAAGCCAAAAAACTTAGTGACTTTAACAACAGTAGAGACAGGATCTTTTTTTCACATTTCTTTACCCTGGGTGTAGGCTGATAAAGCAGACAACATCTCAATGTTGCTGGCCTGTGATTGATGGAAAGATAGCTCTGGAAGGGTAATAATGAAATGGTCCTGTCCCCAAAATGACACAAATCACTTCTGATTGTTCATTTGTCATAAATAGTCACATTGTCCTGTACGACCAAAAAAGAATTTGCTTGGGAACAAATATGGTTTGCTTGGTTTATTTTATTTTATTTTTTTTTGGTAAATATTTATTTATTTATTTACTTATTTATTTGGCTGCACCAGGTCTTAGTTGTGGCATGCAGGATCTTCATTGCCATGTGCAGGATCTTTTAGTTGCGGCATGTGGGATCTCTAGTTGCAGCATGCAGGATCTAGTTCTGTGACCAGGACTCGAACCCAGGCCCCCTGCATTGGGAGCATGGAGTCTTAGCCACTGGACCACCAGGGAAGTCCCAGTTTGCTTGTGATTTGGGTGTTCAAGATTAGACAAAGGTGCATTCACGTCTAAGGACAGTTATTCCATAGTGACACTTTCACTGAACTTCAGCCCTATTTTTCATTTCTGTGCTTTAGCCTACCTCCTCACTCTGACATAAGAGCTTCTGAGAGTTTCTCTGTGAGAACTTGCTCCTTCCTTCTTCCTTCTAGCCTATTCTCGGTTGCAGCTTCCCTCCCTCTTCAACAAAAGTGTTGATTTTTCTCATTGGTCAGTGATGCTCATGCCCCAACTCCTGTTCTCCTCAGAGTTATACTGTTTTCTTCTTTGTAATTCATTCCACCTATTCCAGAGGAATCTCACAGAGAAGGGGGGCAAACTATACGTATCATCTGACATCTCAATCTGAAGTCAGAACACTTTTTTCCACTTGTTCAGCCTCATGTTTTATTCATTCATTGAGACGCACGTAAATATATGAGGAAAAATGCATTGACTGCTTTGAGATCACATCTTTTTACAAATCAAAATTACACTATAGATCTGTTCTTCCTAGATTTATGGGACAAATATTAGACTTTTAATCTTCTATGTCACAGTGGGATTACAAAGGTAATTGGCCCTTGGTTTGAAAAACTCAGGCTTTACCAGTGAGGGAAGATACATAAACACAGATATACAGCATTTTTGGTTTTTTGTTTTTTTAATTACAAAACAACTACAGAATTACAGAAAAGGAATAAATTATTTTTACCTATCAAATGCAAGAATGTCTGCATAGGAGAAGTAATATTTGAAATGAACATTCCTCCTCTTCTTTACCCACCCCCTCCTTTACTTCTCTTTACATATTCTAGTTTTTTTTGCTCTGCCATAAGTTCATTTCAGCTAAGTATGGGACGTGTTCGATTCCTTCACAGGAATTTGAGAAAATACCTACTCAATATTTAGGGTTTATTTCATATGTTATCTAAGACCTCAGACATTGTTTTGTTATCAAACTTACCTAAAAAGCAAGAGATTATTTGGGCATAGTCATTCAAATAAACATGTTTCTTAAAAACATCTGTTATATCCTTTAAAAATCTACATTTATAAGAAACTTAAATAAATAAGATTGGCACAAATAAAGTTTGGATTCAAAAGATTTATTAGACTAAATACATGATTATTGCCAACATTTCTTTTTATTTCCCTGGCCTTCCATGTCTAAACTGATGACTTCAAGTGGTATTTATAGATTGAACCCAATCTGTCTTTTTCCCTACGAATTCTCCTGCTGAGATGTGGACTTATATCCTACAGCTACTCTATACCATGTTATCCCATGGGTACATGAAACCAAACCTTGCCAAACGAACTCATTCTTTCTCTTCCAATCTAGTCCCTCTCCTGAATTCTTTTACTTAGTGAATGGTTCCATCTTGTATCTGGAATCAAGGTTCAGTGTAGTTCCATTTGTTTCCATTAGGGTTCTTTTGCTTCAAGAAACAACAGCAGACTAAAATCTGAAGAATTCATTATCCTATCTACTTGGTTATTGTTTAATTGCTGCCTTTTTACCCCACTGGTGAGAGAGGAATTCCCCAGCCTAGAGTTATAGGGATGTCTGTACACAACATAAGTCTCTGGGCAGATGACACTGACAGTAGTTGATTAGTCACATGTACCCACAGCCTGGGGTAGGATGACACAGTACACACTAAAAGTACACGTGGGGTTTGTAGTTGAGAACAGAGTGAACAACCAGGTATGGCGGGAAGCTTTGGAGTATCAAGATAGTAAAATGCCCTCTGGGTTCAATGGGAAAATACGATTGGCTTCCTTGAATAATTATATGTGCTTATGGTGAACTGAAACTTGTTACAATGGTATAAACAGAAACTGTCCCTGGTATATTTGATAGACATCTTATCCACAGGAGTAGAGAGGGGAGGAGAACTTGTCATTGAGCCATCCCAGTTTCAGATGTCAAGCTGGCCCTTAATATTCAGACTTACTTTTAGTTAGACCTTACACAACAATTAAGAGTTGTTTTCTTTCTTTTCTTCCAGTTTTATTGAGATATAATTGACATAGAGCACTGTATGAGTTTAAGATGTACAGCTTAATGATCTGACTTACATCATGAAGTGATGATCACTGTAAGTTTAGTGAACACCCATCATCTCATAGAGATAGAAAATTAAAGTGAAAAAAAATTTGTTTTGTCTGATGAGAACTTAGGATTTACTCTCTTAATAACATACATATATAACATAGAGCACTGTTATTTTTATCATGTTGTACATTACACCTCTAGTTTAATATTGTCCCAGAGGTCTCTGACACTGTCCTCATTTGTTTTTTCATTCTTTCCCTTATTCTGTTCGACAGCAGTAATTTCCACCACTCTGTGTTCCTGCTTATTTATTCTTTCCTCTGCCTCAGTTATTCTGCTATTGATTCCTTCTAGTGTATTTTTCATTTCAGTTATTGTATTGTTCATCTCTGTTTGTTCTTTAAATCGTCCAGCTCCTGTTTAAACATTTCTTGTATTTTCTCAATCTGTGCCTCTCTTCTTTTTCGGAGATCATTACTCTGAATTGTTTTTCAGGTAGATTGCCTATCTCCTCCTCATTTAGTTGTTCTTGCAGGTTTTTATCTTTTTCCTTCGTTTGCAACATAGTTCTCTGTTGTCTCATTCTGTCTAAATTTCTGTGTTTGTGGTCTCCTTTCCACATCCTGCAGGATCATAGTTCCTCTTGCTTCTTGTGTCTGCCTCCTGGTGGGTGAGATTGGTCCATGGGTTTGTACAGGCTTCCTGGTGGGTGGAGCTGGGTCTTTTTCCTCTGATGGGCAGGGCCACGTCAAGTGTTCTGTTTTGAGGTAGCTGTGATCTCACTATGACTTTAGGTAGCCTGTCTGCTGTTGGGTGGGGCTGTGTTCCTGTCTTGCTGGTTGTTTCGCCTGGGGCATTCCAGCTCTGAAGCCTATAGGCTGTTGGGTGTGGCTGGATCTTGGTGCCGAAATAAGGACCTCCGGGAAAGCTCACGCCATTCAATATTCCCTGGGTCTTCTGCTACCAGTGTCCTGCACAGTGAGCCATAGTCGATCTTGGCCTCTCAGGAGACCCTCTAAGACCCCTATGTAGGTGCAGCCCAGGTTCCTATGGCGGTACTTCTTTGTGCTGGGTCCCAGTGCATGTGAGACCTTGTGCATGCCCTCCAAGAGTGGAGTCTCTGTTTCCCCCAGCCCTGTGGAGCTTCTGCACTCAAGCCCTGCTGGCCTTCAAGGCTAAATGCTGTGGCAGTCCTTCCACCCAATGTCAGACCCTCAGACTGTCTTGGAGGACTATTTTATGTGGCAATGTCCCTATGTCACCTGAGTGGGTTTAATATTTTTTGATGTGTGTTGTCTTTAGTATAGATGTCTGCCACCTCTTTCCTCAGTGTATGCTGGCTGTTACCCCTTTATAGGCAGTGTGACTGATGTTGTGGTGACAAGAGCCTGCACTGGATATTGAGTAGGGCCTCCCCTTTGCTCTGTGGTTGTCACTGCCCTGTCAGAGGTGGGGTCTGCTTCCTAGTTGTTGGGGTAGATTCCCCCACATCTGTTTCTTAGCTGTTTTTGGTCAGCAGTGTGAGGTACGTGGGATTGGAGCACTCCCACTGGGAGGGAAGCCACTACGAATTCCTCCTGTGGAGCTGTTCACTTGTGAGTGTGCTCTGTGGTGACACCTTTCACCTGTTGTGGGAGCTCTCAGATTACACTGTTGTTGGCACTGTTCTCAGCCCCATCTTAACTGTGGGTATGTCGGCAATTGGACCTGGTGTCTCTCAGACATTTTCGCCAGGCCACCAGTGTAGATCCACTGAAGTCAAGTCCTAGGATTGCAGTAATCATGGATATGGACCTGCTTTGGGTGCTATGGGGGCAGCTCTGACTCTAGCCTGGCCCAACCCCCATGTGTACGTGCCCACAAAGTCTACAGCTGCTACAACTAGGCCTGTCTTGTCTATGGAGACAGGCACTTGCTGTGTGTTCAGATGTTCTGTATGTGCTGAGTTTACAAGTCCGGTCGCGGGGGTGCAGTTTGCGTAGCTGTGAAGAGAGATTTCAGCTTTTCTTCTTTACTTGCACAGCCCCTGGGACTCAGCTGTGATTTCAGCCACACCTCTGCATGTGGGCCACCCACAGGGGACTGCTCCCCAGGCTGCCCTGGAGCACATGATTCTGCCCAGGCAAAGAGGTGGCACAGAGGCAGTGCAGCGGCCAGGGTCGTGGGAGCCCTGGTGGTGACGGGTGTGTGGGGGAGCCAGCAGCCATGGGCATAACAGAGCTGGCCTCAGCGGTGACAAGGCACACAGGGAGCCAAGGGTCACAAGCGCAAGAGAGCTGGCCCCAGTAGGGGCCTTTCCTAGCGCCAACCACCCGAGCGAGAGAACAGGTCCCACCAGGGGCCTTCCTAACAACCGACCACCCGTCCAAGAGAGCCAGCCCCAGTGGGGGCCCTTCCTAGCGCAAGGCCATGGGCATGAGAGACCCAGCCCCAGTGGCAACGAGACATGTTGGGGAGCTGGCAGCCGTGGGCTTGACCAAGCCAGCCCTGGAGAGGGCCGTTCCTAGTGCCCGGCTGCCCGTGTGAGAGCTGGCCCTGGTGGGGGCCCTTTCTAGTGCTTGGGAGGCAGGGCCTGGCACATGGGTAGGGAGGCTGCAATGGCGGCTCCGCCCATTGTGTGTCCCTTAATGACGGTGCTTTACTTCTGTGGCAACCTGGATTTCCTTCACAAGCATTCCTGGTTGTGGACTTCCTCACTCTTGTCCTCTCAGGCTCTCTCCTTGCAGCCAACAGCAGTCCTCTTCTCAGGTTTGCTCTCCAACCCCACGTTCCAGCACACAGCCCATGTGCACACTGGGGACACACGACTCAGGCTGAGGCGTGCAGGGCTGTGGCACGGGCCATCTGTGTAGGTCTCACTCTGTCCTGCCTGTCACAGAAAGGTTGCTGCACTCTCTTCTGATAGCCCCCGAGCTCCCCTTCTGTCCCAACTGATCTCTCCACCGGTGAGGGGGTTTCCCTGGATGCGGGAACCTCTCCTCACCTTCAGCATCCCACCCAGGGGTGTTGTTACCGCCCCCTTCCTCTCCTCTTCATTTTCCCTTCTTCTTTCTTCCATCCTACCCAGTTTCATGGGGATCTTTCTTGTCCTTTTAAGTGTCCGAGGTCCTCTGCTAGTGTTCAGCCAGTGCTCTGTGAGAATTGTTCTATTTGTAGAAGCATTTTTGATGTATTTGTGGGGAGAGATGAACTCCATGTCCTCCTACTTCTCTGCCATCTTGACCTCCCCACTCATCTGTTTTATTTAGATTCTACATATAACTGAAATCATGCATTATTTGCCTTACTTTGATTTATTTCACTTAGCATAATACCCTTAAGATCCATCCATGTTGTCATGAATGGCAGGATTTCATTCTTATTCATGGCTAAGTAATATTCCATTGTACATATAAACCACATCTTCTTTACCCATTCATTTATTGATGGGCACTTAGGTTGCTTCCATATCTTGGCAATTGTAAATAATACTGCAATGAACATAGGGGTGCATATTTCATTTCTAATAGGGGTTTTGGGTTTTTTCTGATGTATACCAAGGAATGGAATTGCTGAGTTATATGGTAGTTACCTTTCAATTGTTTGAGGAAACTCCTACTATTTTCCATATTGGCTGCACCAATTTACATACACTCCAGTCCTCCAGCACGAAGGTTCACATTCTCCATATCCTTACCAATGCTTGTTATTTGTTGTCTTTTTGATAATAGATGTTCTGACAGGTGTGAGGTGATACCTCATTGTGGTTTTGATTTGCATTTCCCTGATGGTCAGTGATGTTGAAAATATATATTTTCATTTACCTGTTGACCATGTGTATGTCTTTGTAGGAAAAATGTCTATTCAGATCCTCTGCCACTTTTTAATTGGGCTGTTTGTTCTGTTGACGTTGAGTTGTATGAGTTCTTTGTATATTTTGGATATTACCCCTCATAAGTCACATCATTTACAAATTTCTTCTCTCATTCAAGTAGTTGGTTCTTTCGGTCGTTGATAGTTTACTTCCCTGTGCAAAAGCTTTTCATTTGATGGAATCCTATTTGTTTGTTTTTGCTTTTGTTTCACCTGTGTGAGGAGACATATTAATAAATACTGTAAAGACCAGTGTGAAAAAGCATATTGCCAGTTTTCTTCTAGAAGTTTAATGGCTTCATTTTGAATTTATTTTAGTTCATGGTGTGATAGAGCAGTCCAGTTTGACTCTTTTGTATGTAGCTGTCCAGTTTTCCCAGTGCCATTTGTTGAAGAGTCTATCTTTTCCCAATGTATATATTGCCTTCTTTGCCATAGATTAATTTTCCATATAAGTGTGAGTTCATTCTGGGATGTCTATTTTGTTCCACTAATTTACATGTCTGTTTTTTGTGCCAGTACTGTTTGGATTACTGTAGCTTTGTAGTATATTTTGAAATCAGGGAGTGTGCTATCTCCAGTTCTGTTTTTCTTTCTCAAGATTGTTTTGGCTATTCGGGGTCTTTTGTGTTTCCATACAAATTTTGGAATTATTTGTCTTAGCTCTGTGAAAAATGCCATTTGTATTGATACTTTGATAGGAGTTGCATTGATTCTGCAGATTGCCTTGGGTAGTACGGTCATTTTAAGAATATTCTTCCAATCCATAAACACAGTATATTTTTCCATGTTTGTGTCATATGAAATTTCTTTCATTTGCATCTTAGAATTTTTGGAGTACAAGTCTTTTACCTCTTTATTTAGATTTATTCCTAGGTATTTTGTTCTTTTTGATGTAATGATAGATGGACTTGTTTTCTTAATTTTTCTTTCCTTTTATTTATTTTTAATTTACAATCCACATTTTGCTGTAATGTGTTAGAAATCAGTTCTGGCTGTATGTGTCATTCACTAAACTTCAGAATTTTATTTGTTTCATATATGGGACATAATTTACAATAGTAATTTAATATGTAAATCAAAAAATGCTAATTTGGGGACTATAAATTAGGATAAAATAACGTTTGTTCAGATTAGAGCACATACATGTTAGAATTTCAGTCAAGATCAGATCTATTGAGTGGGGAATCATTGTTCTCCATGACCCTTTTAATTATAGTTTTGAATCCATTACAGAAACAGTACCACTGTGGAAGTACTTGTTAAATATTTGATAAAGGTAACAAAATGACTGAAATATATTTTTAATTACTACAAGTTTGTACATTCTAGCTTTCACTTTTCCACATTCTTTTTTAATCTTTGCATTTACATGTATGAATTTTACCTCATAGTAATTATAGGGTATAATTTGCAGCCTTTTTATAAATTTAATTTTTATTTCATATTAGACTATAGTTGATTTACAATGTGGTATTAGTTACTAGTTTCAGGTATACAGCTAAGTGATTCCATTTTATATATATAAAATGGAAAAGAATATATATATATATATATACTTTTTCAGATTCTTCTCCCATATAGGTTGCTACACAATACTGAGTAGAGTTCCGTGTGGTATACAGTCGGTCCTTGTTGATTATTTATTTCATATATACTGATGTGTATATGTGAATTCATATATACTGGTGTATATGTGAATCCCAAACTCATGATTTATCCCTCCCCACCATGTTTCCCCTTTGGTAACAATAAGATTGTTTTCGAAGACTGTGAGTCTGTTTTTGTTTTGAAAATAAGTTCATTTGTATCATTTTTTTTTTTTTTTTAGATTTCACCTGTTAGTGAAATCCTATACTTGTCTTTCTCTGTATGACTTATTTAGTGTGATAATCTCTAAGGCCGTCCTTGTTGCTACAAATGGCATTATTCCATTTTTTTATGACTGTATAGTAATCTATTATATATATGTACCACATCTTCTTTTTCCATTCCTCTGTTGATGGATATTTAGGTTGCTTCCAGGCCTTGGCTATTGTCAGAGGTGTTGCATTGACCATTGGGGTGCATGTATCTTTTTGAGTTATGGTTTTCTCTGGATATATGCCCAGGAGTGCAATTGCTGGATGATATGGTAGTTCTACTTTTAGTTTTTTAAGGAACCTCCATTCTGTTCTCCATAGTGGCTGTACCAATTTATATTCCCACCAACAGTGTAGGAGGGTTCCCTTTTCTTTAAATCCTCTCCAGCATTTACTGTTTGTACTTTTTGATGGTAGCCATTATGACTGGTGTGAGTTGATATCTCATGATTTTGATTTGCATTCTCTAATAATTAGCCATGTTAAACATCTTTTCATGTGCTTCTTGGCCATCTAGCTGTCTCTCATTGATTTTGAGGGGCTTTTTAAGAAAATGTCTTTCAAAGCTTTTAATATATTCTTTATTTTTCTGAAGTTTAATGAAAATATGTATGTGTGAGACTTAAAATGTGAAGCAATGGGCAGTTGATGAACTCATTCATTCTAAAAATTGTATCTCATGGCAAATCTGTTTTTGTCCTTTCTTTTATTTGTGTAAACCTCCAAATACTGGAATGATAAGGGCTAAATGCTGGGGTACCAATGTCCACCCTAAAATCCTTGGATTGCCCCTCCCCACTCCCCCAATTTTTGGAATGGACAATAGGCAAACTAAGAATAGATTAGATTTTGCTAAGATAAAAAACAAACCAACCAAAAAACTTAGTGACTTTAACAACAGTAGAGATCAGGATCTTTGTTCCACATCTCTTCACTCTGGGTGTAGGCTGATAAAGCAGCCAACATCTCAATGTTGCTGGCCTGTGATTGGTGGAATGAGAGCTGTGGCACACTGGTGGGTGGATTTGAGTTCTGGGGTAATGGCTGCTAAGCTGGCGTTCCCAGATCTTGTGTCAGCCTGCTGGTGGGTGGGGTTCCTTCCTGACATGGCTACTGTGGGTTTTGGGGTATCTCAAGGCTAATGCTGACCCATTAGTGAGTGAGGCTGGATCCTGGGGTGGCAGTCTTGTGGTCCCAAGATGTCCCAGAGCTGGTGTTGGCTTGCTAGTAGGCAGGGCCAAGACAAGGTGAACTCGAGGCTCATGCAGGCCTGCTGGTTGGTTGGCTGGGTCCTGACAAGCTAGGCTGTGGGACTGCAGTGATCCTGCAGCTTGTGTCTGCCTGTAGATGGGTGTGGTCAGGGCCCAAGGGATCATGGGAGCCAGGTGGAGCCAGGTCCTATGATCTCGGGAAGAAGGGGCCTAGGGGTCCTGGAGCTGGTGTTTTCCTGCTGGTGAGTGGGCCCAAGTCCCAAGGAGGATGGCTGAGGGGTCCTGAGGTGTCTCAGAGCTAATGATGGCCTGCTGATGGGTGGGGCCAGGGCCCAGGAGGTCCCCGGGCTGGTGCCAGCTTGCTAGTGGGTGGTCTCGGTTTTGCCATGGCAGGCTGTGAGGCTGCAGTGGTCCCGGGGCTTGTATCCTCACATTGTTGGGTGAGTCTGGGGCCCAGGTTGTCCTGGGGCTGATGCCTGCGCTCTGGTGTGTGATGTTGGTGGTAGGGTTAGCAGTGGCACTCTGATGAGCAGAACCAGGTCCCAGGGTTTCTGGCTGCAGGACCCTGGTGGTCCTGGGGCTGGTGTTGACCCGCTGGTGGGTGGGGCTAGGGCCCCACAGGGTCCTGGGTCTGGTGCCTGCTTACTGGTGGGTGGGCCCCTGGCCCAGGAACTCCTGAATCCGGTGCCTGCCCACTGGTAGGCAGAGCCAGGTCCTGGGGTCTCTGGCTGCAGGCCCTGGGGGTGGTCCCTGAGCTAGTCCTGAAGCACTGGTATGTGGGACCATGGCCTGGGTCCTCTGATGGGCAAGACCATGTCCTGGGGCAGCTATGGGCTCAGGGGGTCTGAAGGAAAACTGCCTGCTGGTGGGTGAGGCTGTGTCCCCACACTTTTAAGCTAGAGGGAGGATTCCAAAATGGTGCTTACTAGCACCAGTGTCCTCAAGGTAGAATAAGCTCCCAAATATGGCTGATGCCAGTGTCTCTGTCCCCAGAGTGAGCTTCAGTTGCCTCCTGCCTCTAGTAGGCTCCGTAATATCAGCAGGTGTGTGTGACCCAGGCTAGGTAGCTTGACGTGGGTCTCAGAACTGTTGCTCCTTGGGGAGCCCTCTTTTAACTTTTCGTTATCCTCCTATTTGTGGGTCGCCCACCCTGAGGGTAGGGGTCTTGACTATACTGGGTGTCCGTCATTTCTTATCAGCCTTGTTGTGGTTCCTTCTTTATATCTTTAATTGTAGATAATCTTTTCGATTAGAGTCCAGGTTTTCTCATCAACAGTTGCTCAATAAATAGTTGTAAGTTTGGTGTGCCCATGTGAACAGGGGAGCTCAGGGTCTTCCTACTCTGTCATCATGGCCACCTCCCACCTACTCTCTTCTTAAATACCCAAGAAGCACACTTTTTTTTAATACACCACATTTTCATAGACTGTAACAGAGATATGTTCCAAATATTATTGCAGTCTGTGGAAGGAGGTATAATCACACCAGAGAAGGCTCCAGAGAGATGGCAGCATTTGAACTGGGTTTTCAAGTGGAAGTGGAAGTTATAGGGGAAGTTAGAAGTTGTGAGAATCGTGTGTTCAGGCACTGAAATGTGTTGTATTTGGATAACTGTAGGTAGTTTGGTAAGACCTGAGGTAAAAATTGCATTTTTTGGTGTTGGGATGGGAATGGGAGGGACTATTAAGTTAGATTTAGGTAGAGGTCAACTCCTAATTGATGTCATATGTCTTCCAAAGGATTTGTATTTTATTTAATAGGAAGTGAGGAGTCATGGAATGTTTTTAAACCAGAAAATGATGTGGTTAGGGATAAATTTTAGAAAAATAAAATAGCATGCAGGATGAATTGAAGTGGAAGGAAACTCAAAGTAGGGAATCCAGTTGGGAACCATTTAAATAGTCTGGGGGAGTTGAAATTCTGAAGCAAGAAAGTAGCACTGGACATGAGAAGTGGGGAATTAAAAGGTATTTAAGAGCTAAGTAGGCTTGTCAGAACTTGGTAACTTAATGGCACAAAAGACTCTAGTTTTGGTGGCTAGGCCTCTCTAACTAGGTCTTTTTTTTTTTTTTCCACACACACACACTGTATTTTATTTTTACAAGAGATAAATAAACTGACACCAAGCATTGTAAATGGATGACCACAACAAAAGCAACAATGATTGCAATTACCAAACACAAAACACACTCATACTATGTCATAATATTGACATTCAGCCCAGTAATCCTCCACTGTAACAGCTCCTTTACTTTGCAGTGAAAATTGATTTGTATATTCTTTGCCTCTGAGTCCTTGTGGGATTTTTTTTTTTTTAAATTCAAACAGAAAGTCACAAAAAGTATAATCATCCTCATCAGTTCACTCAGTCCCATGTAATTAATTTTTTTTTCATCTTGATCTTTTGTTAGCACTTTTATGAGTTCATCAGTTTTTCATTGGAGTTCTGAAAATGCTTATTCATTCAGTCCAGCTGTACAGTCAGTTACCAGAAACCTGTACTTGACATGCAGAATCAAAAAGGAGAAGAATATATTGAAATATAGATAATTATAATTTTCTTGGCATGTGTTTAAGACATCTAGGAATGGGTATCAAATGGCACTTGGAAATTTGGACCTCACAGAATATAAAAAAGCATGAAAATTTTTTTTTTTTTTTTACTCTTCTCACTAATTTTTTTTATTTTGGAAAATAGTTATTTTTAATAAAAATATAATTATTTTAATTTTTTTTTGTTTTGTTTTACCAGCTTTTTAAAAAACATCTTTATTGGAGTATAATTGCTTTACAATGTTGTGTTAGTTTCTGCTGTATAACAAAGTGAATCAGCTATATGTATACATATATACCCATATCTCCTCCCTCTTGCATATCCTTCCCAACCTACCTATCGTACCCCTCTAGGTGGTCACAAAGCACTGAGCTGATCTCCCTGTGCTATGTGGCTGCTTCCCACTAGCTATCTATTTTACATTTGGTAGTGTATATATGTCCATGAAAAGGCATGAATTTAATAAAATCAGAGAAGTAAATAATTTAGAGTGAGATAAGTAGAGAAGTAAGGATGAAATTCTACAAACATATTTATGAGTTAGGTGAGTTGGGAAATCTTGAGAAGGAGTAGAAAGAGAGAAAGAGAGTGAGCAGGAAATCAGTGGAGCATTGAAACCCAGAGAAATCTTGAGTTTTAAGGAGACAGAATATGACAGGTAGAACACATTGAGATTGGAATGTCATCAAAAGCAGTTTTTGGAGGGAGGTGGAGATGAAATTTCAAGAGATTAGAAGTAATAGTAGGAAAGCACGTGGTAATTGAGCACAGAAAAATTTCAAGAAGGTTTGCAATAAAAAGAGCAGAGAAAATGGATAAGGGGCTATATTTTAGTTCAGGGAAATTTAAGTATAGGCCCGTCAGTGAGAATGAGTTCCTTCTTGCACAGCCGAAGCTGTTATCTGAAGTCAAAGGTTCTCCTCAGGGCTAACATCACCATCTGCTACACTGTTATGTCTATATTTACTGTGCTCCAGGTGTCTAATTGTTTTTTTTTAATTGAAATGTATTTGACATATAATATTGTATAAATTTAAGGTGCAAGACATGTTAATTTGATACATTTATATATTGCAATATGACTGCCATTGTAGTGATAATTATAATTTCTATCCTGTTACATAATTATCCTTTCTTTTTAGTTGTTGCAATAATTCTAGTCTCTCAGCAAGTTTGATGGTAATAATACAATATTGTTGCCTGTAATCACTATTCTGTACATTAGATTGCTACGACTTATTTACCACTTGTTGCAAGTTTGTACCCTTAAAAAACATCTGTTCTATCTCCCCATCCCTATCCCATGGTAACCATCATTTTACTCTTTTTAGGAGTTTGGCTTTTTAGATTCCACATGAAAGTGATATCATGGAGTACTTGTCTTCCTCTGCCTGACTTATCTCACTTAGCGTAATGTGTTCAGTGTTCATCCAGGTTGTCAAAAATGGCAGGATGTCCTTCTTTCTCATGGCTGAATAATATTCTGTAATTATTAATAATAATAATTTACATATGTATGTATATACATTGTAATTTTTTAAAGGTAACAAACTTGTATACTGAGGTAGATACTTTTTTTTTTATGTGACTCCATTTGGAAATAGGGTCTTTTTTCAAAAAAATTTATTTAATTTATTTATTTTTGGCTGCGTTGGGTCTTCGATGCTGTGCGCAGGCCCTCTCCAGTTGCCGGGAGCGGGGGCTACTCTTCGTTTCCATGCATGGACCCCTCATTGCGGTGGCTCCTCCTCTTGCAGAGCACGGGCTCTAGGCTCACAGGCTTCAGTAGTTGTGGCACATGGGCTCAGTAGTTGTGGCTTGCGGGCTCTAGAGCGCAGGTTCAGTAGTAGTGGTGCACGTGCCTAGTTGCTCCATGGCATGTGGGATACTTCCGGACCAGGGTTCGAACCTGTGTCCCCTGCATTGGCAGGTGGATTGTTAACAACTGTGCCACCAGGGAAGCATATGTGTGTATGTATATATATAAATATACCCCACTTCTTGTTTATTCATTCACCCACTGGTGAGCACTTAGGTTGTTTCCATATCCTGGCTATTATGAATAATGCTACAATAAACATGAGAGTGCATATATCACTTCAATATCCTGTTTTCATATCCTTTGAGTATATATCTAGAAGTAGAATTGCTAGATCATATGGTAGATCTACTTTTAATATTTTGAGGAACCTCCATATTGTTTCTATAGTGGTTGCACTGTTTATATTCCCACCAGTAGTACAAAAGTGTTCCCTTTTCTCTACATCCTTGCCAACACTTGTTATTTCCTGCTTATTGATAATAGCCATTCTATCAGGTGTGAGGTGATATTTAATTGTGATTTTGATGTGCATTTTCATGATAATTTGTAATGTTGAGCATCTTTTCATGTACCTGTTGGCCATTTGTATATCTTCTTTGGAAAAATGTCTTAGCTCCTCTGCCCATTTTAAAATCAGATTGTTTGGGGGTTTTTTGTTTTTATTTGTTGGTTTTTTGTTTTTGTTTTTGTTTTGCTGTTCTTTTGTATGAGTTCTTTATATATTTTGGATATTAACCTCTTATATACGATTTGCAAAATGTTTCTCCCATTCAGTAGGTTGTCTTTTCATTTTGTTGTTTCTTTTGCTGTGTGGAAGCATTATAGTTTTATGTGGTCCCATTTGTTGAGTTTTGCTTTGGTTGTTTGTGCTTTTGGTATCATATCCAAAAATTCTTTGCCAAGACCAATGTAGAGGAGCTTCTTCCATACATTTTCTTCAAGGATATTTATGGTGTCAGGTCATATGTTTAAGTATTTGATCCACTTCAAATTTTTTGTGAGTAGTGAAAGATAGGGGTCCAATTTCATTGTTCTGCATCTGTTTATGCAGTTTGCCCAACATCATTTGTGAAGAGACTTTTCTTTACTCACTGGGGGTTCTTGTCTCCTTTGTTGAATATTTAGTTGACCATATAAGTAGGGTTTTTAATTCTGGACTTTGTATTCTGTTCTGTTGGTTATTGTGTCTATTTTTAATGCCAGTACCATACTGTTTTTATTACTGTAGCTTTACAGTATAGTCTGAAACCAGGAAGTGTGACACTTCTGGCTTTGTTCTTTTTCCCCACAGTTGTACTGGATATTCAGAGTCTTTTGTAATTCCATACAAATTTTAGAATTGGTTTTTCTATTTCTGTGAAGAATGCTATTGGTATTTTGATGGGAATTGCATTGAATCAATAGAAGACTTTGGGTAGTATAGATATTTTAATGTATTAATTCTTCCTATCCATGAAGAAGGGGTGTCATTCCATTTGTTTGTGTTTTTTTTTTATTTCTTTCAGTAAAGTCTCATCATTTTGATTGTTCATATCTTTCACTTCCTTGATTAATAGATGCTATTTCATTGTTTTTTTGATGCTATTGTGAATGGGCTAGTTAGTCTTTATTCCTTTTTCTTATGTTTCATCTTTAATGGATAGAAATGCAACTGATTTTTGTATGTTGATTTTATATCCTGCAAGTTTACTGGAATCATTGATTAGTTCCAACAGTTTTTTGGTGGAGTCTTTTTTTTTTTTTTTTTTGGAGTATAGTTGCTTTACAATGTTGTGTTAGTTTCTGTTGTACAGCAAAGTGAATCAGCCACACGTATACATAGATCCACTCTTCCTTGGATTTCCTTCCCATTTAGGTCAGCACAGAGTATTGAGTAGAGAGAGTTCCCTGTGCTATAAAGTCTGTTCTCATTAGTTATCTCTTTTATACATAGTAGTGTATATATGTCAGTCCCAATCTCCCAATCCATCCCACTCGTCCTCCCCCCATGGTATCCATATATTTGTTCTCTACATCTGTCTCTATTTCTGCTTTGCAAATAAGTTCATCTATACCATTTTTGTGATTTTCTATGTACTAAATCATATCATCTGAAAATAGTAACAGTTTTACTTCTTCCTTTTCAATTTGGATCCCTTTTATTTCTTTGTCTAGCCTAATTGCTCTAGCTAGGACTTTCAACACTATGTTGAATAGGAGTGTGAGAGTGGGCATCTTTGTCTTGTTCCTGATCTTAGAGAAAAATCTTTCACATTTTCTCCCTTAAGTATAATGTTAGCTGTGGGTTTGTCACATATGGCCTTTAGTATGTTGAGGTATGTGTTCCTTCTACAACCAATATGTCAAGTGTTTGTACCATTAAAGGGTGTTGTATTTCTGTCAAATGACTTTTTTCTACAACTATTGGGATGATAATGCGATTTTTAAATTTCATTCTATTAATGTGATATATTATATTAATTGATTAACGTATATTGAAGTATCCTTGTATCCCAGAGAAAATCCCTCTTGGTCATGGCATATAATCTTTTAATGTGTTCTTAAATTTGGTTTGCTAATATTTTGTTGGAATTTTTGCATGTATAGTCATCTGGGATATTGGTCTAATTGTTTTTGATATTTGGATGAAGACACCCAGGACAGTTTGGCTCTTCCACCTCCCTTCTTCCCAGCCCTGTCGCTAAACCCAGTTCAGTTTCCTCCTGGCCCTGTTCTCCAGCTTACCATCAGTTTCTTATTACCAAGATCTTTTATTACAATGTGACTTTTTACAGTTAGTAATAATGTTTATTTACGTGAATTTTTGGATGAATTTTCTCCCCATGTTCTTCTACAGTTTTGCTGCTTGTATTTCTCATCATTATATCCATAGAGTCCCACAGTGTAAAAACTTTGAAGTTCTGGCAATATTCCTCACACATTAGAAATCCTCTTGATGCCAAGTTTCTCTAGGCACTCTTGAAATCATCAGCATCAGAGTGATTGAACTTCCGAGATAAGAAGCAGAGGCTGAACAACTCTTAGATTGTGACTATTATCATTTTTATATCCAAATATTTGTGGAGTCAATAGTATAAATAAGACTGACAAGGAACAGAAAGTTAGAGATGTTACATAACGTGCCCCAGTTGGGGAGCTGTGATGTGGACCCAGGTGGTCTGACTGCAGAGCTTGGCATCTCTATTATGTACTCAATGGTCTTACCTCAGTCAGATATTTGAGGTTCTATGGATTAGATGGACAGGGAAGTCTGAAATCAATCTGAACACTAATCTTTTTAGTGGGTTTTTAAAAGTTTTGGTTAGCCTTTTATTTTATTAAGGAAAACATTACTTAATTAAATACAATATCTATAGAAACCAGATTGTCAAGTAATATTATTTCCTAATGTTATTCTGACTTGCCATATCATTTGCCATAAGAATGAACCTATTGACAAAGTTCTCTGATAGTATTTATAGAAATCTGTGGTTCAACCCTATGAGACATTTGATATCATCAATATGACTAATAGGAATAGAATTCCCTGTAGTAGAAATTGTCCTAATAGTGGTTGTGATTACCAACCACAGTCAATGAAAACTTTATTGGTTATCAGCTGTGTACAGCTATAGAATCTGGATTTGAAGAGAAAGTAAAACATTAAAAAGTATAGCCTTCAGAAAAATTGCAGTTGAGTTGGAATCATAGCGTGTGTTACAAAAAACATGTTGAAAAAAGGGGTTAATTAAAAAAAAATTGAACCAGTAACATGCATCTAAATTGGGTTTTGAGAAGTCTAATTCAGAAATAACCTATCCCAGAACTGTCACACCTGTCATCTAAGATGCCCCCAGGTAGTGTAATGCTTGCTGTATGCTAGAAACAGTTGAGATTCTGAATTAGAGTGGGTCCTGAGTGTCAGTATTTTAAACAAAACAAAACTAATGAAACCTCCAATAAGGGTTTCTAAATGAGTCAGTGTTGAGAATCATTATTCTGGAGTATATATTCCAGAGCATGAGAGAGCATATCATCTTTGTATCCTCAGCACCTTACAAAAATCTCATTCACAATATTTCTGAAGAGTAAGCCTCATGTTCTCCTCCAGACTTGTCCCGCCAATCCCTGCT
Source organism: Balaenoptera acutorostrata (assembly GCF_949987535.1). Classification (NCBI taxonomy): domain Eukaryota; kingdom Metazoa; phylum Chordata; class Mammalia; order Artiodactyla; family Balaenopteridae; genus Balaenoptera; species Balaenoptera acutorostrata. The sequence goes on along the minus strand of NC_080070.1, from coordinate 92,538,882 downwards.
TCTAGTACCCTCTATTGTTGCCTAACTTGGGGGACTGCATCCCTCTGCAAAATATTAAACTTCAAAAACCTGCGAGTAATTGTAAATTTTGTCCTTTCTTTTTTAGTACACAAGTAAATCATGATGTTCTCTCCTTTTTCCCTTCTAAATATTTCTAAAATCAGTCCACTCTTCTTTATCTAGCTTCCTATGCCAGTCAACAAAAAGTTCTCACCTTGACAATAGCCTCTTAATTGGTCTTCTTCCCTGTAGGTGTTCTACCAATAACCCACATTTCATCCAGGGTGTTTTTCCTGAAATGCGAATCTGATCAAACTGTTCTCTGCTTAAAAATCTTCAGCAGCTTCCAGTTGCCTAAACACCCCGTGTCATCTAGAGAGGACTCCAGGCTCTGGAGCTTTTTCTCTTCAGCCTCATCTTCCACTTCATCTCTACCTACTTATCACCCACCCCTCAAGCCATACTGAACTCATATTCAGCTCCCTCGTTTCTTGCATGCACCTCTCAGCTTTCACACACTCTCCTCTATTTGAAACAGTACTGCTACCCCTTTCCCTCAACTCAAAATCATGGCAGCCTTCTCTGGCCACTCAGTCTAAGTTACCCTACTGTAAGCTCCCACGGTACCATTGCTTTCTTATATCATAGCACTTACTTCATACTGTTGTAAATTCTTGTTAAATTTTCAATATTCCTAGCCAGTAGTTCCATCAAGGAAGGAATTGCTTTTTATCTTGTATAAGGCTCTACTTCTAACACTTTACTTGAATAAAGAATTAGTAAATATCTTAAATGACAAATGACGCAGATAATTAGGATCTTAAAAGCTCTAGGCCAAAATGAGGATTATGATGACTGGGAAGATGATTGTGATAGTAATTCATAATACTAATGGAGAGCATTGTTGAGAACTTACACAGTACTGGGCCCTATACATTAATTATATCACTGAGTCAGCATTACAACCCTACTGTGCAGTTACTATTACTCTTTTATGGATGAGGAAACGGAAGCTTGGAAACATTATGTAATTTGCACAGGGTTACAAAGCTAGTAAGTGGTAAAGTCAGAATCCAAATCTAAACAGCAGATTGCAGTTACTACTTGGCTACACTGCCTTCATGATAAGGACTAGGTCAGTAGCTACCAGATGTAGGAATTTTACAGCTTAGTATAATTTTGAAATTAAAAAAGGAGGGATTAGAGTGCATATATGACATGTAACCTAAGTTGATTAACAATTTTGCTATTTATAATAGTTATCATCAACTATCCCATAATTTCACAAAAGATAGATCATTGTTTCTTAAACAATTCTAAACAAGAAAAGAAACTACCTGGAAAAGAGCAGTCCTTCTCAATATAGGAAATTGCCAATGTTACTCCAATCTTGGTACGTTATGCATTGTCCTTATATCAATGAAAATGTTACAAGTAACCTTTAAAGATATGTTAGGGTCCTGAGATACTCAAGAACTATTATTATTATGATAAAGCATTTTGAAAAAATAAATCCATGCACCTAAGAAACTCAAAATTTGAAAAAAATTTCATGAGTATGCATTTTGATAAATATATTTTAATGTACTAATAATTACACTGTATAGTCAGATGGCTGAGTCCAGATTTAAACTTTAAGACATTTGTGGCAGAAATAGAAAAATTGCCTAATTTATCATTACAATAAATGTGTTGAAGAAGTGTTAGGTTAAATCTAGCACAATTGACCCTGGTATATGCTGATTTTTAAAAATTTCATTATAATAGATATGAACGTGTAACATGATTACTAATTATGGCAAATTATATTGGCTTTCCAATTCTGCAATAATGTTAAGTTTCTTTCTTAAATACATTTATTTAAAAAAAATAGAGTCCATTTAAATAAAAATTCTATTAAGCAGCATTGTCAATTATATACCAATTTATAGAAAATTGTGTTGGTGCTTTGTGAATAATAACCCCACTTACAGATATAATGAATTTGAGAATCAAGAAGTGCCCAAGACCTTAAACTTATTAGAACTTCATACCAGTCACTAAAAATTTTCAGTGGTCACCCAAAACTAAAGGTCAGAGATAATATGCCTTTCAGATCTAACATTCTAAGGCCTAGTTGAGTATACTGCAAAGAGAAGAGACTGTCAATATGCATCTGTGAATGTTCAAAAAAAATTTAAATTCTAGGTTTATTACTTTAGGAAGTAATGGGGCGAATGTGCTGCACTGGATGTTTGATTTTCCTGTCTGTTTTAAGTAGAGGTGTTCTGAATGTGTTTGCAGGCAGAGGGAAGAAAGCCTGTACAAAGGGGAGACTGAAAATGCTTGAGAAAGGAGAATTGATGAGGCAAGGTCCCAAGGGAAGAGGTGGGGATGGGATCAAGATGATTGATAGAGGAAATGAGGGTAGCTGGGGAGTAAGAGGATTGATTGAGGAGATAAATTGGTACAGAATGAAGCCAGATGTTCAAAAAGCAAATGTTATCCACCTCACCCTTTTAAGTAGGGTTTTCCTGTTAAAATGCCTTGATCAGAGACTAAGGGTCAGATTTTCCAGTAATCACCATCATTGGTACCCACACACTACATTCCTCCCCTGTGTAAGTATTTTCGCTCTCTTATAGGAGTCCCCAGAATGAGAAGTAGGCTTACATTATATTAGATTCCACATAACATCAGGCTCATTACTTATTAGGTGAGCATAGCGGGGCAGGTGGTAAACTGGTCTAAAGGTAAAAGGCATATAGCAGTTTAAAAAAACAAAAACAAAAACAAAACTCTTTATACTATACTTCACTGCCCTAGCTTCTGTTTGCTATAAACTAGCTAGGAGAGATATTTAAGTGTTAGTCAGATGTATAAAATATATGCACGTTTCAGACATTCTAACTTGTTTCTTTCAAACTATTTTCCCAAGGTCTTTAAAGAAACATGGAAACATTATTTTTGCCTAGAAAAAAGTTTTTTCTTACATAAGTCAAAAGTCTGTTTTAAAAAGTTTCTAAACGCCTTGATGGCAAAAGCACATGTGAGAAGTGTCAGAGTCTCAAGGAGTTGCAATTTCATTTGTTTGTGAGTTGAGGTTTGTAGTAAAGGCAACTTTCATAATCCCAAATTTTACTTCCACAATCTAGAATTCTCTGCACTGGAAAGCCTGCTTTCTTAAACTGTATGTATGACAGAGACCTCTGTTTCTTTCAATTGGATTTTAAATAATTAAATAATCAAAACTGGTGACTTTATGACATAAGTCAGACAAAGAAAGACAAATACTGGATGATCTCACTTTTATGTGGACTGTAAAAAAGCCAAACTCGTAGAAACAGTAGAATGGTGGTTACCAGATGCTGGGGGTTGGGAGACTGGGGAGATGTTGCTTAAGGGTAAAAAGTTGCAACTAGTAGGTAAATAGGTTCTGGAGACCCAAAGCACAACATAGTGATTATAGTCAGCAATACTGTATTATAAACTTCAAAGCTGCTAAGAGACAAGATCTTAATTGCTTTCCCTGCACACACACAAAAAATGAGAATTATGTGATTTAATAGAGGGGTTAGCTAGTGCTATGGTGATAATCATATTGCAGTACAAATGTATTAAATCAACACATTGCACACCTTAAAAAAAACAAACAAAAAAAACTGGTGACTTTAAATGATAAACTTTTATTCTGAATATACTGTTTTTGCACAGGATTTAACACAACATTTTCTGGGATTATAAATATTTTTATAACAGTAATATACAAATTTTTACAAAACGTTTTTATCAGGCTAATTTCCACAAAAGTGTCAAGAGAACATAATAAAGGGGAGAAAAGATCTTTTGTTCACAAAGCCACTTGGCCTTTTGCATGATGCACACTGAGCACTTCAATAAAAGTATCCCTAATAGTATGATCCAACAACATACAGCACAACAAAAAAGACAGCTTTGTCAGGTCACACTGTAAACTCAATTGGCATCTATTCAAGACAGTATCCCATTAGTCTCAGTGGAATTGCTTTGAGTTAACCTTGTGAACTAGAAATAAAGTAGATGAAACTTGGTAAGTGTTGTCTAAGACTTTGAAATTCTGGAATTTTTTCAAGAAATCAAGAAACTTCACACTTTTGCTTTACTGATTTGCTCTTTACAGAAATGTACATGGAATAATAGCAATGTTAACATGCTGCTATTGTGAAAGCAACACACATTCCAGATAATTGTAAAATATTTGAAACTGTGGTCATTCCATGCTACGCTTAAAAAAAAAGTCACAACATCCATTTTGTTACACTAGGTCAGACTCTGTACCTCTAGACACTTTAATGTCAACTAACATGATTAATGGAATAGTTCAGTTCAGAGTTTTAAATTAAGACATAGAATTTAAGCTTTGGTGGAGAGAAAGATTTAAATGAGATGTAAAGTACAAGAGAGCATCAAATAAGCAAGTAACACTTGGGTTGCAAAGGTCACTTAAAAGGGATACTGCCTATTTGAACCCCGTAAGGCCAGTTTTAACGTTAATAAAAGGAATATTATAGGAAAACTTACAAATGGCAGCAACACTGTCTTGTTTTTCCAAGTTAAGCAATAACGCCTCAAGCATTAGAAACATGAAAAAAGATCATACTAAAATCTTATAGGCCCAGGACCTAAAAGTCTCTTCGGTCAAACTTGCTAACTATGTCATGTTAAAAACCTGTTACAAATATGGACCACGATTGGTGTTTGGCAGTAATGCTGGTTGTTCAAATAAAGAAATATAAACAAACCATTAATGCAAAGTTCATTCCTGTTATTCAACAGCAATGCAAGACTTTTGATTCTGTTAGTGACAAACTACATTAAGCTGCATGAGCATAGCAAAAATTAAGTAAGCAAAAGGGGTTTAAAAGCCTTTTTCTTGATCTCTTGTACTGTTTAGTCTTTGAAAATCAGTATTTATAACAGGCTGAAATTTAAGTTCTTGTCAACAATTAGAACTCACAGAAAAATCCTAAATTAAAGATAACGATCGGATGGGACAAGTGTTACTGTCTTTCAAAAAATTATGCCAAATGCATGAAGACTAGTATTAGGCATGAGAACAAGGTTCTAACCCAATTTATTAACGTGTGTGTAGTTAATGTTCAGAGAGCAAGTTCTTGCCCAACTGATTAACGTATGTGTGGTTGTTATAATATATGTTTATTTTATAACAGAAAACAAAGGATCACGGCACGACTCGTGCATGTGAATACATTTTGATGGCAAGTGAAATCAAATAGGACCCTGCCAAGAGATGCCAAGTTTAACTGTGATGAACACAACAGTGTAGTTGATGAAAACATTATTTCAGTGACATTAGCCATGAAAATATACTTAATAGATTTTAAAGATAATTTTAAGGTAGTTTGTTGTATGCTGGAAGCAATTCAGTTGTTTAAATGTGCGTCGTTTATATACACAAACTAACATAACTGTATATTTCGATATCCCCTTCCCAACACTTTCATGATTTAAAACAGTCTAGCAAAAGTTAACAATAAGTGTTAAATATTTAATTAACAAACAACATGATTTAAACATATTGTTTCTAGAGTGAGAAGTTCCATAATTTTTTAAATCACTTTGGTGTTTTCTAAAATGTCAATACCAGTTACAAATGAGACTACAAAATCACAACAATGCATTCGAAATGGTAACTGATGTCAACTCTTAGAACAATAGTTGGCAAAGTGATTCCGTTTTCCCCTCCCCCCATTTTTAAATAAAAAAATATTTTAAATAAGGAAATGTACACAAATGGTACCTAGGGTATATTGGTGGTGGAGGAAATTACAAATGTATGCAAAGCTAAAAACAAAACAAATAGACCTTTTAAACTATGTTAAAGAATTGGTTATATCTTTGATATATGAAGCATATTAAAGCATGCTGGATAATGTTAATAAGATTTTTACTTAAAAATGGTATATAAGAAAATTTCCAGCATAGACACACACCAATATTTGGCATGTTTGAAAAAAGAACAAATGCATTTTCCCATTAAAAATATCTGCATACTTCCAGCCTTCAGCAGAATTATTCCCTATAATTAGAGTTACACGTTCATTGTTTTTACCCTTTCTTTAAGTACTGTTTACCCCTGAAAATAATCTTTGAAAGCATAAATAAATTCTGCTACCATATTACTCTATAATGAAATATCTGATTTACTACACTAACCATTTTCACTAATGAGGCTGTATAAAAACAATTTTGATTATTCACAATCAAGTATTAGTGTGCATACATATAGATTCAAGGTTTCCTATTTGTTCAGATTATTGTAAAACCCTCAGCAAACTGCATGGAAATTTTGGTCAAGTGATCATACCATTTAAAACAGAGGGAACAAAAGCAGCCGCAGCAGCAAATTTGGGATTGTACGTGCTGCTATTCCAGCGAACAAAGAGGAAACCTAGGATGAATCTTGATTGAGAACATATATGTACTCTTCAAAAAATAAATGTGTCAAATCTGATTTATGTACTTAAAATATCTGTACATAGGTTTTCAGGCAAAAGCACGAATCTGTATAAAATCCATTAATTCCCATTTCACCATTTACCTAATCCAATCATTCAGCACTTACATTGCACAGTATATTCAGAGTAGTTTAACGACATTTTAAAAGATGACTTAAGTGCATTACATTGCAAGGTTCAGATTCTTACAGAACAATAATGTCACTCAGTTAACTTTTCAATGGACTATACTCTACAGTAAGAGAAAAACAAACCGAAAGTTAAAATAGCAGCAGCAGCATGCAAAATACCCTTGGTAACCAAAGTTCATTTATCACAAGAAAAAACATTTCCCCTCCCCCCAACAAGCTTTTCTTAGAGCATTTGGAAATATCTGGCTAGCACTACAGAACTTTACTGTGAACAAAAAGAACATTACATCAAAGCGTTTATTAAGGGCTCACATTTATGAGGAAATATGTCGCATATTAATTCTACCCTCAAGCACCTTTAATTTCTTAGTTATTATTTTCAAACAACCAATTCATTACCCCACCAAAACTTGGTCATCATTTGTGTTATATTTCTGGCAGAGAAGCCATTCTTCATAAGGCATTTTATTCATGGCGATTTTTTTCGTAGAAAATAAGCCATAATTTCTATTTTGACAGATTACACCAATGTTAATTATCTCTCTCCCTCTCTCTCTCTATGTATACGTTCAATAATAATTACTCAAAGCAGGAAATAATTTGGAACAGAAGAATAAGTGAAGGAAAAAATAACTCTTTCTTTTCCCCTAGAGATTTTCTTGGTAAAAGGACAAGGATTGCAGCAAGTCAAAATTCCAGGTCAAAATCAAGATAATTTGTATGACTCATAAACAACTGTGTGGGGAGCCCTTTTACATGTAATCACCAACAATGCAACAACAAATTCTCAAATTTTCCAATAGAGAGCATGTATAGAATTTTGCTTTGATGTTATATATAGATGATGCAGCGTTCACACTTAAGGATCTGACACCCTGACATGCAGCCAGTGGGTGCCTTAAGAGTCTGTGTCTTACAGTGATGCCATGGGATGGGCCGAGCTAGTGGTCTGCTGATTCCACAGTTGACCCTCTTTTAATGCAATGGAAGGCTCATGTTTTGGCAGGGTCTGGAGTTTAATATGCAGATTTGGTTTTAGAAGGTCATAACTGGTAGTGTCTGCTGCCAGATAAAAGCCAAAGTAGTACACACTGGATTCCGATGATGGACCACAGGGAGGGACTTAACCCAGAAACACCCCCGCAGTCGGTATAATCCTCCTGTTGGAAAGAAAAGGAAAACAGAAAACTCCTGAAAAATATTTAGTAAGACATCTCCCAGAGCACTCCGTGTTTAGTCCACTTCTGAACCCACCTTATAAAGCTGCTTTAATTTGAATCCAGATAAATTACACTGTCCTAGATTGTATTGTTCAACAATTTTAGATAAAGCCATTTTCCAAGTACTGTTTGAAGAATGCTTTACATTTTTAGTTGTAGATTCTGATGATTATGAAAGGAAATACTTTAATAAATGCTGTTTTGAGTGATATTCCAATTTCTAAATTGAAAAATCTTACTTTCACAGTATTAAATATCCTTCTATATTTATAAGTACAAGATATAAAAATAAAATTTCATAGTCTATCTTATAATTCCCAAGAATTATGATATTAGCAATTATGCTCAATAAGGCAAAGTTTGAGATTGGTAAAATAAATAAATTTGAGAAATGAACTTTTATTTTCCCTATCCCTTATATCCAATTTCAAACGTGAACATATCATGCTGCACATGTAGCATCTGGACCTTCATCAAGAATTAAAATGAAGAATAATGTAGTTGAACCCTAAATGAAAGGACACTCTGAAAACCTATATCCAAAATAAAGAGCTAAGCTAGCAAGAGAGGTTTATCCTGTTTAGAGAACCATGAAATAGAAGCTACATATTTGCTCATTTGGATCCCCCCCTGTCTAGTGGCAGATCATTAGATTCCTTGCTAACACAAAATTATTCTTTACCTTTTATTCCTAGGTTCTGTATTCTGTAACATTTTCTGCATCCTTTGATTCCTTTAAATATACTGAATTTCATTTAAAAAACTTCCTATCTTAAGAGGTACAAACTATTAGGTATAAAATAAGCTAAAAGGATATATTGTACAACACGGTATATAGCAATATTTTATAACTATAAATGGAATAAAACCTTTAAAAACTGTGAATCACTATTTTACACCTGTAACTTAAATAATATTATAGGTCAACTATACTTCAATTAAAAAAAAAAACAAACAAGAAAACCCTCCTTCTCTCTAATTATTTTCCTAAATATCTTTCAAGAATTCACTAATCCAAGGTTCATCTTCCAATAATCAAAATAATAGGTTATGTAAGAAAATAAATAAATTTTCTAGTCTGAATAATTTTACAAAGACTCTGAGCTCCCAGAGACTAAAACATTGGCTCTTTTTGCTCATTAGGGTTTAATACAGTGCCTGCCACCAAGTAAATAACATTTCCTTCTTGAATTGTATTCTAAGGCAGCAGAAGTCTGTTCAAGAGAATTCTGAGGAAAAAAATCTATTAAGGAAAATTTTATTTTTCAAATCCCAGAAGTGGGATTGCTGGATCATATAGTAATTCTATTTTTAATTTTTTGAGGAACCTCAATATTGTTTTCCACAGTGGCTGCACCAATTTACACTCCCACCAACTAAGTGTAAGGATTCCCTTTTATCCACATCCTTGCCAGCATTTGTTATTTCTTGTCTTTGTGATAGTAGTCATTCTAACTGGTGTGAGGCGATAACTCATTGTGGTTTTGACTTATATTTCTCTGATGTGTACTGATGTTGAGTATTTTTTCACATACCTGTTGGCCATCTGTATATCTTCTTTGTAAAAATGCCTATTGAGATCCTTTATTTTAAAATCAGATTGTTTATTTTTTTGATCTCGAGTTATATGAGTTCTTCATATATTTTGGATACTGGCCCCTTATCACATACATGATTTGCAAACATTCCCTCCCATTCTATGGGCTGCCTTTTAATTCTGTTGGTTTCCTTTGCTGTGCAGAAGCTTTTAAGTTTGATGTAGTCCCACTTTTTCATTTTTGTTTTTGTTGCCTTTGCTTTCTTATGGTGACATGTCCAAAAAGTCATTACCAACACCAATGCCAAGCAGCTTACTTCCTATGTTTTCTTGTAGGAGTTTTACGGTTTCAGGTCTTCAAGTCATTAATCCATTTTGAGTTGATGTTTGTGTATGGTGTAAGATAGTGGTCCAGTTTCATTCTTCTGCATATGGCTGTTCAGTTTTCCTAGCACTCTTTATTGAAGAGACTATCTTTTCCCCAATGTATATTCTTGGCTCCTTTATCATAAATTAATTGACCATATACGCGTGGGTTATTTCTGGGTTCTCTATTCTGTTCCATTGGTCTGTGTCTTTCTTTATGCCAGTGCCATACTGTTTTGATTACTGTAGTTGTTTAATCTAGTTTCAAATCAGGATGTATCACGCATCCGACTTTGTTTTTCCTTCTCAAGATTGCGTTGGATATTTGGGTCTTTTGTAGTTTCATATATGTATTTTAGGATTGTTCTAATTCTGTGAAAAATGCCATTGAAATTTTGCTGGGGATTGCATGGAATCTGTAGATTATTTTGGGTAATACGGACATTTTAACAATTGTTCTAGTCTATGAGCCCTGAATATTCTTCCATTTATTTGTGTTATCTTCAGTTTCTTTCATTAATGTCTTACAGTTTTCAGTGTATAGGTCTTTCACCTTCTTGGTTACCTTTATTCTTAGGTATTTTATTCATTTTGATGCAAATACAAGTGGAATTATTTACTTTCTTAATTTCTCTTTCCGATAGTTCATTATTATGGTAAAGAAATGCAAATGATCTTTGTATATTAATTTTGTATCTTGTAATTTCACTGAATTTGTTTATTAACTCTGTTAATAAAATGTTAGTTTCTTGGTGGAGTCTTTAGGACTTTCTATATATAATATCATGTAATCTGCAAATAAAGACAGTTTTAATTCTTACTTTTCAACATGGATGGCTTTTATTTCTTTTTCTTGCCTATTTGCTCTGCCTAGGACTTTCAGCACTATGTTGAATAAAAGTGGTGAGAGTGGGCATCCATATCTTGTTCCTGATCTTAGAAGAAAGAGCTTTCAGCTTTCACCACTGAGTATGTTAGCTGTGGTCTTGTCATATATGGCCTTTATTATGTTGATGTACATTCCCTTTATATCCACTTTGTTGAGAGTTTTTACCATAGATGTTGAATTTTGTTAAATGCTTTTTCTGCATCTATTAAGATGATCATATGATTTTTAGCCTTCATTTTGCTAATGTATGTATCACATCAATTGATTTGTGGATTTTGAACAATCCTTGCATTCCTGGAATAAATCTCACTTGATCATGGTGTATGACCCTTTTAATGTGTTGTTGAATTAACCTTGATAATATATTGTTGAGGAATTTTTCGTCTATTTTCATCAAGGATATTGGCCTAAAATTTTCTTGTAGTGTCCTTGTCTGGTTTTGGTATCATGGTAATAAGGCTGGCATTGTAAAAGTGAATCAGGAAGTGTTCATTCCTCTTTAATTTTTTGGAAGAGTTTGGCAGGACAGGTATTAATTGTTATTTGAATGTTCGGTAGAATTCACCAGTGAGGCCATCTGGTCATGGACTTTGTTTCTTGGGAGGTTTTTGATAACTTATGCAATCTTCTTACTAGTAATTGGTCTGTTCAGATTTTCTATTTCTATTTTTTTCATGATTCAGTCTTGATAGGTTGTATGTTTCTAGGAATTTACCCATTTCTAGGTTGTCAAATTTTTTGGCAATTTTTACATTGTCTTGCTATTTCTCCCTTTAAGTCTGTTAATATTTACTTTATATATTTAGGTGCTCCTATGTTCGGTGCATATTTACAAATGTTTATATCCTCTTGTTGGATTGACCACTTTATCATTATGTAATGACCTTGATTGTCTCATTACAGTTTTTAAGTCTATTTTGTCTATGTATACCCACCCCAGCTTTCTTTTGGTTTCCATTTGCATGGAATATCTTTTGCCATTTCAGTCTGTGTATGTCCTTAAAGTTGAAATGTGACTCTAATACACAGCACAAAAGCATCTCCTGTTTTTTTTTTAATAGATTCTGCTACTCTATGTCATTTGATTGGAGAATTTAGTCCATTTAACATTTAAAGTAACTGTTGATAGATGGTAATTATTATTATTACTACAATTTTGTTAAATTGTTTTTGAGCTATTTTGAAATTCCTTTGTTCTTTTTCTCTTATTGCTCTCTTCATTTGTGAGTTGATCATTTTCTATGGTGGTATGCTTAGATTCTGTTCTCTTTATCTTTTGTGTATCTACCATAGGTTTTTGCTTTGTGGTTATTATAACAACTGTTATAAATATAACATATTTTATGTAAGCCTCATAATATTTAGTGTTATAAATAAGTTGATAAGCCTCATAATAAGTTTATAACAACTTAAATTCAAATGCATTCTAAAACCCTACATTTTACTTCCTCCTCCATGTTTCATGTTTTTGATTTCACAATTTACATATTTTTAGTCTGTGTATCCATTACTTATTGTATGATAGTTATTTTTACTCTATTTGTCTTTTAACATTCATACTAGATATATAAGTGGTTAACCCACTATCATTACAATATTAGATTATTCTGAATTTAACTATATATTGGTCTTTACCAATGAGATTTATACTTTCATATGTTTTCCTGTTACTAATTAGTGCTGTTTTGTTTCAGCTTAAAGGAACACCTTTAACATTTCTTGTAAGGCCAGTCTAGTGGTGATGAACTCCTTTAGCTTTTGCTTGTCTACAACTCTTCATTTCGCCTTCAAAGTGGAAGGACAGTTTTGCTAGGTAGAGTATTTTTGGTTGGCAGGTTTTTTTCTTTCAGTATGTTGAATATATCATGCCACTCCCTGCAGGCCTGCATACTCTGGTGGAAAGATCCTGGTAGCCTTAGAGGTTTCCTTGTATGTAACAAGTTGTTTTCCTTGCTGCTTTTAAGATTCTCTCCTTGTCATTTACTTTTTAAAAAAATTTTAGTATTTTATATTATAGTTGATATACAATGTTGTGTTAATTTCAGGTGTACAGCAATGTGATTGTTACACATAGACATATATCTACACTTTTTTCAGATTCTTTTCTTATATAGGTTATTACGGAGTGTTGAGTGGAGTTCCCTGTGCTTTACAGTAGGTCCTTTTTGATTATCTATTTTACATATAGATCAGTGTGTATGTGTTGATCCCAACCTCCTAATTTATACCTCCCCCAACGTTTCCCCTTTGGTGACCATAAGTTTGTTTTTGAAGTCTGTGAGTCTGTTTCTGTTTTGTAAATAAGTTCATTTGTACCATTTTTTTAAATTCCACATATAAGTGATATCATATGATATTTGTCATTGTCTGACTTACTTCATTTAGTATGATAATCTCTAGGTCCATCCATGTTGCTGCACATGGCATTATTTGGTTCTTTTTTATGGCCGAGTAATATTCCATTGTATATATGTGCCACATCTTCTGTACCCATTCCTCTGTTGATGGACATTTAGGTTGCTTCCATATCCTGGCTATTGTAAATAATGTTGCTATGAGCATTGGGGTGCATGTATATTTTCAAAGTATGGTTTTCTCCAGGTATATGCCCCGGAGTGGGATTGCTGGATCATATGGTAGCTCTATTTTTAGTTTTTTAAGGAACATCCAGACTGTTCTCCATAAAGGTTGTACCAATTTACATTCCCAATAACAGTGTAGGAGGGTTCCCTTTTCTCTGCACCCTCTCCAGCATTTATTGTTTGTAGACTTTTTGATGATAGCCGTTCTGACTGGTGTGAGGTGATACCTCATTGTAGTTTTTTTTTTTTTTCTTTTTTTTTTTTTTTGAGCTCATTGTAGTTTTGATTTGCATTTCTCTAATAATCAGTGATGTTAAGCATCTTTTCATGTGCTTTTTGGCCATTTGTATGTCTTATTTATTTTTAATTAATTTTTATTGGAGTATAGTTGATTTACAATGTTGTTAGTTTCTGCTGTACAGCACAGTGAATCAGTTATACATATACATATATCCACTCTTTTGTAGATTCTATTCCCATATAAGTCATTAGAGTATTGAGTAGAGTTCCCTGTGCTATACAGTAGGTTCTTGTTAGTAATCTCCAAATTTATCCCTCCTGGCCCCCCCATACCCCATGGTAACCTTATGTTTGTTTTCTATATCTGTGACTCTATTTCTGTTTTGTAAATAGGTTCATTTGTACCATTTTTTTTAGATTCCACATATCATTTGTATGTCTTCTTTGGAGAAATGTCTGTTTAGATGTTCTGCCCATTTTTTGATTGGGTTGTTTGTTTTTTTGATATCGAGGTGCATGAGCTGTTTGCCTCTTTTGGAGATTAATCCCTTGTCTGTCACTTTGTTTGCAAATATGTTCTCCCATTGTGTGGGTTGTCTTTTTTCGTTTTGTTTATGGTTTATTTTGCTGTGCAAAAACTTTGGAGTTTAATTAGGTCCCATTTGTTTGTTTTTATTTTCATTACTCTAGGAGGTGGATCCAAAATATCTTGCTGTGATTTATGTCAAAAAGTGTCCTGCCCCTGTTTCCTCTAAGAGGTTTATAGTATCCGGCCTTACATTTAGGTCTTTAATCCATTTTGAGTTTATTTTTGTGTATGGTGTTAGAGAATGTTCTACTTTCATTCTTTTACATGTAGCTGTCTAGTGTTCCCAGCACCACTTATTCAAGAGACTGTCTTTTCTCCATTGTATATTCTTGCCTCCTTTGTCATAGATTTATTTTTGATAATTTAATTAAAATGTGTCTTTGTATGGGGCTCTTTTACTTTAATTGAAATATATTTGAAATATAACATTGTGCAAATTTAAGGTGTACCTGTTAATTTGATAATTTATGTATTGTAATATGATTGCCATTAAAGTGATAATTAGCACCTCTATCACATTACATAGTTGTCCTTTAGTAGTTGGAATAATTCATTTTTAGTCTCTTAGCTTATTTGATGAATATAATAGTTTTCTATATTCACTGTACTGTGCATTAGCTCTCTAGGGCTTACTTACTACTTGTTGTGAGACTGTACCCTTGAACAACATCTGTCTTATCCTCTAACCCCCATTCCATGGTAACCACCATTTATTCTCTGTTTTTATGAGTTTGGCTTTTTAGATTCCACATACAGTACTTGTCTTTCTCACTTAGCATAATGTGCCCAAGGTCCATCCATGTTGTTGCAAATGGCAGGCTGTCTTCCTTTCTCATGGCTGAAAAATATTACACTGTGTGTGTAAGTATAAATCCCACTTCTTGTTTTATTCATTGGTTGATGGCCATCTAGGTTGTCTCCATATCTTGGCTGCTGTGAATAACACTGCAGTGAATGTGGGAGTACAGATATCTCTTCAAAATCCTGTTTTCATTTCCTTTGCACATATACACAGAAGTAGAATTGATGGATCTTGTGGTAGATTAATTTTTAATTATTTGAGAAACCTCCATATTGGTTGCAGTAATTTACATTCCCACCAACAGTGTATAAAGGTTCCCTTTTATTCACATCTCCCCAGCACCTGTTGTCTCTTGTCTTCTTGATGACATCCATTCTAACAGGTGTGAGGTGATAGCTCACTGTAGTTTTGATTTATGTTTCCCTGATGATTAGTGATATTGAGAATCTTTTCATGTGCCTCTTGGCCATTTGGATGTCTTCTTTGGAAAAATGTCTAGTTTTCTGCCCTTTTTTTAGTTGGATTATTTGTTTTTTTTTCTTTTTGTCTTTGAGTTTTATGAGTTTTTAAATATATTTTGGATATTAACCTCTTATATGATACATGGTTTGCAAAATTTTTCTTGCATTCTGTAGGATGCATTTTCATTTGGTTAACTGTTTCTTTTGCTGTGCACAAGTGTTCAAGTTTGATGTAGTCCCATTTGCTGATTTTTGGTTTTATTGTTTGTGCTTTTGGTGTTATATCCAAAAATCATTGTCAGTACCACTGTTGAGGAGCTTCCTCTCTATGTTTCTACTAAGTTTTATAGTTATCAGGTCTTGTGTTAAATCTGTGATACATTTTGAGTTAATTTTTTGTGAGTGGTAAGATAGGGGTCCAATTTCATTGTTCTGCATGTGTTTATCCAATTTCCCCATTACCATTTGTCGAAGAGACTATCATTTCCCCATTGGGTATTCTTGGCTCCACTATCAAATATTAGTTGACTGTGTATGCAGGGGTTTAATTCTGGGCTCTCTTGTGTTCTGTTAGTCTGTGTCTATTATGCCAGTATCCTACCCTATTTTAAAAATTACTGTAGCTTTGTAGTATAGTCTGAAAACAGGATGTATGATACCTCTGGCTTTGTTCTTTTTCCTGAGAAATGCTTTGACTAGTTTTTGCAGACTTTGTCACTTCATATAAATTTTAGGATTTTTTTTTTCTATCTCTGTGAAGAATGCCATTGGTTTTTTGATGGGGATTGTGTTGAATCTAAGGTGACTTTGAGTAGTACAGGCATTTTAACAGTCAGTTCTTATGACCTATCAGCATGGATGTCTTTCCATTTGTTTGTGTCAACTTCAATTTCTTTTAGGAAAGTCACGTAGTTTTGATTGTACAGAACTTTCACTTCCTTGGTTAAAGTAATTTCTGGGTATTTCATTGTTTTTGATGTTATTGTGAGTGTGATAGTTTTATTTTTCAGACATTTCATCCTAGTGTATAGAAATGCAACTGATTTTTGTATGTTGATTTTATATCCTGAAATTTAGTCAAATTGTTGATTAGTGCCAACAGTTTTTTACTGGAGTTTTTTATATACAGAATCATATCATGTGCAAATAATGACAGTTTTACTTCTTCCCTCACTATGAGTTTGGAGGTATTGCCTCTTCCTCACTTGGTTTGCATGTATTTGGATAACTCTTATTTGTAACTCTCTGGGCTTCCTGGATTTGGGCATCTGTTTCTTTTCCCAGGTTAGGAAAGTTTTCACTCATTATTTCTTCAAAAAGTTTTCTGACCTTGTCTGCTTTTCTTCTTCTGGGACACTATAATGTGAATTTCAGTCTGCTTGATGTTGTCTCATAAGTCCCTTTAGCTATCTTCACTCTTTTTTTATTTCTTTTTTCTTTTTGCTCCTTGATGGGATGAATCACTGCCCTGTTTGTGAGTTTACTGATACTTTCTTCCACTTCAGCCGGTCTGCTATTTGAACTCCTCACTATTGAGTTTTTCAATATAGTTACTGTATTGTATTCTTTGGCTCTGTGCCTTCTGTTTGGTACTTTCTTGTGTTTTCTTTGTTGAAATTCTCAGTTCACGCATTCTTGTCCTGACATGGTGACCATCTTTATGACTAAATTTTGAACTCTTTCTCATGTCAGTCACTCTTCTCTGTTTTATTAAGGCCTGTTTGTGGAGTTTTATCTTTTTCTTTTAAAACATATTTTTCTGTGTCTTCATTGTCCTTGACTCTCTGTGTTGGTTTTTGTGCATTAGATAAAAGAACCACCTCTCCTGGTCTTGAATTGGCTTTTTCTTCTTGGCTCCCCATAGTTGAGGATGTGCTAACATCTGTCAGTGTCCCAGTGGGGAAGACCTCAGTCAGCATCAGGTACAGGCTGACTGGAGGCTGGATTCTCAGGCAGCAGCTCTCAAAGCATACAAAAAGACCTCTTTCAGGGAAAGACTGAGAGACGGGCATTTCTCTCCACTCCCTCTGTCCTGAATTCTGAGGGGATAGCCAGTTGGGAACTATTTGTTTGCTATGGTCCAGGATCCTTTGGTGCTTGTGAATGCCAGTCCTGCTGGTTACCAGAGCCGAGTGATAAAGGGGTGTGGCCTTTGGGCAGCCACCTCAAAGGCCAGGATGCCAGGTGGGTTTACAAGCCTCTTTTAGGAAGGCACCACTGACCTGGAGTGGGACAGAGGGTCAGTAGGCATAGCCTACCCCTTCCCCTGTCTCCAGGGAGTCTTGCAGTAAGCCCCCAAAGCTGAGCTAAATTAGAAGCCTTACTTACAGGCAATAACTTTTAAAGTATGCAAATAACCTGTCAGGAAATGATTGGGAGAAGTGCATTTCTCTCAGCTCCTGTTTCTCTGAGCTTTGGAAGGATAGCCATGGTGAGTCCTTGCAAATCTGTTAAGAATTGTTTCTTTGTTGGCTATAGTCCTGTGGGTCTCATGGACACAAGCGCCATTAGGCGTTCAGAGCTAGGAGTTTTGGGGGCCCACCCCTCCGTGAGAGTCCTAGGGTGACAGATGTTCAATCTAAACCCTTCACTGCTCAGGGAGAAGCTGGGTGTTGTGAGTTTCCTTCTAATTTTATGTTGCTGTGCTGAGTGTGGGGTTTATGGAGATAGAGTCCCTCAGCCTTTCCTACCCATTTGGATGTATATTACGTTTGCCCAGTGCATAGGGGTTGCTCATCTACTTTCTAGATGTCTTTCAGAGGGAATTGCTCTGTTTATAGGTGTAGATTTGGTAGGTCTGTGGGCTCGGGTGAGTTTTAGGCATTCTATGTTGCCATCTTGGACCAGAACCTCAATAACTCACACTTTTATATCTTCAGCCCTGAAAGCTCTGCTGACCTCCACATTCATTGATCACTATCACCTCTCCTTCTGATCCTCAGAAAGATCTCAAACTTGTCCCCAGATATTATTTTTCTGAATGACACTTCTAGGAGTAATGGATCAGGTCAAAGACAAGTCATCTGTGATTCCTCCTTTTTTTCCCCAAATCTAATCTATCAGCTTGTCCACTTAACTCTAGCTTCAAAATATAGCTCCAAACTTACTACTTAAAATTGCATGTCCAAATTACCATTACTTCTTGTCTACACTCCTGCAAAAGCTGTCTCACTTGTCTCTCTGCTTCTACTCTTGCCCTTTAACAACTTTTTCTCCAAAAAGCAGTCTTCTTAAAACCGTAAATCAAATCCTTTCATGCCCTTCTTGAAATTTCTCAGAACAAAATCCAAATTTCTTATGAAGGCCTACAAAGCCTTAGGTGGCCTGCAGCCTGGCTGCCTCTCCATCTTCATGCTATATATTCCCCCCCCCTCCCCTCACCACTCACACGGCACCAATAACACTAACCTTCTCTGCAACAGGTCAAGGTACTACTATCTCAGGACCTTTGCACTTCCCCTTCTCTTTGTTCAAATACCTTTCCATTTAGGTAGGTTAACCAGGTTAAAAAACAGGGTGCTGAGTTACATATGAACTTGAGATAAAAAGTTGTATCTTAGTATAAATGCATCTTAAATATCTCATGCATAGAAGAATGGCCTGATACATAGTAGGTGTACGGTAAGTACTTGATAAATGCATAGTGTGTACTCAAATAAAGCACTGCATATATTGATTGGTTAGAAACACTGTAAACGTAAAATACTAACTTAAAGGCTTAATTGTCATTTCACCAGGAGAGCTCCCCAGTTCTAGTTAAGTAAAGTATTAATTTGATGGAATGGAAAATTAGCACACATACAAGACCCATTGATGTATTAACGTAAAATACATCCTTATGTTCTAGAAATGTTATGGAAAGAAAAATATTCTCTCTGGCTCTGCTTCCATTGTTTTTATATTTCTAGTGTTTTTTTTTTGGGGGGGGGGGGCGGTTCATTTCCTCTGTGTGATGATGAGATATGTCTGTTTCAGTCTGGGAGGTGGTAGTTCAGATAACTTATTTGGAGTCCCTGAAGTCTGCACGTAGATTCACACTGAAAAATCTGTCCCTTCAGTTTCCTGATCATGTTTTCTCATGTGTTTTGCATGGGCAACCACATCTACCAAGACTTGTAATTATTATATGAAAGTAAATTATGAGATACATTCTAAAAACATTCTAAATCACAAATGCATAGATGTGGGAGAAACCTCAGCATTTTTTCTATCTTAAAGAAAGAGACCAAAATCCCACTAACAAACACCATGACCAGAAAAATCACTCTGATTTTTAAAGAAAGATTATTGTAGTAGATAATAATAATAGATTGGTAGCTGGTTTCAGCTTAAAATAGTAAAGGGATACAGTGCCAACATTATATACATATGTTTTAAAATGAGTAATTTAAAAATTTAATTTTAAAATTAAATAATTTTAAATGAGTAATTTTAAAATATGAGTAATTTTATTTGATTTCCTTCTAGGGATCTCTTTCAAAATACTCTTAGTAAAGATATCAACTAAGAATCCCTCATTCTTTTTTTCTTTCCCATTACTACTTAAAAGAAAAAGATGTCTAAACCATAGTTATATTCATGATTTCGCCCCAAAGCTTACTTTTTAAAACCAGGTATACTAGTGAGTAAAATCCTCTTCATTTTTCTCTTAGACAAGTATTACTAAACCCTTACTCTCCCTTTCTTTCCCCAACCAGAACCTGGGGTGACTAATTGCAAACAGTAAGAGTTCAAATCACTGGTAAAAACATCCACCAAAGGATAGCTAACTTTTGAATTTCGATAGGTCTATACTTACGTTACCCACAGCAGCTTCAAAGAAAATGCATATTTAAAATTATTTAGGCAGGTAGATACTACACGTAACTCTTTTAATCAGAATAAGATCCCTAACAAATAGTTTCCTACAGAGAACCTTAACACACTTACCACATTAATTCATGAGGTGGGTTTAATGTATGTATGTGTATACATACCTATACACACATTTATTCTGCATATTCATTTTTCATGTACCCAGTAACGTGCATTTATCAATTATGGTTGCATAAGATAATGAACTTCCTCAATAGTACATGTTATTGGCTTGCTTTACTTTCTTCTTTGACAAACTTTAGCTTTATTTTTCTTTACCACTTAAATCTTCAAAACCATTATTTTATTATCCCAGAACAAATTTAGTTTTTTCGGACACTCCCTCTGCTTCTCCACTTTCCCCTCCTCTGATGGGCTCACTGCATTTATAGTAATGGCCACATCTCCATCTAGTGGTTTCCTAACCAATGAATACCTGGACAGCAATGAAGAAAGAATACAACAAAAAGTGGTCTAGTTACAACAATCATGATTCCAGACCATCAAAAAAGAAACTGCAAAACTGTAAATGGAGCCCTGAATGTAAACTCAGGCCCTAAAATATCTATTCAGTTGTACTGAGTATGTAATTCAGAAATTTATCAAAGAGTAACAAATAATGATAATCTTGGCCTAGATAATGTAAGTTATACTAAAGCACTTCACTAAGAATATCAATATCTAAAAAATCTAAAAACGCTGTTTAAACCATATCTGTTTGTTTAGAAAGGAAAAGAAAAATTACATAATGAGCTTTGAAGGTACTGAATAATGCTTAATAAAATTGAAACAGATCATTAATTTTATGTTAGCATCTTCTGAAACAAAATTGATGACCAACTCTAATAATTGTCCTTAGGGTATTTCTCTTAAGTAAAAAGTAAGACAGCGTGAAGCATATATAATTTTTTTTTCTCCACACTGACTTAATCTTTATATAAAACCTTATGAGAAATTACTGATTTTTAAATAAATATAGGAAACTGATATGCTCTCTTCAGGATTAGAAACTTCTGTAACATTTGAAAGCTGCTATTCTCAAAACAACATTCCTACTGGCATTTTAATAACCTGGTTTCAGGACATTTATTATAGTGGATTTAGGGATATGGGTTACTTTTTAAAATTTCAAGCCAAACGCAAAAACAAAGAAAAATTAGAGAAAGTGACTGACCATCCACCCCACATGAAAACTTGCAGTAAAATGAAGATAGATAGGAGCTGACATCAGGGTACAGGCACGACTCGTGGTGCACATAAGTTGATCCTATTAATAACGGGCAAAGTAGCAAGTACAGGAAAAGGAAGGAAAACACAGAAGACATACAAGATGAGCTTTCATGCAATTTGCTGGCAGTTTATGTGAGCCTCGATCCAGAGCAGATTCGCAGTGACCATTGCAAATAAGCATTACCAAAATATTCCACTGCCAAAAAAACACAAGACATTATTAGCACATTAAGCTACTGAGCAAAAGTTGTACTTTCACACACAATCCACTGTATAATTTATAGGAACTTGAGTATTGGAAATTTTTGTCTTTGTAAAATCTTCATTATGCTTTGATCAAAGAGATAGTTACCTATGGTGAAAATATTGGGGGTAATGGTTTTTATATAATCTTTCAAGTGCATCTGAATAAATTTAATCTCAGTCTTTGGTGACAAATAATTGATGAGGGAAGTTTCCCTAATGTTTGATACTACCCTTGGGCCCACAAACAACACTCTTTGGGGAATGATTTGACGTGGCCAAGGCTCCTGAAAGTATATAGTAGACAGAACAACAGAAGTCCTCATATCTGGATTTCATTTAAGGCTCACTGAAAATGAAAAAAAAACAAGTAGCTGCAACTTTGATTCACTTTTCCCCTCAGAGAGGAATGATCAATAATAGTCCTTACAGAGATAACTGGGATTTATTGGCTAAAACATTTTGCTTTTTTAGCCTTATTCCCCATCACTGATTTTATTTCTTCTTTGCTCCACTTTATATTATCTACTTGCATATTATGCATCTATGGAAATGCCTTATTCTTTTTTGGAACAAATGTGGCTATGTGTATTTGAGTAAATAAGTACATACTAGGTAAATCTGTTCTAAATAAACAACCACCTCTAGAAATGCACATTAATCAGTAAATGATCTGACATGTTTTTAGAATAAACAGTTCCCAAGATGATAACGCTTTATGTTTGCAAGCCACTTTATGCAAAGACACATGACAGATTGGAGAACTGAGAAATATTATTTTTAAAATTTTAGTTTTTTATAAGTGGTGAGAAATTTTTACACGGGCTTTATGCTTGAGAATAAAGCTTCTTAAAAGTTAAAATAATTTGAAAAGCATAAAGCTGCTTCTATACACAGTAAGTCCAAATAGTGTTTATGAGAGGAAGACAGCTGACCTATAGGAAAAGTAGTAGTCATCTTAAATAACTAACATACATTAAATATGCTTTGTAAAATTATACCAACTTACTTAACCCTGTGTTATTGACCTGGCCTAGTTTCAAACAATATAAAAAGTAATACAATTAAGAGAAATAATACAAACCTAATAGGTGGCAGAATTAGAAACCATGTAAAGTACAATTACAAAATAAGGGGACGATAGTGATTTAATAGGTTTTTAAATACACTGAATGAAGAATAAACACAAAAAATGTTATAATAAAAATAACTGTTATATCTTCAGGATTGGAATATAAATGAAGGTGGGCAACTCATATACCATTAGTAACGGTTACTGTCAGTTACTGGTCATTAGAAAGTTTTAAAATCATCAGATTTGTGATCTTGGATTATTAGTAAATTGGTCGGCATTGTGTTTGAAAGTACAATTTCTGTGGAAAGGACAGAAGAGGCAACTGTTAAGCTTATGCTAACCACGAAAAATACTGAAATAAAAAATATATATACCAGCAAGTATGTCATGTTAATGAGAAACACTATGGTTATGGTTAAGACATTACACTGGAGTTAAAACTACAATTTGTCTCCTTAAATTATTGTGACCATTGAGTTATATATTTTAATATAGCAAATGTTTGGTCTTACTTACCAAGGCATTGTTATCAAAGCAGACATCAGGTCCTTTTCGGTATCTGGGTTGCTTCACCATATCACAAGGATCTGGACCATCAGCTAAAGAAACTTGTTAAGGAATATGAAGTTACTTTTTTTTTTTTTTACACAATTAAAAAAATACAATGCAACACACTTATTTCTCAGAGCAAGCCAGAGAAACCAATGCCATTATTCTGGTCCCACACAACCAGTTCAAGTACCATGGGATTTAAAGTACTGAACTGCCACAAATTTTCTCCTGTCAGTCTAGGGCCTGTGTGAAGAGATCAACGCTTTACACAGCATGGTCGCTGGCACAGAGGAAGTACTCAGTAAATATTTGTACAATACAAGTGGATGAAATGTGCAAATGACGTAGCATATAAGACAGGGTCATAAACGTAAGACCATAAGGGAGGGCCTGGGTGCCTCCTATTTAGCAAGACAGAAATAGAAACTAATTCCTAGTACTAAACATCAGTTCCAAACATAGGTGAGTACTATTTTTTTTTTCCCAGAAACAGCAAAAACTAGAGGCAGTCTACCGAACCTCTGCCTGCAGTGCTTCAATAGTCATTTCACTGTCATTTAGCATATTTACTACCTGAAGTCTTTTTAGCATTACTGCCATGGCAGTTCTAGCATACAACAGGATTTACCTTCTTTTTTTAAGGCTGAATAATATTCCATTGTAGGTACAGACCACATTCAACTCCATTTTTGATGACTGGCTGTTGACAGCTTTCAAGCCACAACACTCCCTTTTCCCTTCTGCCCCACACCTGGGCGAGCTGACAGGGAAGACTGAGTGTCCCCTCCTTTGGCGCTGCCTGGAAGTTCGGGCCAACAAGCCCCAGGCAGCACTGGCTTTTAAAGCCCAGCACGGTCCCCAACCACCATAAAACCCCGAGCCAGGTACTTCTCCCCGCTCTCTAGCCATTTTCAGGGCTACTTGGGAACCTGCACTGCTCTCTCCACCAAGACTCACTGTGCCAGTATGAAGCCTTTCACGTCCTCTTGGTGCATGTGTGGCATCATCAGTCTTGACATCCAAATGAAATTTTGTGTGGAGGGTCCATTCTGCCTCTGTGAGGTGATCTCAGCGCTCTCTGGTATTTTTCTCTTTCTGGGCACGAACAACGTGACGAGGTTAAAAATGCACAGCTTTAAGACGGTTTTCCATTCCAAACCTCTCCAATGTCAAAGGATACAAGTCTGCTCTGCTTGTATGAGCAATCGCGTGTCACAGGGACAAGTCCCTTTGCTCTCAACCATTATGAATATTAAGTTGGTGTTCATAAGTTTTTCTACGTGGAAGATTCTGTAAAATAAATATTTTTAAAGATCAGAAAAAAAATTATCTGAGAAAAGAATAGATTTCAAAGATTTTTACATATTAAAATGAAAGAAAACAGGACCTTTTGAAACAAAGCGTCACCTACACGAACAGTAACATTGAATGATTTTAGAAGAGAAAGATTACCATGTTTCATTAACGTGGACATGCTATGTCTCTAATGAATACTAAAAAAATTCCAACAGATGTTTTAAGTGTGACCTTTGTTTCTTAAGTGATAGTCCTCAATGCAAAATAAACACCATCTAGTTGTTTCATTTTACATATTTAGGGAATTGTGGTATCTATCACTGAAAATGTGCCCAAGTTGCCTTATTTTACAG
This sequence comes from Balaenoptera acutorostrata, assembly GCF_949987535.1. Taxonomy (NCBI): domain Eukaryota; kingdom Metazoa; phylum Chordata; class Mammalia; order Artiodactyla; family Balaenopteridae; genus Balaenoptera; species Balaenoptera acutorostrata. Next base: position 92,513,965 of record NC_080070.1, on the reverse strand, counting down.
TAAAGGAAAGTAGGAGCACAAAAATGGCTCAGCATTTGCCCAAGTCATGGCAGACTGAAGTCTGGATCAGTGCCGTTCAACAAACTTTCTGTGAAGATAGAAACGTCTTCCGCTTTAACCAGCATGGTAAACAATTGCCACATGAGGCTATTGAGCACCTGAAATGGTGACTAGCGTGACTGAGGCACAAAATTGTAATATTAATTAACTGCAATTGATGATTGAAATTGCCACCTGGGGCTGGTCACTACTGAATTGGGACAACACAGGTGTAGACAGAATTATGGGCTTTGAATTCCATGCAGTGTTTTTTTCCACATCTTAAGCTGCTTCTACCTTCCACAATAAAAAAGTAGATCTGTCATTAAAGAGTAATTTATTTTTCAAAGAAAGAATGGGATTTTTTTTTTTTAACCTATTGAAGTTGGGACACAGCATAAAGCAAATCAAATGTAAGCATGATTTAACTTAATATCTTCTTATATTGATCTTTACAGTTTAACTTAGTCATTTTTTAGAGTATATACTGCTATTACTGAACATCAATCAATCAATGAAAGCCCAAAGACTCTAAACTCTTTCTGATGTACCCATTAAACATGCCACAGTTCTGTTTCCTGAAGGTGATGTCCTGATATGCTAATCTCGAAACAAGACGGTCTGCTTTTTTCTGAGTACATGCCTTACTCCGCCCCTTTCCTCTTCCTCCTCCTAGGATATACAGGTTTAATAAAGTAAGTCATAAAATCATACTGACCATGTCTATTAAAAATTTGTGCTACTTTCAGTTAACCTCTTCCTGAAAATATATATATTTTTAACTGTTATAAACTTCTTTTCCAAATCGCCTAGCAACTAACTATTCCAGCCCTGTCACCTGCTCAGATTACCTCACCTGCTCATCTTTCCTCTTCTCTCTGTTAACATGTCTTCTAGAATAAGCTGTCCTCAGCTATGGAAAACAAAGTGTCCCAACTCTGTGCCTTTCTTCTCTGTTCTCAGGGATCCTGTGACATGGATTATCCCTTTCCTTTCAAAACTTCAAATATCTCCCACCTTGCCTTTCTCTCTCTCATTACAACAAAATTAAATCTCTCCATCTCTTCCAAAATTTTTTCAAGATGTTTTATGGGCGGTGATGACTAACATTAACCTTGATTTTAGGAAATGATATGTTCTCCTAGTTCTTTCAGTTTCAACTCAAAGATACATTCAATTCTAAGTTTAAGTGAAGACTACAAGTAAAACTTACTAGCCAAGAATATTTTTGTTAACCTGTTTAGTAAATATAATTAATTCTAATCTTATCAGAGAATATAATCTCTGAAACTATCTCTACATTAGAAAAATTTTAATATGGATTCTTCTAGACAAAATATAATACAATCAAATTCCTCTATGTTCTGCCTAAAAGTGGATATAATTTTTTTGATCACGTAATTTATTACAGTTGAAGGGATTACAATTTATCAGAGTTAGAATTAATTTTAAAAACCTTCAGAGAAACTGAAGAGCTCTGATATTTTCAACTTAAAGCAGTTATTCAGATCTCTCACACTCAAAAGACAATCTCTGTTATTTTCTGTGACGATTATAAAAGTGAATACAATTTCTTAGTCAAACAGGACTAGTCCAGAAATGAAGAAACAAATTACCTGGAACAGTTTCCACAGTCTAATACACCGCTGAATGATTTACTATCGTTATCGAAGAAATACTGGGTTTGTTCGGTAATGCAGCTCTGCTTTGACAGAGAGGCTGTGAAGTCGTCATCTTCCATCTCAACTGTGGGGAAAATAAAGACCATCACCATGAGGGGATACTTCAGTCCGTCTCTCAGAGTCTTCATTTCTCACAGAGCAAAACAAATGTATGAGGGCAGGCACCTCAGCTGGCTTGTTTACTCCGTGTGGCGTAGTGGCAGCCCTTAAAGATGCCCAATAACTATCAATAGAATAAATGAATTTGAATACATTTGAGTTTGAATACAGCTGCAAAACAGAGGCCAATATGACCTAGGAATGTTTCTAAGGCACTAGGAAAGTTCTGACAAAAAGATTTCAACCTACAAAAGTGTCAAATGGACGATCTCTCTCTCTCTCACACACACACGCACTTTCTGAGTTTTGAACTCGGAGCATCCAAAAAGAAAATGTTAATTATTATGACAGTATCTGAGCATTTACATACCTGCCTCAAGAAGTCGTGGAAAGGTCAAACTCAAGAGAAACTGCTGTAGAATAGACCTGAATTTTAAATATGAAAAAGTATTGATATTTTCCTTCATAAATTAACAAAGACCAGAGTATTTTTGCATGTACACAAACACGTTTCTTTTTCATCTTTTTGGAAAAAGTTGAGAATTTGCTAATAGAAAGTTGAGGAACATAAGTATTTTTTAAATTATGCAAGACATTGTCAATTCCCTTCTGTAAAAGAAGTCATGAAGTCAGATGTGTTCAGGACCCAGTGAGGGACACATACGTGTGAAGACACCTAATACAAAATCAGAGCGAGGAGAAGTGATAACTCTAAGAGGGAGAATGTCATTATTCTGGTGCGCAGTTTTCACACTCAAGATTTTCTCCTTATTTTAGTTATTAAAGCTCTGTGGTAGGAAAAAAAATCCCCAAAACAAAAATGACTTTGTACCATGGGTTTACGAACTATTTACTTTACACTATAGAATGTATTTGTAAATACATAATGTGGCATTCATGAAATACAATACACATATTATATATAGGGCATATGGCATGTTTCAGTTTTACAATAAATGACAATTGAGCCAAATATTAGTAAAAACTCATCTGGAACTGAGTTTAGTTAAAACAAAAGTTGGGTGGCGGGGAGGTTGAGGAGGGGGAAGGCTCTGGCCAGAAAATAGCATAAAGACAATCAAGTATTTCAGGATGACTATGAGCTTCAGAAAACCTATGTAAATTCATATACAAATGTCATTGTCAGAACAGAAAGCACCCTTTTTCACAATTTTTTTTAGAAAAAATTGGATTTTTAATCTAACATGTTTGCTATTTTAATAAAATGGCATAATCATTTAATTTTCACTGGGAAAGCCTCAACATCAAGTGAACGTTATAGATTAATCTACATGGAATAAAACTTAGACAATACAGTAGGGTAATGATACAAAAGAGAGAGAGAGGGAGGGAGGAAGGGAGAGAATGGACCCAGACACAACAGGAGGATTAGTTACTTGACTGATCAGACCCAAACAATGACAAATTTGATCTTCCAGACTTTCCACAGTGCCTCAATAAGCAGTTTAAATGTCTGCTTTTCATAGGTGGCAGGATATAGGTATGAGGGGAAGGAGGGAGGAAGGGTAGAACCAGTGAAAAGAAAGAATTAGATCCATTTCAGGAACATGATGCTTCTAAAATGATGCCAGCCTTTGTAAGAAAAGTGAAGAGGTAGAAAGATAAGTCATCATGTCATGAATTTGATGGCTGAAGACATTTAACTTGGATAATGAAGACATTTAACTTGGATAATGAAGGCAATAAATAGTAACTTTTTATAGATCAGTATGCCTAACATGTAAGGATTGAGTATAATATAAACAAAAAATACAAAGGAAAAGAGTTTCAACAGATCCATGGATAAAAGAAGCCCCTGACAAGGCCGAAGTGTGCATGAGCATAATACTGTTTTCATATAAAAAGCTGAATAACTGTAACGGTTTTACAGTGATCATTAAGAAAAAATACTTATGAATATTACCAATATGTGCTGTAGGAAATGAAAAAACTAGTTCCCATAATAATTATCTACATATCCATCTTTCCATCACATTCTTTACTATTTCACAACACTTTCCTCTCATTACCAATAAAACTACAATTTTGACTTACCAGGCAGCAGCAGTGGCCCACCAGCCAATGTGTAATATGTCTGCTATTGATGGCTGTAAGGTAGAATAAAAAAGTATTACATTAATCTACACTGAATGTCCCTCTGAGAGAGTGGAAGGGTGACTTGCACATTACTGACCACGGACGCTGAGCGATGCCCTGCTCCTTGTTTCGGTGCAGCTCCAGGCTCACACACGGACTGATAATCATAAGATTTATTATAAGCATAAACTGATATATTAACCAGGTGTCTCATCAAGCTTGGATCAATCTCTCCAAAAAATCTTCCAATCTGGTACAGAAAAAAATAAGAAAGTTTCAAATGTAAGCCAAATATTACCACCTGAACCAGTACAAACAAAAGAAATGATACAAAGAAACAGAACTAAAACTATTGAGGAGCTTGAAAACAAAAGCAAAAGTAATAAACCAGTATATGACACTCTGAAAGAACTCCAGTGAGAGAGATTAGGTATTCTCATTTCTGAATGGCTCCCCGTGCTACTTGGAAGGAACGGACAGTTTACTAAGCCTTAAGTCACAATCCAATAAGAGAAATGGTGAAACTAGAAAAAGAAACTTGTAGGGATTGTGCTGAACTGGGGTGAGTCCCATCTATAGGGAAAACCTCTAGCTCACCAATTCCAACCCATAAATATTGTCATTTAGGAAAACTGTCCAGTATTGAGAGATCTTTTTTGTTTGTTTTTTAAAGAAAAGCCAGATATACAGATTCAGGAATGAAATTAGTTTGCAATTAATTCTACTTTGTTTAAAATCCTGTGTAAAGCAAAGAGCCTAACTTGCCAATTTTCAAATTTCAGGTTAGAATTTTCATCTGTTTCAAACCAGCTATGTGTTAGGACTGACATTATCAACTGATTAATATGTGAACATTTTCTAAATTTCTGAGAGGTCAAAAATAAAAAGTTCATATCATGTTAAAATCCTTAGCTCTGGGCTTCCCTGGTAGCGCAGTGGTTGAGAATCTGCCTGCCAATGCAGGGGACATGGGTTCGAGCCCTGGTCTGGGAAGATCCCACATGCCGCGGAGCAACTAGGCCCGTGAGCCACAACTACTGAGCCTGCGCGTCTGGAGCCTGTGCTCTGCAACAAGAGAGGCCACGATAGTGAGAGGCCCCCGCACCACAATGGAGAGTGGCCCCCGCTTGCCACAACTAGAGAAAGCCCTCGCACAGAAACGAAGACCCAGCACAGCCAAAAATAATTAAATTAATTAATTAATTAAAAAAAAATCCTTAGCTCTATGTTTTAATGGTAACTGTACCAGAAAGTAAACTCAACTAACAAATATAAGGAAAACTAGTTTTAGGATGCATTTCTTAATAGTTTATATTACATTAAGCACTTCAATTATCAATTTTTATAGTGGTGTGAAGGAGTTTTGTAATGTTGATCAGGGAAACACACTTTGGAAACCCTACTCCTTGCCACTTTAGGTACATACCTGGTTAGTGTAATCATCATGATTTGCCATCAAAAGAAACCCACCGTCATCTAGAATCACACAATCCATTACCTAGCAAAACAAAAATAACAGTTAATACACTTTTTTAGGAAGGTTAGGTTACATAATCATTACTCCATTATATAGATGATTTTAACAATAAAAATAGGAGAAAAACTTAGATAACTGTATCTTCTCTTGAACATATATGCTCAGGAGATTCTGATGAAATAAATTAAGGGCATGCATATAGATTGCTATCAAACCATGAGGGCTTGAAATTCCACCACGATCCATCCAGTTAAAATTGTCAACTCAGGGATTTCCCTGGTGGTGCAGTGGTTAAGAATCACCCGCCATTGCAGGGGAAAATGGGTTTGAGCCCTGGTCCGGGAAGATCCCACATGCTGCGGAGCAACTAAGCCAGTGCACCACAACTACTGAGCCCACACGCCACAACTACTGAAGCCCATGCACCTAGAGCCCGTGCTCCGCAACAAGAGAAGCCACTGCACCACAATAAAGAGTCGCCCCCACTTGCTGCAACTAAAGAAAGCCCACACGCAACAACGAAGACCCAACACAGACCAAAAAAAAAAAAAAAAAGTCAACTCAGTCTGAATGAAAACATAAGAACAAATCAGAAATAATCTTTTTGTCACCCCACTGTCATCTAAATGAACCAGGAAATTGGATAAACCAAAACATTTAATAATGTATAATTATTATTTTAAACACATACTTAAGATTTTGACAAGAAAGACATTAAGAAAAATCCATTTGGGGCACTATTCATCACAGACTTAAAAATAAAAAGCAGCAGCATGAGGTTATTTATAACTATTTTATATTAAAAATATTTGATTGGATAATTTGAGATGTAAAAGCAGGAAGCAAGACAAAAAAAATGCCTCTGACAGAGGAAAAATAACCATATATCCTAAAGTATTCCCATCCAGTTTAAATTATGTTTAAATGCATGAATCAATTTAATTTTATTGTATAAAATCACAATTAAAAACATTGTTTTCAGATTTGGGGACGTAATGCATTCTATTTTTCTAATATGGAAGGAGCTTGCTAAAACCTTTGCTCTAAAAACAGCTAATACATAGTCTATGTAAAATGGATGTTACAAAAATAATTAAAATTACTGGCTTATGATTTCACAAGACTAGGAGTGATAAAACGATATGAAACCCCTGCTTCCTTTGGAAATATATAGACATACATAAGAGGACTGAAAGAAAATAGTGGAATTCATCATTCTTATTCATTATATGAATAATTTATCTAGTATCATTCTTACAGCATCTTCAGCTTGGAACAAAGCAACTTGACATTTGCTTTTTCAATTTCTCAAACAGAAATGGAAGTAATAGAAGACAATGTAAAATCCAATCCCGGCAAGTGAAACTATGTAATACCAAGGTTTAGTTAAAAAAACTTTCTCACCACTATAAACACAGTGTGAAAAATTCACATAAAGTGCAAAAGATGAGGGAAGATTGCACTGATAATCAATAAATATGCTTCAGTTAGAAACTCTGGTCAGAAACAAATTTGTATTTATATGTACAAAAGAATCTAACAATTGAGACTGAAGTGAATACAGTCTATATTGATATGGCTTTTTAATGAATATTTTAAAATGCTTCTAATGTTTAAGGTTAGGAATTAAAAGCATATAATTCAAATTCTTATCTATGAATTAGTTCACCATTCCATACAATATTTTTTTAGCATTTGACTAAACCTTCCCGCAACTTTCTTTATCATTAGAGTCTTAGAAAGAGTAACACAAAAAATTGTACTTAAAAATTCCATTTTAAAGAGTTTTCTTACATCACTGTTTCTTTTACAGTCACAAACTGGACCAGCACACTGAAAGACAGAAATACAGTTATCACCTCATATTATCTTTCTAACTGGATTTTAATTATATCATTTTAATTATTACCATATTGGAATTAGAAATTTTATAATAATTTAGTTAGTATAAAAGATTAAATGACAGTCTAGTCGATAGCTTTATCTTTACAAATTAGAAAATATCAGCCAAAGATATTTAAACTAGCATTTTAAATTATAATATTGAAATATTTTTCTTTTATTATTTATTAGTTGACTAAACAAAAAAATCTTTGAAAAAATGGGAATTCATAATTCTGCTTCAATGTAGTAGCAACGAAAATTTATTTTGTCTCTATATAAGACTTTATTTGCTTTCTAAGGTCAGTAAATGTAGCATAAGAATGTTTTAAAAAGTTATCTTACCGGATCCCTGATTGATGTTTTGGTGAAATTCTCTATCCAGGAATTTACATCAATTTTAATTCCAACAACTGAAACAATCATGTAAAGAAAAATTGACACATACATTTAAAAAATGTAGCTATAATTCTCATTTATCTTTCCTCTCACATTTAAAAATTCCTGAGCAGGCAAATGTAAGTTTCTTAAGATTAAAAAAAAATAAAAGTTTAATTGCAGATATACATTGAAAAGCTGATTCAAATTCATTTAAAAGGTGGCAAATTTAATTAGCTACAATATAATTTCTGGGGTATGATAATTTAAATAATTTATATTCAATTTAATGCTATTTTATAATGTTTATTACAGACATATATTTCTTGGGGTTTTCATTAAGAAGTAATGTTAATAGCTCTTAAACTGTTATATAAACTTCATTTATACACACATTTATTTACTATAACCTGGTCAATTAACTAATAAAGGAGGCTTAAAAAAATGAGTGTCAGGAATGGCTTTATAAATATGAGGTCATTCAAGTGGTGGGTTTTAAGAGGCTTCCCTAACCTGACCAGTGCATGCAGTAGGTGCTTAAGAAATGTTTGCTGAGAATATACAATGGAGAAAAGACAGCCTCTTCAATAAGTGGTGCTGGGAAAACTGGACAGCTACATGTAAAAGAATGAAATTAGAACACTCCCTAGAACCATACACAAAAATAAGCTCACAATGGATTAAAGAGCTAAATGTAACGCCAGGCACTATAAAACTCTTAGAGGAAAACATAGGCAGAACACTCCATGACATAAATCACAGCAAGATCCTTTTTGACCCACCTCTTAGAGAAAGGGAAATAAAAACAAAAATAAACAAATGGGACGTAATGAAACTTAAAAGCTTTTGCACAGCAAAGGAAAACATAAACAAGATGAAAACACAACCCTCAGAATGGGAGAAAATATTTGCAAACGAGGCAACTGACAAAGGATTAATCTCCAAAATATACAAGCAGCTCATGCAGCTCAATATCAAAAAAACAAACAACCCAATCCAAAAATGGGCAGAAGACCTAATGAGACATTTCTCCAAAGAAGATATACAGATTGCCAACAAACACATGAAAAAATGCTCAACTTCACTAATCATTAGAGAAATGCAAATCAAAACTACAATGAGGTATCACCTCACACTGGTCAGAATGGCCATCATCAAAAAATCTACAAACAAGAAATGCTGGAGGGGGTGTGGAGAAAAGGGAACACTCTTGCACTGTTGGTGGGAATGTAAATTGATACAGCCACTATGGAGAACAGTATGGAGGTTCCTTAAAACCTAAAAATAGAACTACCATATGACCCAGCAATCCCACTACTGGGCATATACCCTGAGAAAACCATAATTCAAAAAGAGTCATGTACCACAATGTTCACTGCAGCTCTATTTACAATAGCCAGGACATGGAAGCAACCTAAGTGTCCATGGACAGATGAATGGATGAAGAAGATGTGGCACATATATACAATGGAATATTACTCAGCCATAAAGAGAAATGAAATGGAGGTATTTGTAATGAGGTGGATGGAGTTAGAGTCTGTCATACAGAGTGAAGTAAGTCAGAAAGAGAAAAACAAATACCATATGCTAACACATATATATGGAATCTAAAAAAAAAAAAAAAAGGTTCTGAAGAACCTAGGGGCAGGACAGGAATAAAGATGCAGATGTAGAGATTAGACTTGAGGACATGGGGAGGGGGAAGGGTAAGCTGGGATGAAGTGAGACAGTGGCATGGACATATATACACTACCAAATGTAAAATAGATAGCTAGTGGGAAGCTGCCGCATAGCACAGGGAAATCAGCTTGGTGCTGTGTGACCACCTGGAGGGGTGGGAAAAGGAGGGTGGGAGGGAGATGCAAAAGGGAGGAGATATGGGGTTATATGTATATGTATAGCTGATTCACGTTGTTATACAGCAGAAACTAACACACCATTGTAAAGCAATTATACTCCAATAAAGATGTTAAAAAAAATAAAAATAAATTTAAAAAAAAGAAAGAAATGCTTGCTGAAGTGTGGATAAATGAGCGGATGAGTAGGTAGGTGAGTGGGTAGGTGGCACGTGAATGAGTGATTGAGAGAATAAGATTGAATGAGTAAATGAGCAATTGAGAGAATGGAGGAAGGAGTGAATGAGTTGCTGCGTGAATGTATGCAGTTCAACTGCTGGGGGGTGAAATTGCCCTCAAGAGCAGAAAGGAGTTTATCTACCTTCTCAATCTGGCCTAGTTTTTCTAAAATTCAAACAATACTGAATTATACATTTTTTTTTTTTAGCTTTTACTGCATCTGTTCATTACAGCCCACTTCTAATTCCCACTGATGCTCAGTTTTATGAACTTTTTCATTTGCTTGATTTCTTTTACCAAAAGACTCATTATTCTATGTTTTACTGTAAGGTTTTTTTTTTTTTTTAATAGATCCCTACCTAATTCTTTTTAACAGATACATAGTATAGATATGCCACAATTTATCTTTTTCCCCAATGATGGAAACTTAACTTTTCATGTTTAAATTATTACAAATATTCACATCCTTGCCCATATCTACTTTTGTATATTTGAAACGCTTTATAGGATAGACTTCTGAGTTGAATTGCTGGATCAATCCAGCATTTAGAATTTTGATATACAACACGAAACTGACTCCCTAAATTTATGTCAAGAGTGTATAAACATACACACTTCTTTGAAAACTCAACTCTTATTTTATCCCCAATCTCATAGGTAACTAATTGTGTTTCATTTTATTTTTCAAATTTGACTTTATATTGGTTGAAGCTTTCTGATAGCCTTCCTGATAAGCACTGCCAGTTGATAATATAAACAGTAGGTCATATTTAATTTTGGTTGTGTGTATGTGTACAATATATGTGCTTACCTGCAGGTTTAAGAAGTTTTCCTTGGATGTATATTTCTACAGCTTTGCTTACCATAATGCCTGATTCATAAGCACCAGGTCCGCTTTCTAAAAAAAAAAAAAAAAAAAAAAGGGAAAAATAGACCTATCTAGATAAATCAAATAATATTAAATTTATTTTAATAGGTACAGGTGGATACTGTTTTACTTAAATGTTCTAGCATAAAAATGTTATCAAGAAGTGGTCTCCTCTTCCCTTTTCTTCCTTTTTATAGCAGGTTAATTAGAGTGTCCAGGAATTGGTTTGCATTAATTGACTTTGGAATGAGAATTACTCAGCTTGGCTGTATCACTCTCACAATAAAGGATGCACACCAAATCCCTGCTTTATGACACTTAGTACAATATTGGGGAGGCTGCTGAAGTAAAGCAGAAAGATTGATCTTAGATTCACAAAACTGCTGTAAAACTGTAAAAGATACATATTCCTGGAAAAAACTGAAATTCTCTGAACTTCAGTTTCCCCATTTGTGAAAATGGTGATGGTAAAACCAACCCCCAGAAAGGCTGAAGGATTAAATTAGAAAGTTTTAGGGAAAGAACCCAATAAAGTATTTTAAAATATAGGCTATTATTAATTTTTATAAATGTTATGCAACTAATACTGATTAAAGAGCAAACTGATTAATTACATTTTTAAAATTCATTAAACATTCTTAAATATATTTGCAGTTTGTGAAACGAGGGATGATCTATATGTGTTTCAATGTATTATGCGTGGCTGTAGATATGCTGTCTTTACATTACTGGGTGGCTGATTTCTTGTAGATGCATTTTATTTCCTCAACTAAATGGATGCTCTGTCCTTCCAATGTCGTGTATATGGTATATGCTTAATGATCACTATTCTGAGCAAATAACATAAAATATATTGTTTGTGTGGGGGGAAGCAGGTAGTAGCAATAATTTATTTTAAAAAAAGGAATTGAGATGGCTGAATTCTAAAGCAATACTTACTGTTAAAGTATGGAGCAGTGAAAACATAGTTATCGTTATCGAGACTTCTTTTATAAAAGCTGTCCTCATATGTTTCTGGGTTTTCTTGCCAATTTTCTCCAGCCCTAAGGAGGAAATGGGTCATCATTTTTATTCTTTAATCTACTCGATAACTTACATTTCCCTTTGTGGACACCACTGAACTTTACAGATATGTCTGTATCTCAGGTACGTCTAAGGAAGTTAGTGGTAATTGATGGTGTAAATGACATTCACTACTAAGCAACAGATCTGCTTAGAATTAAACTAAGGAGCAGAAAAAGCTGACGTCTAGTTTTACTCTGCCATTTACTAGACAGGTAATTATAGACAAGTCAGTTAATAAGTCAATTAATATTAATAAGCCTATACAGCCCACTTTATGGACTCTTCTGAAGATAAACACAGATAAAATCCATAGAACGGTGAAAACAACGAAGTGCTATGCCAATATTGCCAGTTGACATATTCGTAATAACCATTATGTTCATTTAACCAGGTTAGCTTATGTCTATGAAGAGAGAAATCTCTTCGATAACCTCTTCAATGTTGTAATATATATGACAAGCAAAAACATCATTGAAGAATCATATAATAATAGCATTTTTGAAAGAAATGGAGTATTTTAATAATTAAGTACTTTAGGTAAATTCCAATTTAACTACGAATAATGATCAGTTTCTCTGAAGAATGGCTTCCTTATACAGTAAGGTACAGATCCTTGGAGAAGTCCTTTGTAACCCAGTAATTTTTACAGATGCTATTTGAACTTACTCTTTGGGATAAACTCTGGTAATCCCACCATCAGTCACAACAAACCGTGCTTTCACTCCCTTGCTGGAACAGAAGACAAAAGAAGGACATTTTCATTCAACTTATTCTTTGTAAGGTATTAGTTTAGGTGTTGGTGGTACAAAGTGAAACAGAATGAGTTCCTGAGATAAAGGAAGCCAAAGTAAATGTATCAATAGATGTAAACCATGTTTTAATAAAACATAGTTTTTAGATATTTCTTAAAATATCTAAGAAATAGTTAAAGGCAGGATGCTTAAGGAAGACATTTCATAAGAAATAATGAGATAGCTGCATCCTGAAGATGGAATGGGAGTTAACACAGATGACAGGAAGACATCACATGTAAAGAAAAGAGTACATGTAAGGGAAAGCTAGTGAAGAGTGGTAGTATTTGGTGTAATAAAAGCATAAGGCATGAGGTGAGAAACAACAGGAGGTAAAGTTGCAAGTATAAGCTTCTGAAGCATGGTCAGCTCATGAGTGATCGTGAAATCCACGCTGGAGAGGCTGCTTCACCTTCACCCTGAAGTTATTAGGGCTCCGTTTTAAAAGTGAGACTCTGGAAAGTATGAGTTACATGGAGAACAGCCTGGGGCCCGTGGGCAGAGGAATTGGAAGCCCTAAAGGCAGAGACATCAGCTGCTGTGATTTCTTAGAAATGGAAAACAATCAGAACCCTGAGTATGAAGAAGAGAGGAAAACATTTTTAGAAACAATATTTAGCACTTGCTGGTTGATTGGAAATGGGGCGGAGAAGAGACTGGAAAGGAGAACCATCGTGAGATTTCTCCATGTCTTGACTGGCTGTAGGGCAGGGCTATTAGAAAGCTAACTGAACATTCACTAGAAGCCCTAGTTTACCACCAACACTGAGACACATGCAAGCACACCTATTTAATTTGGTTATTCACACTGTAGTGTATACATGTGTAAAGCTGAGTAATGGTAGATGTTAGTCCTGACACACAACCACAACTGAAAATTCAAGTTGTCAACAACTGCAAAATGGTTTTCTTGAGAAACGGTTATTAAAGATAAATAATAAACTTTAAATTTATGAGACCTATTTTCCAAAAATTTCCCCAAGAGAAGCTAAACCGAAATACAGAATATATATCTTTTATTAATAAGAACAAACACTTACATGTTTTTCTGCTTACTCCAGTAATTTTGGACAAGTTCATTTGTAAAGCCTGCATCCAGCAAGACTCTATTAATCAAGTCCGTATTGCCTAACACGGAAGAAGGAGAGCCTCAATTACACCCACATAGTTTAATTAGGATAGTAATGAAACAAACATTTTCTATTTCCAGATGCAATTTAGAGTGGATAATATTTCTATGAATTTAAAAATGTAACCTTATTAATTTTCTACATTTTTTATATTGTTCCTCTTCCATTTTTCAGGATATGGACAAAATTAGAAGTGGAAAAACCAATTCTAAATGAGGCAAATTATTTTGTAAATGCTATCAAAAGGATAAGGATTCCAAAGTATCATAATTTCACAGACAATTTTATGCCTAAATATAAAACTATATAATACATATAGGGTTTTCTTTGTTTGTTTTTTTGTTTTCTGTTTTGGGGCCAAGGAACAGAATAACTTATCACAGACCAGCACTGCTCCAAGACCGGCTTTTGGAATCTGTTGGTACTGATGAAAGAGCACAGGCTTCAGGCTGTCACTTCTGGAGTAACTGAAGAGAGTATTAGCCCAGGTTTGAAGGTAATGGAGGGAAAAGATGACGAGGACCAAGGGTCAATGAATACACTCTCTTAAACAAAAAATGTTGCCTTCTTCCTTTTCTCTTGGCTCCTCTGCTCTAAGCCCATAAAGCTCTGAAATAACCTACACGTACCGACTGAAACTTCACACTTCTGATTTCATTTTATTCAGATACGGAATATATGGTCTTAATTAATATTGTATTACCCCAAGAGTTGGGGGTGGCATAGGCTAGAAAACATTTTAGTTCCTTTTAATTATTTTACCTCAATGTATCTTTCACTCAAGATTAAAGGATCAATTTAATCCATATTTTAGACTTCATTCTAGGAACTTTTATTACACTATTTTAGAAACAATCACTATAAAAAATAATCCCTTTGGAAAGTGAGTGATATATTTTAATTCTTAAATCCTTTTAATTCTTAAATCCTTTTAGGTAAAACGAAAGAGACCATTATTTTAATCTGTAATATAAATCAATGTTACAAGTAATTTCATAGTTTGATTCATATTTTCATTATGCTCTAAGCCTAAAATCAATCTTGAAATCTGTCTCCTGCAGCTGGTTACATGCAATAAATAGATTATTAGTATTAAGCTTTACCGTTTTATACATATACACTTTTCATTTTTACTTTAATTCAAAAATAAAGAAGAATATGAAGAAGACAACCACCCTACAGCATTCACATTTAGGTAGGTTAATAAATTAACTTAAACAATAGGTGAGAATTGTAATTTTACTGATGGATTAAGTACTTTTATAAAGCAAAGTTAAACTTGACTGTACCTCTTTTAAAAAAAACCATTTAGGTCAGTTACATTTCAGTCACTGAATCTACTTTTAGAGTTGGTTTTACAGAATATTGATAACATGAGGTAAAGTATGATTGAGAAAACTCTATAACACTGTCAGAGGAAAATAGAGATTATTTCATAGCTATTAACTCTTTTATAATAAAACATCTAGTAAGTTCTCAATTTTTTATATAATCATCTCAAACATTTCCCATAGAATTATAGGGGAGGCAGAAAAAAGTTAACTGAAATGAAGGAAGAGACTAAAGAACATAAATAACACTATGGATATTAGCGCTATTTTACTAAAAGTATTTTGTTTAAACATTTATACTTCTCTGAGACGAGACATCCAATTAAAGGAGTATTCAATAATCTTGTTATTTCAGTTCTCTTTTGGAAATAAATAATAACACTGTAAAGGTTCTGCGCAGAATGAGCTCACACTGAGCAGAAAGTTTTGAAATCACGCGTGTTCAGGCATGATCACTGCAGACTTCACCCACCCGTGACAGGTTTCCAGAGAGGCTCTTTCAAGCAACTGGCTAACTCGTCTTAGAGGTGCTCAGTAGTTATTTCTTAAGAGATAAATATAAGCTTGAGAGACAGCTTTAAGAAGGGATTTTCTTTTTTTATAACTGAGGAAATGCTTTATTTAACCCTTCCTGATAGCAGGAGAAATAACTTTTAAGAAGAAAAGAAAAAGAGAGAAGAAGGACGAGGGAGAGGAGAAGGGAGAAGATGGAAGAAGGAGAAAGAGAACAAACAAGTCATTTATGTGTACTTTTATCTTCAAGTTATATTTACTAAGGTAATTTTGGCCAGGCAGTTAGTTTTTCTCTCTTATTTCCTAAGTATACTGCCTTTTCTCCTGATAGTACTTTTTAATACATAGGGTAATTTTAGGAAGAAAAAACAGTTAAGATTTTTAAATGTTTTAAGAGCCCAGAATCCATAGATCTCTATGAGGTTTCAGAGTATAAATGATGCAAATTTCTCTGAAAGACAAATAAAATTGTTAAAAACTAACTACTAAAATGTATCCATTCTAACTTGATTTACTTCATAAAATGGGAAATTATCGATGCATATTTTTTAAGATTAAAGTTAACTGTGATCAAGATAAAACCCCATTGTTATGTCTCTATTTGTTGTTTTTATGCTATCCATGTTAAAACTCATTATATAAATTGGAGGATATAAATAACTTGATTAAAATGTGTTTTCCTCTGCATAGAGGAAAGAACAATGCAATAAAGAATCTTCAAAAGATCATTCCAAATTAAATTTCCCAAATTTGAGAGGGACAAGGTAAGCATATACTATTTACATCTAACCATTTGCAAGTATTGAATACCTGGCTTTGAACACTGGATTTTACTTAATAACAGAATGAAATTTCTGTAATATATAAAAAAAATAAGGGTCAAATTGTTACCATTAAAACTTCAAAAAGTAAATAAACAAACCAGCATACCAACAAACTAAACTGAATCACGATTTGACTACTTTGGATATAACCACAGTGAAGCAATTATTGCAAATTAATGCATACTTACATGATGGGTGGTTCGGAGTTTTTCTATCGATAAGCTCATTAAAATTTAAAAGAAATTCGGTGTTATTATCTGATATTTTAAGATCATTGCAGTAATCTCTGAAAAAAATATTTTAGGATATTAGGCGTTAAAATCACAACTTTACAAAAATGTACACAGTAAGCACAGGTAGTGAAAACACTTAATTTTTAAACTTTTTACTAGCTGCGTGACTTTGCAAGCTGTTGAATTCTGGTTATCTCCATTTCCTCATCCCTATAATGGAATAACACTTTAACATCAAGTGGTCAGGATTATATATTATATATTAATATACATTAACCATTTGAACTCTGGAGAGAAGGTGCCCAATAAGTGTTGGCTTCTGTTACTCCTACTGTACTATTGTCATTTTATGCTGTAGGTTAGCAATTTACATATAGAAATTAAGACTGAGAAATTTAAAGATATCTACTTATCAAATATCTACAATAAACCCATTATGTTAACTTTTTTTGAGAAATTACTATTTTAAAAAAATCGAGTAAAATAAAGTGGCATTGATTTAGCTATTTGCACATATCTGTAATTACTGACTTAAGAGAAGGCAATAATGTCTCTGCATTCAGCTGACTGCAAGATTGTTTTGGCACATGAAAAAAGTAAGTGCTCACGCAGATCATCAGTTGGAAAGGAGAATTATTTTAATAATCTTTTCAGATAATTGTGGGTGTTCTTTTTTCTTGAGTAACACACTAAAACTTGATTATTTGCAATTTCTTGATTCGTAATTTGTGATATGGAATCTGAAACAATACCAATGAACATTTTGTACTCTGTTATATTAAAATTCAATGCACCATCTTACATTTTGAATGAATCTTTTACCCATCATGATTTTTATCACATCATAAATTGGTTATTTGGAAGATATGAATAATGCAGATGTTCCAAACGGTAACATATTTTATTATACAATAATGAAAATTCACATTCATTAATAACATCACTGATCTCACCAGATAAGTCTGTAACTATTGGGAAGCTGTCATGCTTACAGTAATGAATATGTAACTTTCCTAAAATTCTAATTTTTGTTTGAAGTTCAGGTTTTGTCATTGGGAACAAATACTTTCCGTTGTTTTCTTCAAAGTAAAAGGCTCACTTAATTGATTTTTGAGAAAATGTCTGCCAAATACCCAAGTCTGAATAACCACAGTTTCTCTGTCATTCATTCTTTCTAGTAAAGCGATATCTCATGGAAAAAAAGCAAGAAGCTCCTATTTTAGCTCTCAATTCACACAATTTTTGGAGATAGGCAAGTTACTCTGGTATGCAGTAAAACTTCCTTTTTTTTTTTTTTTTTACACAGAGTATTAAAAGACATATACTCATGGGTAAACCTCAATAAAATTAATAATTCTTACTGCTTTAATCAAGGATATTTTAAAGTGACACTGGCTTTTTCCCCAATGGGGGTGCCTGGCAATGAAGATTACAGTGGCTACCAGTAGTCTTTAGTACCATTGTCTTGATTCCTGATAAGGTATCAGCTCACCATTGCTTTTGTACTGTCACTGCAAATGTCAGTATGATGAAAAACACAAATGCCATTTAACATTGTTAGGAAAATAGCTTTGTCCTTGCAGATTCTCTGAAAGAGACTTTGGAACCCACAGGGTTCTATACTTTGAGAACTGCTGTCCTAAGTGTTTTGGAAATTAAGAATAAATGTAAGGCAACATAAATATTATAAGAAGATTGCAATTATAATAACTAGGTTAATACAACTAACAGACTGGATAATCAAATATTCAAGACAAAAATGCAATCAAAAAGTAAATATTTTCAGATGCAAGGCCATTATCTAAATACAAAGCCGCAGAGAGGAATAGAATGTCAGAACTTCCAAAACAAGACTTCTCGGTTCATGGAAAATTTTTGTTTAGAGACAAGGTTTAAAAAGTTTTCATAATACCCATTAAATTATTGACAGAGCTAAAGCTGCCTTCTTCCCACAATGCTATGCTTTTTTGGAAACAACACTAGCCTGGAAGTCAAAAGGCCAATACACTGAACTAGGATCGCACAGAATTAGAAGCTGATGGGAAGGTTTTAAAAGGATTAAATAGAATGTTTTAGAAGGACTAAATGAAATAATTATTAATAAAATCATTAATAAAACATGGAATTTAAAAATTCCATGTTATCTAGAAGGCATTTCTAAAATTATCTTTTAATCATTTAATCCTAAAAATAACTTTATCAGAAGGTAATTTAATATTTCAATAGTGAGGAAACTGAGATTCAAAGATGTAAAAAGATTTACCCAAAGGCACCTAACTAGCAAATGGTCAAGCCCTGAGGGGAAGCCAAGTCTTCAGATCCCTAATTAGTGTTTTAACATAACCTACACTGTGCTTTGAACTTTCACTCTGTGAGCTTTTATAGTCACAAAGCTTCAGGCCAAAAGCAGCTTTGACCTCTACCAATAGAAGGCTGTCAGTGTTGTGAGCAGTTAGTTTAGACAATGTCATCATGTTTTGTTTTGTTTTTGTTTTGATCCTTGCTGGCTCGGTTGTGCCCAACTTTGAAGGAGTCTAAAGATATTATTGACCTTTTGATGTATCATAATGGCAAAAGCAGTGAAAGTGCTGAAACTACCGTTAAGGAGAGTTGTTGAATTAGGATGTGAGCAGAAATGAAGGAATTTAAACAACTGCGACGTAAGAAAACACAACGCAGAATGTTGTGTCAGGGTAATGAGTTCTCCTGTAATAAGAATGAGCCGGGACAACAGAAAGTTACCCACCAGGCAGACCAGGGTGCCTGTGCACTAGGTAGTAAGTGGCAAGAGCCTGACTGAAATATTTGGGATGCGAATGTACGTCTAGACAGACAGAATCAACATCGGTTGCCTGTTAGCCTAATGATTGTTCAGCATAGGCCTGGGAGCTTGACAACTGGAGATAATCAGCATTTCTTAAGATCTCTCCCAAAGGAACCACCCCAGCAAAGTGCATGACAGGCAATAACTGTGGTTAGCACAACTGCTGAGTTCCCTCAGGACGTGTGGGATAGACTTTGCTGATAAACTTTCTATGAGGCACTGTTTTTCTAAAAGAGATCAATTTTACACATATTGAGCATTACTTTTCCGAGGAATTTTTTTTTCCCCCCCTAAAAAAGATTAAAGTAGCAAGGTGGAGAAACCTCTGGATGGCTTTAAAGGAACAAATTCAATTTCGATTTGCTGAAAATACCTTCAGGGCCTCAAAGCTATATAATCTTTTTTGGTCACTTTGTGTTTCTGACCAAAATGGGATTTGTAACTTAAATGGCTGTAAACTAAAAGATGTTTGGTATTAGAAATTTGGCAAATTATTTATTTCTAGAATACTGAAAGTCAGTTTGTTCTCATTCTATTCCACGAACTTACATAGGTCATACATCTCAAATTAGCATTGAATTACTGGTGATCACATACTTTTCTTTTTTATTCTAACTTGTCTTTGAAGTGCTTTCTCATTTCTGATTATCCAAGAAAGATAGAAAAATTAATCCATGTTGTAGACTTTCATCCCTATGACTGTAATTCTCTTAAAGATAGGAATAATGCTCCACACATTTGTATTCTCCATGCTTTCCTTTCCAGTGGTTTTCAAAATTTAAGGAAATTGCAAAACCCGAGTACTAATTAGGATCAAAGAGTTTAATTATTCAAGAATTAACAAAAATGGTTCTACCTTTAAAATTCATGAGCTTTCTTCAAATTATTTTAAAATAACTGCTTTTTAACATCCTTTATTATTATTATTATTATTATTATTATTAGCCACACCACATGCCTTGCAGGATCTTAGTTCCCCAACCAGGGATTGAACCCGGGCCCATGGTAGTGTGCCAAGTCCTAACCACTGGACCACCAGGAAATTCCCATAACATCCTTTATTAAATAATTATCCCTCCTCCTCTGACCTCTTACTATAACCATCAATAATAATAACTAATATTTATTTAGAGCTCATGTCATATCAAGAGCTATGCTAAATATTCTGCATGCAATATTATTTCACTTAAAGCTTATAAAAACTGTACGAGGTAGGTATTATTGTTAGCACCATTTTGCAAGTAAAGTAACTAAGATGCAGAGAATCTGAGTAACACAGCTATGACCATGAAAATCTGGCAAACAGATCCTGAAAGTCTTTCTCTAGAGTTTGCTTCACTGTTTCCCATTAATAACAGTGACAAAAACATATGCCGGCTGTTCTATACTACATAAATGTCTCCCTTTTCTCACCAATTTTTTCTTTATCCCAATTTTCTATCAGTTTACTTTCCACAAATCTTTGAACACACATCCAATGCTCACGTTTCCAGGAAACGTTCCCTACAAAAATATTTTACTCAGCTGTACTGGACATTCTTTTGAGATTCCCTAACTAAGTATTTGCATATTCAGTGTAGATATTTATACCTTAGAGTAGCAAGGAAACGGATTCAAATCCTGTATTATTTAACATCTCTAAAACTGTTTCCGAATCTGTGAAATAGGATAATATATAACACTAATTTATTACAGAGCTCTTTTGAGGGGTAAATATAATCAAATCATACATGTAAATCATACATGTAAAAGGCTTAACACATGTTAACTGGGGTGAACACTCATTGTTTCTCCCACAAGCTACAACATTTCTTCCCTTCTCTGCTATTTGCTCCTTTCCCGAACACACAGGTGAATTCCAGTCTTCCAGCCAGTCATATTGATATTGAACGTGACAGGCCACAGAAACGATCCATATGCTAACGCTTGCTGAACTATAACAAAACCCATTGTCTGTGAAATGGGAATTGAGATTGAGAGATATATTTATCTTCTCTGGGAATTCCTGGACGTGTACCATGCTCGGAGGGAGGGTCTCATCAACACAGGGCACCCAGTATCTCAACCTCTTCTCACCCCTGTGCTATATTAATATTCTGCTTCCCAGCTAAAACTAGTTTTAGCAGTGGCCCAAAGTTACTTGTATCAAAAAATTGCTAGTAAGATTGCAGGTATTATAATTAATAATATGATTTTTAAAATACTTTTCATACATTTATAGATTCTCCAGTCGTCAACTATTTATGAGGCCCCCACTGTGTGCCAGTCAGTGGATTTGATATTGAGTATTGAATGGTAAGTCAAATAGATGCCATCATGTCTCTCTGTTGGGGAAAATAAAATGAAATGTGGCCAGTACTCTGGTACGGGAAATACAGGATTCTATGAAGCAGTCAGCAAGGATGTCTAACCCAGTGATGATGGGAAAGAAATTCCCAGATCAAGGAGCTTTGAAGTTGGAGTTTGGAAAGGACTGGAGGTGTGTATGTTCAATCCAAAATAGAAAAGAAAATTAGTGGATGAAAAGCAGTAAGGAGGAGAAAACAATGCATTTTAGGAAATAAGAAAAGTTCAGTGTGGCTAGACTTTAAAGCAGAGGTTGGCAGACTGTTTCTTAAAGGGCAAGAGGGTAAATGATTCAGGCTCTATGGGCTAAAAGGTCTAGGCCACAACCCCTCGGCTCTGCTTTTGTAGTGAAAGCAGCCACAGGCAATACATCAACAAATGCCTGTGGCTGAGTTCTAATAAAACTTTACGTATAAAGTTTTATACGTAAAACTGCAGGCTGTAGTTTGTCGGCCCCTGATTTAGAGTTTAGGGGACCACACGGGTAAACTGGGACCTAGTGACAGAACATGTGAAAGCTATCCTATACAGTATCGATTATCATGAGGATAATACTAAGCCACTGGTTAGTATTTAACAGATGAGAAACGTAATGTTATTGAAAGTTTAGAAACTCCCTCTGCTTACAGAAAGGAGACAGAAATTGGAAGTAAGGGAGAAATGCTGCAGGCAGGGAGATCAATTAGGAGGCAGCCTTAGTAGTTTAAGTGAGGAAGGCACTAGCCTGAACTAGAACAAAGGCAGCAGACTTTGACAGACATACTTGATACTCATAAGATAAACTCTATGTGGCAAGACTTGTTGATCGACCAGAAGTTACATATAAAGGAAAGGGAGCAAAGACATCTGTCAGGTTTCAAGACTGGGTATTTGGGGAGGACAGTATTTTTGTCACTGAGGCAACACAGAAAGAAGAGTTTTCCAAAGAGGACAAATGTTCAGGAGACCATGAATCTGAAGCACCTTGAAGACAGATTCCTATTAGGCTCCATAAACATGAAGTCTCATATTAAAATATGTAGGGTAGGCATAAAGTCTGGAAATAGATAGATTGTTTGATCTTATATTATAATGTAAGGTCAATAAACCACATAGTATGTCTAGTTTGTTTCTAGATGTTATCAACATCCTGCAGATTTGGGAGCCATCACCCCGAACTGTAGACACGGAATAGTGGGCGTCTGTGGTATGTCTGTAGACTCAAAATAGGAAGATAAGAGAGCCCAGGCCAGCAGCTTCATATGAGTGATGTGCACAAGAAGGGAAGCTCATGAAAGAGACTGAATATGCAGCCAGGGAGGGAGGAAGAAAACCAGAGAAGCATGTCATTAAGCAAGAGGAGGCAGAACGTCAAAGGGTGGGATCAGCGGTGTCCAAGACTGAAGGCAATTCAAGCAGGAAAACTGCTAGAGGGCAGAGTCACTCACAAAGCCAGAAATATGCTTTGTTAACAGAGACTTCTCAAAAAGTTATATATATTCCTTGCTTTCAATAAGAACCAAAAATTCAGATAGTCTTATGCAGAAATAAAAAGAAAGAATAACTGAGACCAATTTTTAGGAGCCTTCTTAGAGCAATTTCTTTAAGAAGGAAAAATTGTGAGAATTGGATACTACAAGCTTCTGAATCTATTTTATTCAGTAGCCTAGGGTAATAGGAATTCTGTTGATTTGTATTATTACATGTGTCTGATGGAGAGTGGGAGTCAAAAACTAAGGAAAGAAATAGAAATAAAGAATAATCTTAGATTCTTGAATGGAGTTTCAAATAATTATAAGAAAATAGAGGTAGAGATGAAGATGTATATTAGAGCTAGGGAAGGGGGATTATAAGCGAGAGAAGTAAAATTGGTTAGGAGGAAAAAGAATGCTAATCTTAAAAATTATGTGAGAAAATCTCACTATATAAAAATATATCTTCCCAAAAACTTGTGTTAAAAAAATCAATGATGTTAAGTCATTCTATGAGGCATACACATTCTTGTGTATATATATACATATATGTATATATCTGTACATATCTATGCATATCTATCTCAGTGTGTGTGTGTGTGTGTGTGTGTGTGTGTGTGTGTGTGTAGAGAGAGAGAGAGAAAGTGAGTGAGAGTTTGTATGTGTATACATAGTCAAAAATGCAAATTCACAACTCTTCGTTTTTGTTGGATACACTGTTGGTTCCAACAAAAACAAAACCTCCATCTGTCCTATTCAACGCTGTATCCCCAAGTCAGCATATTCTTTAGCACACAGCAGCTGCTAAGTACCTGAATGAGTAAATGAATGAAAGAACAGCATTCTCTTTCAGTTTTAAAGTTATTGTTTCCTTTGGTTCCATAATTTGGCATGGCATAATCCAGAGCAGTCTTGACCCCAGCTCAGACCTGTTCTTGAAGGCCTACATATCCACAATGACCTATAAAAAAGAAAACAAAACCTACCTTGGTGCTATGAATGTATAGCCAGATTCTTCAAAATTATCCGGCTTCAGTGTTTCTGAATCTGCAAAGATAATGTTATAGGGTTAGACAAACAATGCGGAATATGCACCCTGAGATTTGATGTCAATAGGAAGGCATTCGAAAAATAACCTTACACGGAAAAATAAAAGTAGACTATTTCCATCCTAAACTGAAACACATGAATGAATATAAAGATCCCCAATACTTTACAGTAATAAAATCAATTTTAATTTCATAACATGGATTACAACAGTTATATCAAAGACAATGTTAGGTCTATAATTTTCCCATTTACTAACTAACCCTACTATAACTAAGATATCCTTTAAAAAGTGACTTTTGTCAATGTTACACCAGAGGTATTTATTTAAAATGCCAAATATTATACCAATATTATGATAAAGAAAATGCTTTTAATAAACCCATTAATGTCTTTAGTGAATTAATAGCATTCTTCATATTAGTATGAATTAGTAAGTGGAAGGATAAAAACACACAAGTATTTAAGTTTAAGGAAAAAACCAGAAAGTGAAATAGGTTACATATATAAACACAAGCATATTCTTTCCCCCTTTTTTGCCGCTAAGGTCTGAGTGATCATGGAGGAAAATCTAGCAAATGAGAAGCACAGAGGATAGTATCCAATAGGAATGGAAATATCAGTGGAAATGTCAAGTGTACTAAACAAAAAGAAATTGAGCAACAAGAAAATACTTGCCCTTCATTCTGCCCTTTTTTGCTGTGAAAATCCATCAGAAAGAGAAAGCAGGGAAACAAAAAAAAAAAGAGGGTAAAAGCAAAGGGGGGTCACAAACAATATTTTATTCAATGACTTTCTTGAATAAAAATATTGTGCATAGATCAAAGGTTTATTTATGTACAGCTGTAGTCTGGAAGAAAAGACACATATTTTTGAAGACTGGAAAATATGTCCTGTCAATTACTACTAGAGCACCCTCTCTGTACTGTGGTTATTTCAAGGGTCTGTTTTGCAAAGTGGCTAACGCAAGTGCAATACCAATGATGCTAGCCTATAAACAGAAGCATTTACCCATCATCAAAGACCCACTAGGCACCCCCTCATTTATCAAGTGAAGAACTAGCTCATGCAAAGTTGGTGGTTGTTAAAAGACCATCATATCTATCTATCAAGTGAAAGCGGAAATATAAAGGTCTAAATTACCACAATGCACAATGAGAACCAGGACTGCGGAGAGCAAAAAAGAACTGACAGAGAAAGGAAAGAAACTGTAGTTCATGTACAATCAGAGGTAAAAGGTATATTCATATATATATGCATATATATATTTTACTTTATCGTAACAGACAAAATTTAGGCGGTTAGGAATAATTGAGTGATATGCAAAGGATATGATGGTCATTTTACTTTACTAAAGCTAGTCACCCAAAACAAAATAAAGATTAATAATGACTTGAAATATGCACTAGTGTTAATAATTACTCCACATTCCAAATGACGCTTAAAAAAAAAAACCAAACTGATCCATTTGAGTTACTGAAGACATTAATTTGGATAATTAGAAGAAAGTTAATTGCCAAACCAAAGCCAAAGACCAGTGCAATTTAATTTATTCCAACAAAGTCGACGATGTCGAGCATAATATCATTCTTGCCAAATGCAAAAAAAAAAGAAAAGAAAAACTTTACTACTACCAGCAGAGTGCCGTGAGTAGAGACTCTGTGAAACATTTTGTGCCAGCTAGCAGACCCTTAAAACAATAGCAACAGAGGACACAGCACTGCAATGATTCTATGAGCACAAAGCAAGGCAGGGGAGGGTGGCAGGGACTGCCAGTGAGACTGGAGTACCTGCTCATATTCTATCCATGTAGAATACTTCTTGTTCCTTGCATGTTTGGAATGGGTTAGAATCATTGCTGTTGATTTGGTAATAACACCCACTAAAATGTATAAGCCTTGGGTATTCCAAAGTCTAGACGTATTTAAACCTCTGGTACTAGGAGATAACAAACAGACCCTGAAGTCACTTTCACAGTACTTACATCTGGCCTGAGTTATTGTCTCTTCTATTTTGGCTTTTATATAGTAAAAACTGTAGGTTGGTAATACCAAGGCCAAACTGCAATAGAAACAAGAGAAGCATAAACACAAACAAACAAACAAAAATGAAACATAACTTAAAAAAAAAAGACACATCAAGTTCATGGAAAATCCAAAGATCTTCCTCATGGGAAGGAAAAGACATATTACTTTGACAGGAAAATGCTTTCAGCAAATAGGGTACTTAATTTGGTCTTGCCATCCAGTTCTCTAAATTGTAGAGAATCAGAAGAGACACATGGAAAATAAGCTACAAAATGCGCCCATAAATCAGCTGAAGAAGAAATGTCATGGATACTGTATTTCCAGAAAACTATATTAAAATACTTTGTGGACAAAAATAGAAGAATACTAGGGCTACGTTTAAGCAAAGTAATTATATCATGCCAATTGGCTATCTCCTCCCTAATGAATTATACATAATGCTACAGTGCTTGCTAGCAAATGTACACTACTAAAAATTACAAATGAAAGAAGTATTATTATCATTACTAATTACACAATGCATAAAATCATCTGAAATAGGCTGTTTTGAGGGGTTAAATACCTAATATTGTACAACTCTTTTCTAGGCAATTTCCCCCATGTCTTTTGGAAGGGAAATTCAGATTCCTTTATAGCACTTGCTCATCCAATTGGTTCTTACCCAACAGTGTAACTGTATTTATTTCAAGTTAATTAACTGTGGATATCCCATATCATTTGGTAGATTGCTGTTAGGTACAATAGGAAAAACATCTTGACTTTAATAGTTTACAAGAGCCATGGGCTACTCTAGTCCCATGGTACATGTACACACTGGAGGAAAGCTCCAGTGCAACTCTT
The DNA here is from genome assembly GCF_949987535.1 of Balaenoptera acutorostrata. Lineage (NCBI taxonomy): Eukaryota > Metazoa > Chordata > Mammalia > Artiodactyla > Balaenopteridae > Balaenoptera > Balaenoptera acutorostrata. The sequence goes on along the minus strand of NC_080070.1, from coordinate 92,486,947 downwards.
AAGCCAAATTCTGAACATTTTAGACGCAAGGACTGTCAAACAAGCCTATCATCCAACCCTGTCTTAATATGAGTGTACAAACTAAAAAGCTGACAGGCAGGTAACCGCACTCATTTTGAAGCTGACAATTAATAAAACACACAAAATGTTGGAATTGTTAAAAGATATCAGAATATTATGCACTTTCCCGTAACAATGGCATGTGTGTAATTCTTCTACTCTCACAATGGCTGATACACATGTGCAGAACATAACTAATTATTCCATATCCATACTTACAGTTGCAAATGGCCTCTGCTATCCTTTGAATACAGAAGGAAACTAACAAACTAATGCCAAAAATGAGGTTATCTCTTAAGATTCCCAATGCAACTATTATTAAAAAATGACGCTTGATTAATGTGACCAATTGAGTTATTCAGCATTCATGTTTACAATTTAACCCCAAATTTAGCAATGAACAGAAAAATGTGTGCATTTCTAGGCTTCTGAGTATTTCTAGGCATTTGCAGAAGATCTTCTTTTAAATCACTCAAGCCTCATGTTTCCCAGGCTTTGGGGATGGATGTCCAAAGTGTAATGCTGTTATACATTTTTTTATGAGCAATATAGAACAGGACAAAATATAAAATTCCAGGTTTTTCTTCTTAAGAATATATGCTAAAAATTCACTCTATGAAGAGGAAAAATGCAAGGGCTTATTTGCTACAATTTAATTATGCAGTCAAGATAGCAAAATAAGTGGATGCTTGTTACCTCCAATTCCCAAATCTTTCTCCATCATTAAGTAATTCATATACTTTCCTTATGGGAAAAGGTCAGAGAAATAAAATGTTATGTAGATTTAATGAAAATCTCCACATTCATTTTAAAGGTAACTTCCTTTAAAGGGAGGCAGAGATTAAAATTAAAATAAGCAGTGCAATTAGTCTGAAAGCAAGATGACCTTTCATGATTCACTTGCCATTTATAAAATGTAGAGCAGAATTAGTGAGCATTTGAAGATTGTCTCCCACAAACGCCTCTCAAGGGAAATTAGGACTTTTTATTGCCCTATCAGCATTTATTGCTAAGAGAAACTTCAAATTAAGACCGATAACATTACATCACGTGGCTGCTACAGTGTCACACTGTAAGCTTGGGTTACATCTCATGTACCATAAAAAATAGTGTGGAAACCCATGAGGAACACAATAGATGTTTTAAAACTGACATATCGAATATACATTTTATTGGCCTGCAAGTCTCAGGTTGCTATTAATAGCTATGCTTTATTTTATAGAAAAATATGGTTACACATAATTTAATGATTTTTTTTCTTCAGGCAACAGTTATTTCTTCAACCTATAGCAGATAAGATCTTCAGCCAACATTCTGAGTCGAGGATGCTGCCATATGCAGTTTGCTGTCTCTCTCCTTATAAAACCAACAAATCAAGTCTGCTTTATTTTCTCCCAGGGATAAAAGTCTAATAAAGCCAGTGGCCACCAGATGGATGGTACAGCCCATGCAATATTTTTGTGACTCCCATAAACATGGTTAACTTAGTTAAATGGAATATAACACACTTTTCAACTCATTTATATCACCATAAAAATCAAACTCTTCATTAAAAAAAGAGAACATTCTGTTAAAATAACTACTATATTTCAAAATATGTTATATCAAGGCTTAAGGAGACAGAAATCACTAAGTGAAATTTGATACCTAATTCATTAAATAAAAACACTGCCATTTTTCTTCTTCAATTTAGATGTAATATGTTGTTCTAGCTTGTTATTTGTGGATTTATTTGTACGCAGATTCAGGGCAGTACTTACAATGGAAATAGATTTAATCTGGCTCTAAGCTGTAGATCTGTGAAGAGAATGTGCGAAGAAAACATGCAAAGGTGGTGAAGTTATGGCTTGTTCAGAGAACAGTGGTTTGTATGGGTAGTGCAGTGCAGTGGGGGAAATGATAGGGCAGACAGGTTAGGCTAGAAATGTGTGATGTGAATTTCAGACTTGGAATCCAAACTTGGATAAAAATGGGAAGACTAAAGTTTTGTGAACAAGGAGAGATGTACTCAGAACTGGAGAAAAGAACATTAATCTGGCCACCTGTGTTACAACTTGGTGTGTGAGGGAAAGGGGATGAATGCAGTAGACATTTGTGAGACTATTAAAAACATATTTAAGAAAGGTATAGTAAGAATTTAAGATTCCCCCAGAGTATCATTATGACTGCAGTAGGACCAACCATCAGACTGACTCACTATCAGGGTCAAAAAGAAATGGTTTTTCTAACTTAGAATTTGTTTGTCTAAGAAACAAAGGCAGAGAGCACTTTCCCACATGTGCATCCAACATTTCTTTTTATCATGAAATCATCGCTAACGAGACAGGGCTCCCAGATTTCCTGTTGGCCGTCACACCTTTTGACAAGTTTATCCAAAAAAATGAAAGGTGGCAATAACCATGGAAACGGAAAGAAAAATAATTACTGATGTATGTACATAAAGATTGTATATGCGTAAAGAGATGCCTAATAGAAATGAGAGAGCGAAATCAAGAGACACAAGTAAAATAAACATTCATTCTGGTGTTATTCAGTAGGTTCAAAATTATGTCAAAAACTGAAAAACTGGAGAAAGACTGGCAGGTAGTGTCTCATGACATTGGTAACCGTGTGCCCCTCTTCTAGACCTAGTCTGCATGCCATCGTAGCAACCCACTACAGCTCTAGGGGAATCCCCAGCGCTCTAGGCTCCCCTGAAAAGTTATGTGTATGTTCTGGGGCAGAGGGGGCAGGAGTGTTGTTTTGTTTTATTAGGAAAAGAACAGTTGAGTCCACCACAGCCTATTAAGTAGGCTACATATTAACTGTATATTAATATGTAGTTAAAGAGGCCCTCATATTTGAGTATTGCCATGGAAGTTTGGAAACTATTATTTGGATTTGACAGAATGAGACAGATTGAAAATCTAAATATTTAACTGTGTAAATATTTACAGAATGTCTACTGTGTGCCACTGACTTATGAGCTGAGGATTCAAAAATAAATGAAGCAGGCAACAATCTTAGAATCTCAGAGTCTAACAGTCTTAGAACGTTGCCCTCTTAGAACTTAATAGTGAAGGAAGACAAACAATAAACAGTAGAAATAAATTTCTTTATATATGCTTCATATATATGTGTGTGTATGTGCATATACACATACATAATATCAAATGATAATGAGGCACTTTACACTTTAGGTAGGATTACTGGGGAAGGCCTTCTTGAGGTGACAAAAAAGTAAGTGAAGGTGTGAAGATGGAGTAAGCATGTGAATACCTGGGGAAAATTCATCCTAGGCAGAAATAACTTCAGGTGCAAAGGTCCTGAGGCAGAATGGTCCCAGGTTTATGAGGACCAAGGAGGATACTGTAGCTCTAAGATGAAGGTGGTTCAGTGGAGAATCTGAGAAGGTAACTTCAGAGAACTGATGGTAAATGAGGTCAGATGCTGTAAGTCCTCTAATGGTCATGACACACTTTGAATTTTATAGAGATTAAGATAGCAAATTATTGGAGAATTTTGAGTAGAGAAATGAAACAATATAACTCAAGTATTAATAATATCACTCTTGTTATTGTGTTGTGAATAGAAATAGAGATAGGAGATGGAGATATAGATGCAAGTCGTTATGTGGTAGAAGGTCTCTTCTGATTGCTTCCTATTTCACTGAGAAAAACAGAAGTAAAGACATCACCTGAGAGAAAAATGGATGGGAAAGAGATGGGTTTGAGCAGTGAAGAGAGGCTATCAAAAGTCATCTAGAAGCATCCTAAATTTACTGGACTATTGAGACCAGCAGGCACTACTGAAGTACACTTAAGGTTAAAGGTCCTGAATTTTAGATGTCATCAGTCAAGGAATATTTTATTTCTCCCATTTGTAGCTGTGTGGGTGCAGTGTGGTGTTGGTAATAATTTAATTTAACCAGGATTGGGATTGGTCAAACTACTATTTGCCAAACCTGAGTATGATGCCGGGAGTTGATGGTTTGTGTAAGAGAGTGAACGTAGTAAGACCCAAGGAATTTATGCTCAATAAAGAGGGGTACAAGGACATGAGGACGGCAAGGACAGTGAAAAGGTCTAAGGGGTTGATGGATTTCAGGTCTCAACTGAGTCAAAGGATTGTTGCAGCTGGACTATTAGAAGGAGGGGTTGGAAAGCTAAAATGTATTACTCTGAGAGTTGGATAAAAACAATCTCAAATTAAGTTTATGAAGGACTTGCAGTCTTAATGTTAGAGTTGTAAAACATGACCTTGGAGTAGGTAGCTAAGATAGGGGAATGACAAGATCATCAGAGGGGAGGAGATTTAAAAAAAAAAAAAAAAAGAGAGTTCAGGCACCAGAAAAATCATCTATGTCACTGGTATTTAAAGTGTGTCAAGGGACCTGGCCCACTTGCAAACTATCTATTACCAGCTCATGATTAATTAAGCATAGAAATTGAGAGTAAGCATTTAGAAATTTTTATAGCAATTTGACACACGAATTTCATGTCTATGAAATGTAATAAACATTTTTTTTCCACTTGAGTTTTCATCTCTTTTAAAGTTCATTTTAGTAAACAATTTTCATTTTATTTTATAGAAGCGTGGGTATGTCTCAAATGCTTTGAGAAACACTGATCCATGTGAATGGAGGAGAGGGTGGCAACCACGCAGAAACTGATATCTCACAGGAACGAGAGGGAGATGACTGTTCAAAGGGAGGAATGGTCCCTGGTGTGGTCTGGTGACATGAGATCCAAAGATGGGAGGTGTGAGGGAGGAGGAAGAGAGAATGAGTAACAAGAAGGACATTTTCATATCAGCCTCAGTAGTATGAGGCTGTAGGAAGCAGGACCACAGGGAAAGTAGTGACCTTAGAGTTAGAGCAAACAAAACAAAAAATGCTCAGCAAATGCTGAAGAATGGAGAATTTCCAAGAAATTTTAGGGTATTAGTCTGTCCAATTTTCCAAGGTCCAGTCAATTGAAGGGATCAGGATATTACAGAATTTCTACTCATGGGATTAAATTATATCAATTGAGCGTTTTATATCAGATTATACTATGATGTAATAAGTTTCGTTTTTAAGTTAATTTGCAACCTAAATGTAAGTAATGTAAACTAAATGACAGTTTAAATGAGGAGGTCAGTGGAGATGATGACCACAAAGTAAGTAATAAATGTCAACATTTATTATTACTAACATAAATATATAAAACACCAAATATATGTATATCATGCAAGTTTTCATTTCTAAATTTTATATTTCTAGCTTTTTCCCATCTTTCTCATTTTGAAAATCAGAATGTATAACTTTAATGCATTTTAATGTTGGAAAGGATAACATTTCTATTTTAATTATATTGAAAATAGCTTATGAGTATGTAAAGACAACATTCATCCACTGGAAAAATGGCTACTTAAAAATAGGTGAAAGGCACTGAACTGAATATTCTTTTATACAGCACACATATAAATAAATAAGGTTAATTACCTGTAATCTGTGCCATTGACAGGGGTCCATGTATACGTCCTATTTCCTTTGTCTATATATCTCTAAAAAAAAAAGAGTTGGACATGGTTACCATCACTTTTTATTTGAAGTGAATTTATATGAAGAGCAGAATGCTAGGCTCTATTTATAAATTCAGTCATCATTCAATACCCTTCTTCACAAATATCTGATCTATTCTATTCTACAATTATTTATTCTGTTATGGGGGGGGTGTGTGTAAAGCAACATTTCAGGAAAAAAAATACCCACATAATAAATTTTAAGGACGTTTAAGTGCAAAATCTTAGTAATTTATGCCAAATTATTAACCTCAAAACTTTAAAAACATTTCCTGAAAAATAAATTTTAATAATGAAACAGGACTGAAATATTAGATAATGCTCAGATATTTCCATAGTAGGGGATGTTGAAGAGAAATTGATAATATCAGGAAATGAATGCAGTGTGTCTAGACCCAAATGTATGATTAGCACATTACTGTTCTTATTAAGCCATTATTATAGTATTTATCTATTATAAGAGACTAATTACTTAGTATCATTGAAGGTTAGAAAGACAACTATATCCACCAGGCAAAGGAAGTAAGAGCTAAATAACTTCATGGATATTGAATCTTTCTTACGGAGCTACTGAACAGTAGTAAAGAAATGATCATTACTTCTTCCATTAGGTATGGTGATGACACATATGTATCTTTTAATATTTTTAGTTATCACCAGCTTCATCATTCTCATCAGAACAATAATATTCACTGAATATTACTTGGTATTAGGCAATATCTAGGCATTTTACAGTCATTGTATCATTTAATCAACTCCCTGGAGTAAATGAAATACTATTCTTTTCCACAATTTACTGATGAAGAGATGAGGACTTTAGTTGGCAGGATGGAGATTGTACGATGTCAAGTTCATTTTATAACAACTACACAGTGTTGCTTCTATACATCAAATATCCCCATGGCTTTACTGAGGTGTGTGGAGGATGGTGGGGAGGGAGGGCAGGAAGTGCTCAGGAAATTTTTGGACTCCTAAAATTCATAAAAGAATTAAAAGAACTAATGTTTACATATTTATTAATACTCATAAAAAAGCATGGCAAACTAGTATTGTTCAGCAAGTTATAAAAAACAGAATATCAAAAACTGTGTTGGATTAGAGAAATAAACATACAGAACACTACTTTCTTCAATATAATTAATAGGAAAAGTCTATGGGTGGATATGGGTCAAAAAGAAGAATTTACAGTAAATTGAAGGAGAGAAATATCAAAGTGACTGAATAAACACAAAATTGGTTTGTAAGTGGGAAAAAGAGCGTGCAGGTCCCAGAGTTCTTGTTGGCAGAACAAGATGGAGAAGCTGGCAGAACTGCTGAACGCTTTACACCTTTCCTCTGAAAAGTGAGGTGGTAAACAGCATGGCTAAAGTCTAAGTAAACAGAGTTGACGTGTCAACAAAGACGGAAACTGGTGTATACCCCGCCTTGGGTTCTGGTAATAGGGACTCCTGATGATATTAAAATGAGAAAAGGCACGTGTTAATGAAGTACTGTATTTAGATCCTAGCTCCATCTTAGGGAAAGCTCTGCTGAGAAATTCAGGTGAAATGTTACACTTAAAACGGATGGGATTGTGAGGAAACGGACATAAATTATACATAAAAGCTTAAATTAAGTTTCCAGGCTCAAAAGCTTGGGAGTTCTATACATTTTTCCAATCCTCAAACATACGAATGTGTATTTATTCCACATGTGACTGATAATGAATAGACACACTTCTCATATACACGGAGTTTTTCCACGTCAATATAAAACAATACAAGTGTTACCTAGCTGTACCAGTGATTTTATGGCAGTAGCTGTGTTATCTCTTGATTTAATTTCAGGTTTAAATTCAGGGCAATAGTGCATAAATAGTAAAAGAAGATAAATGAAGCCAGAAACAAGTAAAAAAACAAAAAATTAATATATGGAACTCAACAGTTAGAACATCTGCATGCACAACCCATACAAAACATACAGCTATTAAATACTAACTTCAAATTTGTATGACTGAAATGGCCTAAAAGAACATGGCAAACATCATATTGTGTATTCTATTTCTTATACTGGTAAAAAAAAAAAAAAATGGAGACATAAATATAATTTTCGCTAACCAACAAGGACCTACTGTATAGCACAGGGAATTATATTCAATATTATGTAATAACCTATAGGGGAAAAGAATCTGAAAAAGAATATATATATATATGTGTGTATATATATGTATGTATAACTGAATCGCTGTGCTGTATACCTTAAACTTACATGATATTGTAAATCAACTATACATCAATTAAAAAAATTAAAAAAATATAATTTTCAGGAACATATTGTAAATGATAGAAGAATACATCAAGAAATCTAAAGCAACATTTTATAAAAATTTCAGAGTTAAAAATCTTATTAAAAATATCCCTCCAGCAAAGAGTGCTTTAAACAATTTTTGTTTTCTAGAAACATCCCTTTTTATGAATAAATATTGCTTTACCACTAATATCAATGATCATTATTAATATATACATTTTTATTTAAGAATAAACCTGACTTAATTCTTACCTCATCTTGAGATTTAACCAGGGTTCTGAATGTTTTTTCTCCGCTTTCTCCATCTATCATTTTATTTCGAATCTAAGGGAAATTGAAACAATCACTTTATAGCAGATACTAAGTTGACCTACTGAAGTGTGGAAATATTCTTTTAAAAGTTACCACATCGTTATTTTACATCATCTTAAAATGATAAAAACATTCTTAATGAAATATTTTCAACCAGTCATTAATTTTTGAAATGTAATTAATAAAAGTGCTCAATTACTTTATGGGATTGATGGAGGGGAAATTGAGACTTGAGAGGTTAAATATTATTACAGTTACTCAGTGGTATGAGAGTCCAGAAACCAAGGTCTTCACCATTACATGATCCTACTTTATCCTGTCAAAATACTTTACAACAAATATTCATTATTTACCTAAAACATCCCAGCACTATGCCTCAGTCTAAGGTAACGATGATAAATAGATTCTCTTGTTCTACACTGAGGGAGTAAGGTTGTAAAATGTGTACAGCAAGTACAAGTTAAAACACACTGTGACAAACTGTAAAAGAAATACGGTGGCCTTTGAATAGATAAGAGAAGGAGTTAATTCATCTGAAAGAATCTTAAAAGTCTCTGCTCTGGAGTGCAAGAGCCAGGTTCAAATCCTGGTTCTGCTACTTAACTAGCTGAGTAACTGGAGATAAGCTATTTAACGTCCTGCACCTCAAACAGATCATCAGTACAACAGATATAATAATAATAACAAAAACAATGTATCTATTCAAAGGCTCTTGAGAATCCATGACTGACACATATCATGTACTCAATAAATGTTATTTTTTTTATTTTTTATTTTTTTAAAGATTTATTTTTTTATTGATTAATTGATTGATTGCTATGTTGGGTCTTCTTTTCTGTGCTAGGGCTTTCTCTAGTTGTGGCAAGCGGGGGCCACTCTTCATCACGGTGCGCGGGCCTCCCACTGTCACGGCCTCTCCCGTTGCGGAGCACAGGCTCCAGACGCGCAGGCTCAGTGATTGTGGCTCACGGGCCCAGCCGCTCCGCGGCATGTGGGATCTTCCCAGACCAGGGCTCGAACCCGTGTCCCCTGCATTAGCAGGCAGATTCTCAACCACTGCGCCACCAGGGAAGCCCAATAAATGTTATTATTAATGATTATCCCTATTATTATGGAAGGCCCTCTCGGAGGAAGTGGCATGCAAGTTTGGTTTTGAAATAAAATAGAAAATTTCTGAGTATAGAGTACTAAGACAAACATGGCAGCTTCTTTCCTCATGTTGCTTATTGGGTGGTTGGATGATTAAATTCCCTGCAACTTTTCTTTCATCTCTATGGCAACGTCCCCCTCTCTATGTTTTTTATTGAAATTTACAAGTTACATTTGTATTGAGATACTGAAAATAACTCTACCTGTGGAAGGAGAAAGAAAAAAACTAAGGTCACACCCAATGTAAAATATTTATTCCTTTTCATAGGATCTTTCGGATGAGAGAGCCCAGGATCTAGAAATTTTTTAAGATAAAAAACATTCATCTTTGTGTGTATAGTACCAAAGACAGAACCAACACAATGAAGCTGTTCAACAGATCCCTGTAGACTGGAAGAATACCAGCATCTGACCTGAGGGTGTTTGTTGTTCAAGCTGACTGATTGCACTCACCTCCACTTTAATATCATTCTCTAATTCTGCATCAAGGAAATCCAAAGTTACTGGCTCCTGAGATTTGGGGTTCTACACAAAAAATAGTAATTAAGCATATATGACATTGTAAGATGACGCTGTATATAGAATAACTCAATAGATATTTAAATATGAAATTAATTCCATAAAATTTACTTACCTAAGGTATCTTAAACAGTTGACAAAATAATTACATAAAGGTATATTCTTTCATATATATTTTAAAATAATAATAATAAGTAGGCTAGGGATTTGAGCTTTAAGTACAGCAGACAAATTTTAATTAATCACCAACGGAAGAGTTTTGAGTCCTGTGTTAGATAGGACATTTATAATCACAAATCCTGTGGCAATATGACTTTTGAAGATCCACTTACAGCTTTTTATCTTTAATTGGGATGTGAAAGGAGCAAAATGCAGCCATGTGGATAACATATTTGGCAATAAAACAAAGGCAATGTGTAAGTAATATACATTATTTGTATTCCATAAAAAATAAAATTATATGAGGGAAAATGTTTTAAAAATGTTTGCATTTGCTAAGCAAAACAAACTCTTCTAAATTTATTTTCCCTTCTTCAAATGCATAAAGAAAAGATGCAAGTTTGCTTCATGTATTTGAAACTCAGAAATTTTACAATATATTTTAATAAGTCAAATTAAGTCAATTTTGTAAGATAAAATTTATGGTAAATTCATAAGGATTTTAATAAAGATTAGCTATTGTGATTGAAGTCTAACTTGAATAATAACCCCTAGGTTCACTAAATACTGTTTTCCTGCTCTACACGTCCTACTGTTGCTTCTTGCAGGTGTGTAATAAGAAATCAAGTTAACTATGGAACAGGCAGATTATTTACATAAACATATCAAATGAAACTGTTAACCTGGTAAATTCACCTCACATGACATTTAAAAAATTTCTCAATCATAAAATGAGGATATCAAAATATTTGATAAACAAAAATATACTATTCTCTTATAACACTTACTAAGTAATGTAACATACCATAGTAGAATTTCAAAGTTCACTAGAACATAAAATCATAATAGGTGTCTATCATTTTACAACTGTAAAAATTTAGAAACTGGATTTTTAATATTTACTAAAATAAATACCATCAATATATGATAACTAATTAGATAGAAGTAATAAATAAATAGAAATTATGCTGTATTAGTGCAAGGTCACTGGAATTTTAAAAATTTCAGGCTCACACGTTCTTCCAAAATACGTTCAGATCATCATTATTTTAAACACTGTTTTAGTAGGGCTGACTATCCAAGACAATGCCAATAATTAAAAATGTATTAAAATTAAACATATTTATTTCAAATGCTGAATGACACAGTATAAGAAGCAAATACTCTTTGGAAAAGTAATATTTTATAAGAAGAAAATAAAAATCAGCATTGTAAATAATTCTAGTCCTCTGTTTAAAAAACAAAACTGAGAAAGTTTCTATCCAAAGGATACTCTAAAGCTGACACATTATTCTGAATTGCTTATTTAAAGTCTCATGAAATAAATTATCTTTACACAAACACCCTCACATCAGTGTTAAAATTTTAACTCACCACAAAACAAAGTCAAAATAAAATGATAAAATATAAACATAAATAAGAATATTATCTTACATGCAATGGATAATGCATAGCATGACCAGACCCAAACAGCATGCATGGAGGAGGCATTATCAGGAAGAATTGGCAATATGAAGATCACGTCCCAATCCAACATACAAAGACACAGACAGGAAAAGGAAATCATAAAAGAAAAATGTCAATGCATAACTTGTACTTTTTAAATGGCAATCTGGCTGACCATTTTTTAAAAGACTCATTACAGGTACAGTGATTGAAAAATTCAAAAGCAACTCTTCTCATCAGAAAGCACCAAGACAGGCTTGAGAACTGGAATCCAGTCCCTGCACTCCCAGTACTTTTGTTTGACGTTTTAAATATCTAACAATTCTCATTTGTAAAATTTGAATATCAACTGATATAAAGGCCATACCATTTGTGGAACTAAAACAAAAGGCACAAGACAATGTTGTTAAATTTTAAATTGAAATAATTAGTGGTTGGTATTATTAAAAATACTACATAGCTCAAAAAATATTTTCCAAGTTCAGACGTCTTGTGTGGTTGCTAGTTTGCCATTTGGAGTTTCCTTGGAAGGAAAACAAAAATAAAACAAACCATTTTTCAGGTTGTTTATTTTTAAATTATATCACAGTATTTACATGCAATATTTGAAAGTATGGCAAAACTAAAAATTCACTAAAATGTACATGACTGCAATGAGTATAATCCAAGGTAATCCACAAAAAGAAACATGCAAGAGGAGTAACATAAAACAATTTAATAAATCAAGAAAAGACATAAACATAATTTTAACCTTTACAGGAATCACAAAAGAAATGGAGACTGATGCAACAACACGAAATTCAGATTGTCATGGAATTCTAGAGCTAGAAGGAAACTGAAGATTCTATTTATCCATTGGCTCTGTACTTTAGAATTACTTGGGAATCTTTAAAACTATTTCACAAGCCCGGCTCCCATCCCTGGTCAAATTAAATCAGAATTTTCAGGAGATGGAGCTGGGGATCAATATATGTATTCAATTTCCTAGGAATATACTGTGTAGGATAGGAAACAATTATTAGTTTAATCTTCCTGCTTTTCAGATGAAGAAACTGAAGTACTATGGGGTTTAGTGAACTACTCAAGGATATAGTGTTGTCTATAAGTAGAACAAACTGGAACTCAGTTCTACTAATTCATAGCTTAATGATCTCTTAATATCACAGTACCTCTCCATTATAATGTCACCAACTTTTTAAAAGAAATGATAAGCTTACATAGAAAACCTTAAGTCATATTGAACTTTCTCTGAAATTTTGAAATGCTCTTGCTAAATTCTACTAAACTATAGGAAGTATCCTTTTATGCTGATTATTTTTAGTGCACTTATAGAAATAAGCATACATAGAATAATGTTTAAATATGTTGCCATCAGAGAAAAGATTTTGCAGTAAGTTTGCCAGATAATATTTAGTTGCAATTTTGGACATTTTAGGTGAAGGGAACTTCCTCTAACTGCTAATCTGAAAATACATTTAGAAATCCAAAGAAATTTTGGGTTAAATTGTGTGGTTTATAGGAATTATGTAATAGAATTGTATTTTTATTTCCACTGAGAAGTTAATTTTACAAGCAAATTGTTAGGATTACATGGATTTGACACTAACTTCACAATATTTAATAACAAATTTATTTTTTAGAAGCCATTTAATTGCGATTACTCTGATTATCATTATTACTACATCATTTGCTAGCAATCTTTAGTCAGCAAATGCATACCCTCTGCCATTATTAATAACATTTTTGCTCTGGTTTATTGAGAAATGATGCTCATCTCCATCTCATGCTCTGGAAGCTTGCTGTCAGGAAAGGCAGCATTAATCATATGCTTTTAGGAAGAGAAGCTTAATTGCAACTCTGATTTAGCAAATTTGAAGGCACTGCTAACTTCATTCACAGTTACCTGAACATTGGGTCTCCTTTTTCTTAAATTAATTGTTGGTATACCTACACCAATAGGCTGAAGCAACAGAAAGATGGTAATTCATCATACTACATATCAACATGGGTAAGCATTCTATCCTATCATCAATTTTGGTCAGTTATTTCCTCGATCAGAAACAGGTATCATCAAGTTCATGATGAGTCAATAAATGAAATGAAAGTTCAAAAATATTTTTAGTGAATAAAATATGTAATGCTAGTAAAAATACTCAAACTTTTTTTTTAGCAAAATGACTAATGTTTTCCTTTTATTCCTAGGGGGAAAAAAAGTGAGAATGTAGGAAATCAGAAAGATGGTTTGTCTCAGACAACTTCTTTGCTGATTTAATTTTATTTTTGGCCGTGCCAAAATAAAGCTTGCGGGATTTTAGTTCCCCGACCAGGGATCGAACCCAGTCCCACCGCAGTGAAAGCGGCGAGTTCTAACCACTGGACTGTCGGAGAATTCCCTATGGTGATTTAAAAAAAGGAAAAAAACAGGAATTCTTTAGAATGTATATGATTCAAATGTGTTAAAATATAAATACGATAGGATATTAAAAAGTCAGTCTTAAACGCTTAAAATTTGTGCCTTTGTTAGTGACATCAAATGTTACATCTACGGAACAAATGGAGAATTCAGTCATAACACTGTAGGTTTATTTTAAATATGGACTTCTAAAATGTAAATTATGCACAATTTCCTATACAATAAATATTTCTTTAGACTGATAAAAATGAGGTATCAATAAGTATACCTAATCTGGTTATTTCATTGAAACACAACGGAGGAACTCTCAAATGCATTTTGGAATAAAGGAGGATACATAATTTAGCATTTGTCAAAATGTGGTCATGGTGGATACTTCGAAAAGTCTCTCTGAGAAGATAAGTAATGATTCCTTAGAAAATTAGATATGCAAAAGATTCATAGCTACTTTATTTTCTGATATTCTTGCCTTTAGGACACTTGTTCTGCCTTCTATAAACTTCAAAATTGTACTGAAACAATGTGAATTAAGATTACAGTTTCAAGAAGAAAACAAAAGGCATTCAGCAAAGGATACCTGCGTAAGATTAGACTTTGATCTTGTTAAATAATAATGGGTACTATGGAATGTAGCATTATTTTCCTTTATTTCTACTGGTGAATTTTGGATGAAAAAATTAAGATTAATTTTGTTAGTATATTACTCTAACCATATTGGTCCTCTGTATTTGTCAATTTCTAAAACAACTATCTTATACTATATCATCCTTTATCAGGTTCTTGTATCTCTCTGTATAGCAAGTACTGTCACCCACAAAAAGAAATTATAATATTTAACCTGTTAATGATGAGAATTGATAAGCATATTTAATTCACAAGCATGAATTTCAGAAAAAAATAATACATTGACTGTTCAAACATTTTATTTTTAATGGTTTTTCTAAAACAATATTTTTTCTAAAAGTTTTTTCTGTTGCACACTTGCTTATAATAATCTCCTATATTAAAAATATGAAAAGCTAACATAATCCTGAAGAAAAATCACCTGGACTTTAATAAGAATTTCTAAAGAATTTCTATTTTCTTTGTAACTTTACGAATTTTAGTAAATTGATTATTCCAAATATGAGTCAAATATATGTTAACAGCATTCAAATAGTAATAAAATACTTTTTACATAAATACTGATTATTAGTACAAGAATGTAGAAAAGGGGAAAACCCTTTTCAAATAATTACCTCTAAATGACGGTTTTATATATATACATCATACGTGATTATTCTAATTATTCTTTTTTATTATTTTGTCTATGACATATTTTAGTTCTTTCTGGGGAAGGAGTTAAGACTTACAATCATAAAATGTCCAACTATGTAGAAGTTGGGATCCTTCACACTCTTCAGCACATTACATTATTACTGCATTTAAATCACTTTACTTAAGGGAATATAATTTAAAATACACTGGATATACAAACATAATACAAAATAATACTGTAAATGTTAAAAACTCTTAAAAAGACTTAAAAATTTTCAATTATGGAAAAATCATAGAATGATTAGCCAATCATAAACAACTCTGAGAGGAACTTAACATGACATGTTTTCAAAGAGCTGTGATAGACTAATAATAATGTGAAAATATGCTTATACCACATTTACAATAAAATAACAACTTTAAAAATAATGCAGGGTGATCAGCAGCTACATATGATTAGCAAATATTTAGATCATGATGGATTTTATATGGAAATAAGTTCCAAAGTGAGAAATAAAATACAGACATTAATTATAACCATTCAATATGTTTTTACATTCAATATTAATGGTTCTTAATTATTATTTTTTTGAACAGTTTTTAATGACCCAACTGTGTGTGTGTGTGTGTGTGTGTGTGTATGCACATACATACTTGTATGTGTCCTAAAACATCACTAACATTAAATCTCCATGCCTGGGGAGAAGGAAATAATATGCATAAGTCTGTATATATTTCCATCCAGCATGGTTTAAAGTATCCTTAATATTATCTTTAAAGTTAAACAATAACTTGAAGATGCTTATAAATTAAAAATACATAAGGTTTTGCCAATTTACTTCTGGATAAATAAAGTTTTTTACCTGTGAAGCATTAATGAAAAGTGAAATGAGTTGGATTAGACATTTAGGAAAGTATTTTATATCCTGGGAAAATAGGCATAAAGATTAGGATAAAATGGTTCATGTATGGAATTTTATCACTTCCATATAACTCCCTGATTAATAAACCCTTCCCACTTCTGAAGCCCATCCCATTTGAGTTTTTCTTTTTGAATTTCATACACATCTTTATAAGCCTGGCAGATGGAAAGGAGAGATAATTACCAGAAAAAAAAGGGCAATGCAAATGGCCTACGAATAGAGGAACATGAATAATGCTCTCAAGTTCACACCTATCCAGGCCATCTCCTTCACCACCTTACAGCCTAATCAAAATACCAAGTGGGATGTGTGAAGCTCAGGCCCAGGAGGTGATAATGGCTGCCTTTGAGATAGGAATATTGGTTAGCTGGATAGTGGATAGAAACATTTCAGAACTAAACAGGTAAGAGAAAACGAAAACCGTTTTCACACCTTCATATATTATAAACTGTGGTCTTGTCATCTATTAACGTTACAGGTATAATGTTCCTTTATACTTAGTGCTGTATAGTGAATTTAAAAATGACGAACCTTTTAAGAACATTAATCATTAATTTTACAGAACACTAATCATTGTAAATAAATTATATACATACCTTTGGCTGAAGATTTGGATGTAATAAAACATAACCATTAGGATCAATTGCAAAATAATAGCCATTGGGGCACAGCTGAAAAATAATAAGAAACAATCTTAAAGATTCCTGAGTCGCAATCAGAAATCCACATTCTTTAAAAAAAAAACCTCTTAAATACATATTTTAAAGCATAAAGAAAGATAACGTGATATCTTTACACTCTTTTAAGAATCCTTTTAAATATTTAATTCCTTTGCTAAGATAACGGCACAAAATTTTTGAGAGTTCCTTTTAAGTGCTTTAAAAACAAGCTAAATTAGTACAGAGTTTTAAAACAGAAAAGTTACCAAAAGAGTAAATTGCATCTTACTGTAAAACGTGGTGTCAGTCTTTTAATATCTTCCAAAGACACATCAACTCCCATCACACCAAGAATCAGCTGGTTCTATAATAAGATAGCAAAAGGCAGTGTATTTTCTACAGAAAATTTACGTATTTCTACACAATTATTATATATGTTCATCCTTCTGCTTGACAATGGTTGTATTCCATACTAGCTTAAACATACATATATGTAAGGGTGAGGCACTTTTGGTATCAACTTGCAATGATTCTCAGCTTTTATTATATTCCCACAACTGTATCATTATTATTTAGCTTAAAAATTGAAATCTTGATGATTAAAGCTAAAGTACAAAAGATATATGAAATTTTAAATTTGATACTTCTTGTACTAATACTTATTTTAATTGTTGTACAGTCAGCAGCTGTAGGGGTGTGTGTGTGTGTGTGTGTGTGTGTGTGTGTGTGTGTGAGTGTAAACTAACTTTTTGGTATGCTATGATTAAGAAATCACAAAAATGTCCAGTTTAAAGTTAATTAGGCAATATGGAATGAGAAAACCATGGATTTTTGCTGCTGATAATACCTGTGTATACGTGAAAAGTACAATATGTGACCTTATTTGTAATAAAATAGCAGAAATTCTTCCAACACTATTTCTGGTTGCTGCTAACTTCTAAATACCAAACAATGGGCATCACAGTTTTAGTTGCAAATCAGAAAGGCCATGTGGTAAACTGTTATCATAATCTTCTATGGGACATAGGATGTGAATGGCATTAAAATTTAGAATCAGGAATTTTCGTCTTAAATGTAATTATATAAATTATAAAATAAATCAAAATGTTACAAAGAAAATCATAATCCAGTTAATAGTTATCACAAGAACATTTTAAATTTTGTGTAGGTGCACATAGAACGAGAAAGTCATGTCAACAACTGTGCTCTTTTCCCATGAACCAACCCTAGTCTGAGCAAATACCCCAAATTTAAGCATTCCCTTAGATAATCTACATGAGTTAAGAGAATTACTCCTTCCTGAGTTATGATGACTAGAACCAGCAGATAGTTAAGAATGGTAATGGGCCCCCAAAGAGGAATAACCAGTGTTTTCTATGGCTACATTATTAAAATAAGGAGTTCCACTGACGTTTATAATAAGTGAACAAGCAACACTTTAGTGCAACCGACTTCATTATATTATAAACTGGAAATAAATTTCCCTCAAATCAGGAATGTCAACCAAACTATAAAATGAGTATTTAGCATTAAAAAATCTTAACTTCTCCCACATTCTTAAATTCCTTCTTATGTAAGCTAAGAAACAGAAATGTAAACCTACTTTTCAATCAAAAGTATTTTTAAAAAATGAAACAATTTAACAAGTACAAGAGACATGTTTTTCAAAACTTGTAGAACTTCAAGTTGGTAGCATTATATTACACTGACAATATTACCAGCATTATAGAAATCAACATTTTTAATGAAACTCATTAAGTATTTTTCCTGAATCTTAAAAAAAGAGAAAAAAATAATGAGAACTATTCATTTAAATCAGATCCTTAAGTTACACGACAATTAAAAAAAACTATCCTTTGAATGTAAGTTGGAGGAGGAGTGATTCTAAAAAGGTACCTATACACCTGATACAAACATCACCATGGTTTTTTTCTTTGGATTTTTCTTTCTGAACTCCAAGGATATCTTAGATGCATTTAAAAATGTGCACACAATAGTACTACCCATTTATCATGTAATTACTCCTGGAGTTCTGAACTTGTGTTCTCATCAAGTCATAGTTAAATAGAGTTAAGCTGAATCTTGGCTCTGGGGAACTGAGAACTTGACCTGCATTTCCTTTTTCCCAGGTGGTTATCACATAGGCAGCTGCTGCCTTTTACTTCCCGCCTCACAAGACAGTTACATTGTATGTATTTCCTTATAGAAATATCTTATCCACACTGAGCTTCAACGTCATAGCTTATCATTTATTATTATTAATTTTATCAATTAACTTTTAACCTTTAAGTTTGTCTTATTTTCATTTTGGCCGGTTATGTTGAAGACCGGAAGAGTTCCAGTAATGACAAGTCCCAGTTCCTTAAAATAGATTCAGAGAGAAAAGTCAAATTAAAATTACAATTTAAACTTTATCATTCTGCATTAGTTTTTGATATCAGACAGTGCATTTTAGTTACTTTATAAACAGCCACAAAAAATTAGTAATTGATTTTGAAAGCTTACTTTTTAAAAAGGCAATGAAATGTCTTAGAAATAAGCAGGATCTAGTAGGCAGTTCTTTAAGCACTCAACATCTAAAATAACACTCTTAAGAGAGCATTGCAAATAACTATAAAAATCAAATTACACTAAACATTTCAGTAATCCTGCCCCTCCACTCTTTTTTTCATAGTGAGTGATAGTTCTCCTAATACCAGGGACCACCATGAGCAGAGTGATATTAAAATATTGTTTCAAATGATTTACTTAACCTTCCTTTCTTTTTGCTTCATTCTTAACTTTTTTCATGCCCTAAGCCAAAGACTTCATGCTAAACCACAAATGTGTAGCAGAATAACATTATAAACAGAAAAAAAACATGCTACTGATACTGCATCTCTGGGATATTCTAGGTAAGTATACTATGATGTTCAAAAGAAGCAATATTGCTTCTAAGTACTCTCCAAAATAAATAGTGATTTTTGACAAAGTGAAATGATGCAGACAAGACAACTGCAAGCATCAAATATGTAAGTCCAGTCATGAAGCCTTTTAGTATAATAAAAATAATCACATACTGTTACTCAGCATGTAGATAGTTTCCTATGTTACATGAATCCACAGAGATTAGTTGGAATAAACTAATTTTCAGGTCAGAGGTTGCTTTTTTATGACTGTCATCTGCAACAATTATATTTCTTTTAACACTATTTCATGTCAAAACTACATTTTCAACAAAATTACTCTTTAAAATAATTTAAAAATTATTGTTGAAAATTTTGAATTTGCTGAGAAAATATTAGTAATCTTTTTGTGAATAGTGACCCCAAATCCAAATCTCATGACTCCTGTTCTAATTCTAGAAACAGCACGGTCTTATAAAGAAAATGGCTTAGGCTATGGTTTATTATTAATTATACATGTGGGAAGCTCAAAAACAATGGGAACTGAATTAGTGCGGATGGACAATCATAGGCTTTCAGCAGAACAAGATATCAAATTGTTTGGAACCAAGAAAATTAAAATTAAGGAAATGACTACACGTAGTTGGCTGTATGATATACATGTTGGCTTTCTACCTAATCCTAAGGAAGAACATGTGACCATGAAAAATCCTTAATTGAATATGCAAATTAATATTTGCAATGAAAACTTTCCACCTCAAAGAAAGGCAGATTACAGATAATTTAGAAACCTAGTATCCAAGACACCAAAATCCACGGATGTTCAAGTCCCTTATATAAAATGGGTAGTATTTGCATATAACCCATGCACAACTTCCCATAGACTTCAAATTATCTCTAGATAACTTATAATACCTAATACAATGTAAATAGTTGTAAATACAATGTAAATGTTATATAAACAGTTGCCAGTGCCTGGCAAATTCAAGTTTTGCTTTTAAGAACTTTCTGAAATTCTTTTTTCCTGAATGTTTTCAATCTGCAGTTGGTTGTGCCTACAGACGTGGAACACACGGATATGGACGACCGACCGTACATGTATACGCACAGTTTTAAAAATGGTAGCACGGTATAAGATAAGGTATATATGGGTGCTCTTTTTTGTTGCATAACTTTTACATTTACGCAGAATACCATAATTTGCTTCTCAATATGGTAATATGTGCCCCCCAAATGAGATACTAGTCTTCTAACATATTAGACAAAATTATGGATGAACTTATTTGTGCCTGACTTCCATTTTCTCCCTCCTTCATTAAGCAGACCAAAAAAATTGTACTCTATTCCAAGGCACTGTGCAAGTCTCTAAAAAAGAGAAATAAGATTTCTGCCTCCTGGAATTTATTTGATGTTTAGTTTCTAGGGTGCAACTCTTTTCATCTCTCTAACATAAAGAGCCTCACTTTGTCTCCCAAATAAAATGAACCCTCCACAATTTTGTCCCAGTCTTGCTTCTGTTCTCATCTCCCATTATCTCCACAAGTGACTGAGGTATCATTCTTTCAATATACCTGGCACTTCTCCAATTTTCATACTGCACCTCCCTTCTCTGATTTCACTACTCATCACCAAGTTTAGAAACCTTACCTAGACTCATATATTTAGCTAACACGACACCATCTTTTTAACCTCACTCTACTCTATCCCCAAATATATGGCCTTCTTTCTTCTGATTTCCAGAGCTCTCTTCGTTTTTCCCATTATATTCATTACATTTTGTCTTGGATTATTTTTACCTTTTTCTTGTTAAAATAACTGTTAATTTGACCGGCATATATTTTGAATCTGCTATGTGCAGAGATTATAAACAAATACTTAGAAATGAAAGATGGGTCACTTTTTATTCTGAAGTCAGTAAAAAGAATGTTCTGTATATCCACTGACTAGACAATTCATTTGCTTCATTTGTTTCCTTTTTTTTTTCCCACATTTAGTTTCAGCTGGTAGAACAGCATATTTAGAACCCAAATCTCTTCCTAAAGTCATTTGTGCTATCAGTAAGAACCTCACCAACAAGGCAGACATGCTGGTTAATGAACTTCTGGTCATAGGAAATACAACAGGGCATAGTTATTGACTCCTCCTATCATACTTTGTCCTGTGATGGATTTGGATACGTGAAACATTTTGACCATAGATTTAGTTGACCATGTGACCTTAAATAAATATGTGATGTCAAGAAGGAACACTGGACAGTAATTTTAGCGAGGGCTTGAGGTAAGCAAGCTTCACTTTATCTTTCTCAGCACGCAAGGCTGCTGCTAATAGTGCCTATTTTTCTTCTAACTTCCTGTGTATGTTTATTTTACAAGAACCAAATGATAAGTAATTCTAAATGGATTGCATTCTGCCCTTTGGGTTCATCATTGCATTCAGAAAAGTAGTATCAGCATATAATTGAACTCCAAGTAGGAAAAGGGGTTATTGAATTAGCATTTACTTTTCAGGGCTTAATATTTTAAGTCTCTCCAATATATTACATTAGTAAAATTGTTAATAAAGTCTTCTCTAATTAAGTTAAGCGTATGAGTAAATCTTAAATATGATAATTACTATTGATAACTTTCATACCAGGAAAGTAAAAATTACATTAAAACATGATTTCCCAACTTCGGCCCTATTGATATTTTGAGCTGGATAATTCTTTGTTGTGTGTGTGTATGTGTGTGTGTTGGCGGTGTGTGTGACTGTTTTGTGCATTGTGTGGGATGTCTAACAGCATCCCTGGCATCTATTCATTGGATGCCAGTAGCAACCCCTCCCTATTCAGTCATGACAATCAATAGTACCTATGGATATTTCCAAATGACCTGAGGGGCAAAATTACCACCAGTTGAGAGCCAATGCTTTGAAATTTGATGGCGTACCTGTACTAAAATTTCTATTGTGTAGTGGACAGATTAACATGTTTTTATTTGTCATTTCACACCAGATTTGATCACTTCAATGGCTATTTCCATAAATATTTGGGGTTGAATCTAAAGCAAGAAATTATATATGAAGAGGTGGTTAGGTTTGTGATTGTTCCAGGATAGGGTAAGATACTTTCTATTTAACTGCATGTACTTCTGAGTTTTGTTGAGTCTGGTTTGAGATATGGAGGATATACATGCTTCTGCTAGCTGAAGTCTATTTTAAAAATACCTTCTTCACAATTCCTGTTCAAAATCTGCAGTAATAGGTACTAATTCATGTGACTTTAGTATTTTTTTTACATAAAAATTCAAAAAGTTATCAAAATGGTCTTAAATTCAAGATTACAGGTTTGAAATTCTACATCCTCAATGGCAACTGAAAAATAACACTTCACATCTGTGGTTCTCCACTACACATAAGTCTACATTTTTATGTAAATTATCTAAATTCTAGCAAAGAAGGTTGTGATAGAAGGAATTTTGAAAGGGTTTCATGAACAGGAAAAGAGAAATGGAAGCTAGAAAGAAATAGAAGTCAGCCGTGTGCTTTTGTTATGACAGTCTTTGGTTGAACAGCCTAGCTTACCAGTGCATCCAGGTATACATTTGTCCACTGGACTTGCTTAGCTTTGTCTCCTGCTAAAACCATTGGTCTTCCCAGAACATCCAAATATTCCTATATATACATATACATAAAAAGGAGTTACGTGGTTGAAAACTAGGAATGCAGTGCTAAAAAAAAAAAAAAAAAAAAAACTCCACAGAGAAAAAATTATCTAGAGTTAAAAATGAAGATGGAATCAAAATTATTAAGAAAGTTAAGCATATAATCATTCAATTCCTACTTTGGGTACTCCATAAATGGTATGTCTGCATACTTAGAATCAATAATATTTGACTTATATTATTTATACAATGTATCTACCCCAGTTTTTTTTCTAGTAACAAAATATTCTCTTTCTGAGGTTCAGCCAACAATAAGTGAAGTAGGTTCCTTGTGAATTGTTTTATGTTAATCTAAACTATTTAAGGCTCTGTGATTTACTGGATGGAACTACACAAATTTGAAATAATAAAGCAGCCACGTACTTGTTTTCA
The DNA here is from genome assembly GCF_949987535.1 of Balaenoptera acutorostrata. Taxonomy (NCBI): domain Eukaryota; kingdom Metazoa; phylum Chordata; class Mammalia; order Artiodactyla; family Balaenopteridae; genus Balaenoptera; species Balaenoptera acutorostrata. Next base: position 92,463,262 of record NC_080070.1, on the reverse strand, counting down.
TATCACAGATTGTTTGGCTGAAATTCAAAACTACATTTAAACATATCAAAAAATACATGAACTACTGTGCCAAATCTAGACATCAGGCTTAAATACAGCTGCTGTTTCATTTCAAAATTCAATGTATTCAGTATTCATTTCCACAAATGCCACGTTATCTGTGCTAAATTTTGACTTAGTTTATTTTGTAGACCCTCAGTTATGTTTAGAATTAATGAGTTTAAGTAGCAATTTAGGAATATTTAAAAATAATATACATTTAAATTAACTTAATTGCTTCAATCTCCCTGGTTATTTAACAAGCATGTTTTCAACTGAATGGTTGCAGAAAAATCATCTCCTTGTTGTAAGTTGTAATAATTATTGTTTAATTTTCTGTTGTACCTACAACTTGGAGAAACTCATTTAAATAATTTGCAATAGAACCAAGTTGAAATTATATGATGAGACTGTTAGTAAACTGATTTTATTTACTTTCTATTATGTTTTTAACATCTGAGAAGAAAAAAATACTCATATATTTTTGCCTGAGTTTTGGATGTTTAAAAACACTTGGAACCTTAATGAAATGAAAACCAATACATTACCATGATACTCATCATTTTATTACAAATGGAATAGTATGAATCATTTATTCATTTTCACCCATTTTATCCATATTGAGCATATTTAAAGCAGCGAAGAAATACCCTAGTTTGAAAAAATACTTTAAACAAGTTTTAAAAAACCATACCTGAGTATTGATTCTTATTGCTCCAATGGAAGGAATTTCATAATAATAACCTGAAATATATATATATATATACAGATTTATACATATAAACATTATGATAAAATAAAGGACCACAAAATTATTTCATGGCTTTGTAGGAGACACTGAGCACTTCTAATTGAGCAAACACTAAAATATCAACATCACTGATAAATCTGGAAAATGTTTGATGAATGTATTCTCATAGCAAATACACAGGCTTTATGAGAAATAACACTACATTTCTTAGACTGTATAAAACAAATGTTATTTTTCTACAAAGCAGTAGGGAACCTGGTATCATTAAAATTTTTTTTCATTGAAGAAATTATTAAAAATACACAGTGATGGGTATCTAACAATTATATTCATATAAAATACCTGCCTAAAAATAGCTTTCAGAATAAATCTACGTTCTTTTTATTGCCATGTGGCATTTTTCAAATAACATGGTTTTTTTGTCTGAGTATAAAAGTAATATAGGTTCACTGCACAAAGTCTGAATTACCTAGGAATGTATAAGAAGACATTTAAAGAAACAATAATTTAACCACTCAGAGAAAAAAATGTGCATATTGTGTCACACTTCCTGATATCTAAGTTTTACATAATTCAGATATTGTTTCATTCTTAATTCTTCATGTCAAGTTATATTTGATAAGCATCATTAGTATCATGTAATAAAATATACTCCTTTATAAATGTACAATATGATCAGATGTCTGCATTTTAATGTAATGCAACACTAATATCAAAGTTTCTTATGTGTATGTTTTTTTAATAGAAAACATCTTCAGCATCTTATTCTTGCCTTGATTCCTATAAAAAATTAGCTATAACTTTAGAGTATTTTAAATGATAATATGTAGAACTAACAACTACCAAATTCTTCTTCGTATAATAAAATGTGGTCAAGTAAACAGACTTGTTACCTTTATTTTCACAGGCCATCCACTGAATAGGTCCTCTGTCATAATTATGTTGACCAACTGAAAATGTGAATACACGTACCTGGTGAATTGAAAAATGGGTATCTGTTAGGCTGCATAAAATTTAATTGAAAGGCAAAACAAAATAACTAAAATAAAAAACATGTAAAAGCATGGTTTTCAGTTAATTAATGTGACAAGAAGAATTGAGGCCACTAAATCACTCAAGAAGGCACCAGAGAGAAACCACATAATCTACTGTAAAAATAGACTTCAGTTACTGAATTTAAGTTAGTACTTGGGTGCCCTGCACCATATGTCAATCCTGTGGCAGGATCATGACTAAAGTTTCATTAGTAGAAATGGCATCTTTCAGGTTCAACCCAACTTCACCTGTCTCACTTGGTTAAGACATATTATTCACATATTTAGTCACTGCAAAGAAAAAAAAAAAGTCCTATTTCATAGGTATGAGATTATAAAAATGTATATAGAAAGATGGTCATTATACTTTTAGTTGCTTAGGGCATTATACTTAATGATGGTTTCACTACTTTCACATCATAGAAATATTTAGGATGTACATGTATGATTATGATGTTAGTCATATTACTTACTTTCTATAAAAGATGACTGGCATATATGATAAATATTTTAAGCTCCTAGCATTTTTAAAAAGAATCAAAATATTGACTATTTCTAATATATAATATGCAAATGTTTAAAAATTTAATTGAGATAGTGTTTAATTATAGTAATTTATATATTCATTGGAAGCCACTGAATTTAAATAGTATAAAAGCATAGAAGATAAATTCAATGATGTCAATAAGTATTTAATAAAATGGCTATTTGACTTATATCGATTTTTACCAATTTAGTAATCTAAGTAAACAGGTATTGTAAGTTCATCATTTTAGCTTTTTCTAAAGATAAACATGCAGAAAATCACTTTTCCATGAATTTATGGTCTGGTTTGAACTATGTTAAGAGCGTTTCCCTAATTCATGTCGATTGTTTGAATTGACATTTTCTAACCGTTTCATCTGTTTCATCTTTTGCACAACTGCAGAGCACAAACCTCGAAAGAGATTTCACATCTGTTCTCTGTTCTTTTGCTGGTCTTGACTGCACCGAGATCACATCATGACAATCCTTGCCCTAAAATGTACATCAGGGATGTTGTTTCACTTGTAAAGTTTTATGTGAGCCACCCTTAGGTCGTCCGGGTTTGCCTCGGCTAGTTATGTAGGAAGCCATACGTCAGAGTTTTAATCACCTCAAATTGTAAGGACAAATGACTGGTTCTAGTTTAACAGAAGTTGGTGACACCCACCTCTCTCTCTCTCAATCCCTCAAAATGCAAAATGCAGCCTCATTTCCTTAAAATCTTCAATTGGGTCATTTTGGGGGCTATGTATTTCAGTGTAGCGTCACTACTTACATCGTAAAACTTGCTCCTAAATGGAAATATTTTTATAAACAGGTTGGCAACCCTACTAACAGTTCAATTTAACTGCCATACCTTAAAAAACTGTCACGCGAATTCAGGGCAGGGAAACAATCAAGATGCTCCAGAAAGCACTTGGGGATGGCTTTCATAATTAACATTTGAAAGCATGTCTCACACTTTTAAAGCACTGCTTTATCTGGTCGCTCCTCTTACCACGACAGCGTTCCAGTAAAATGTTTTCCATAGAATACTTTTCAGTACAAAGAAATAAATAATAAGACTAAATGAATTATTATATCTACATCCCTAGAAATCAAACATTTCTAATAACAAAGAGGCTACACTTAGACACACACTATGTGATTATTTTGACTGATGTTATTCATTAAATAGTCCAAATAAACACAACTCAGCCAAAAAACATACTAGTAAAACACAACCACCAACAACAAAACTTGTTGTTTTATTCGTTTTGCTACAAAAGTTTTGCCTGACCCCCATCGTTGGCCTCCATGGAGACCTCAGAGGTTGTTCAAATTAAGGAATTCCGCATCAGAGCTGGGTGTCGAAGTGTACATTGTCATAATTAATTATAATTTAATAAAATTTTACTGCACACTAGGCTTTTTTTTTCTCTCTCTTTATTCATTTATCACATAGGTCCTTCCCTGGCTATTTGAATATAGGCTGCATTAACTGACTGAATCATTCCCATATTACAAATATATAATTTTTACCGCTTTCTCAGTTGTGCCACAATGAAGAGTTGTGGCACATGGATGTTCAGCTGCGGCACGCATGCGGGATCTAGTTCCCCGACCAGGGATCGGGAACACGGGCCCCCTGCATTGACAGCATTGAGTCTTACCCACTGGACCACCTGGGAAGTCCCTAGACATTTTTTTTTCTTTTTTTTAAAAAAGATTGATTGATTGATTGATTGTTTGATTGATTGATTGCTATGTTGGGTCTTCGTTTCTGTGCGAGGGCTTTCTCCAGTTGTGGCGAGCGGGGGCCACTCTTCATCGCGGTGCGCGGGCTTCTCACTATCGTGGCCTCTCTTGTTGCGGAGCACAGGCTCCAGACGCGCAGGCTCAGTAATTGTGGCTCACGGGCCCACCTGCTCCGCGGCATGTGGGATCTTCCCAGACCAGGGGTCGAACCCGTGTCCCCTGAATTGGCAGGCAGATTCTCAACCACTGCGCCACCAGGGAAGCCCCCTAGACACTTTTGAAGACATTATTTTTCTGAAATTTTCCTACCAATGGTTACTAAAATCTTAAAATTTACAAATTCAACCTTTCTATAGTTTCAGCAACTGCCTTACCATTACAATATTTACAAACTTTTTCTAATATATCTAAAATGTTTATTTTTCTCTTGGGGGATATACACATACACACAAAACATATGCATGTAAAAATTTAATGATTTTATAGATTATCTTAGAATTTTCTAAAATGATTTTATAAATATATATTTTGTTGAGAAAATTTTAATATAAACCACTCACACTTTTTAATTCTTTATATGACAGTGAAAAAATCAACATAAACATTACTTCAATCCCAGGTGCTGTACCCATGCTGAATTTGGCTTTGCTTTACACATTTTAGCTAATTATGTAATAAGGACTTTAACTTCATTGATTTCATAAGGAGGTGTGATATTCAACATTTCATAGTGCATGTACACAATGAATTGGTGAAATTTGATTATTTTTGTATCCTAACTTTCCACTTGGAGTTTTAGATAGTTTCATTCCTCCTATTCCACACTATATTACTGCCACCCCGTGGAAGAGTTAATGAACTAACTAAAATTCCAGATGCCAAATCCACAGAGATGATTGCTATCCCCTCATTCTTCTGGTGTTTTTCACCTCTTTAAGTGTACCATTCTTCCTTAGCTATAATTCTGGGGAAAGGAAAAAATAAAGTGATTCCTTGAAATAGGCACGATTTAGAAATTAAGGTATATTACATTCTCAAAGATGTGTAATTTTAGAGTTCTTTTCTTATTAGTGTATTTACATGATCTTACATAAAAACAAATAAAATGACATATAAAATAACTTGAAACACAATGTGCAGTCATACAAGCGAAATATTTCATCTGAAGTCTCCATTAAGCAAATTATTACTTTAAATCAGGCCTCCATTAAAGCAAAGTTAACTTTACATTGATAATTACAACATGAGATCCATGTAACAAATACATACTGGAGACTTCTGTTCTAAGTGAAATGTTCCTAGAAAATTTGCTAAATGATCCTGAACTGGTTGATTTTAGGCCATGTTTCAGAATGTTCAGCTCTGTGAGGGTTATATATGAAACATACACAGTTATAGATGGCTTTGAAAAATATTCTTCATAATGCTGGAGTCTAGGTCTCTAACAGAAATAATGTGCGAAGGTAGTATTGAATAAACGCTGGCTAGGGTTAAAACAGTTCCAAGATTGCACTACTGTATCTTTTATAGTGCCTTATACAGAAATAGAAATAAGTATTAAATGAAAAAAAATTGAATAGCTAAATGAGTGGTCTTAACGTTTTCCCAGAGGGACATAAGACAAACTTTGATATCATCTGACATATAAATCAGTTCATTATTATAATAGAGTAGAGCCAAACCGGACTGATAGACATCTTGCATTTTATAATCTGGGTTGTTTCATATACTTATATCATGGTAAATTCATAATCTTTTTTTTTTATGTTACGCTGACTTGCTCAATGGAGATGAGCAAACTTTTTCAGGCAAATTAAAGTATGTATAGTACACTTAAACCATTTATGTACTGTATTATTCCTAGAGAATGAAAATAACTCATAATTATTGACTCGTGCTTAGTTATATAAGAGTATTCATAAAATAAATTGTAATTTGAGAGCGTATTTAATAAAATTAAACTTAAAACAATTAAAAATTAGTCTCTATTATTAGTTGCAAATTTATATAATTCGGCCTTCAGTTGGTTCAAAAATCATTTTTTCTCTGAACAGAACATTATAATTCCAAGATGTAAATTTGACATGTCAAGCCTGACCTTCTTGATCAGAGAAAACTTTTAATTAACAGCAAATTGGGTTATTGATTGGTTTCTTACAATACACCACTGATTTATCCTTCAGTTCTAGACTTCCGCTACTCTGGTTTTTATTTTGTCTTGTTTGTTGAAGACTAAAATACTTGTCTTCAATTAAGATTTTTCCAAAACCACAGGGTCAACCTATTTTTAAAAGCCATAGGAATTTCTTGTTTCCCAGCAGAACCCAGTTACTGGAAACTGTCACCTCAACAATTATCAGTTACCCAGAGTTCAAGTTTAATTTACAATAGGCAAATCTCCAAGGAATAATGGAAATGAGACTATGAAGAAAGAAAGCCAATAAAACTAAAATAAAAACTTCAGCTATCGACTCATGTTAGAAAAATAATGTCAGAAATGGGTTTTATTAATTTACTGTGCGTACTAAAATTTTTGGCATGAAGCCTATAAAAATACTAGATTGGACTGAATATTTTAGGAGAAAATTCTACAGTGGTTTCCATAATTCACAAGTGTATCAGAATCCAGAGCATTTAAAATAGCCTACATCTCTAGTTTTATAGCATTATGAAATAAATAAGTGTCCAAATGCATCTTTCACACTTAATTTATTTTATAAAGCCCAGCGATCTGAAAGGTTCTTACAAGCCTGCAAAGATCTGATGGCTTAGTTTAATCCATCTTAGCCTCTTAAGGCTGTGAGAAATATGTCCCTTAGCAGTAAAGCCTTGCTATCTGACCAGAAGGAAAGATCCTGGGTGGGCAAATGATGATTGGCATGGCCACAAGGCTGCCCTGGAGAGAGAGACACACAACCAGACGGCGTATTCCACATGAGGTTATGAAATTTGGACTGTAGATCATTTAAATGACTGACTTTGCCACTTTAGTAGCTGTTTAACTTTCAACAAGTTCCTTAACGTCTCAAATTTTGGTTTTATTTCCAAAAGGGGGATGATGTTGACGGTAATAAACATCTTTTGTCATATGGTTATTACAATTGTGAATGAAGTAATACATGAAAATCTTTTGTATTATATGGAAAATAATAAGAACAATAAATATTATCTATGGTAATAAAGATGACCATGATGATGATGGTGACTACAATTGTCTCCTACAGTCAAGCTATCAGAATTCAATGAGGTAACATTTTCCATTAGTGGGATACTAGCCTTTCGTGCCTTAAAAAGAATTTAAATTAACTTGAAGTAACACCTTCCCAAAGGAACAAACTTGGCTTGCTTTATTACATTTTAGCAATAAACTCCAAAGAAAAGGAGCCAATATTGTCTAAATGCCATTGTGTCCATATAAGATATATCTGCATGGAATTGCCCAGGGTCTGACGAAGGCAAGAATTTCATAAGTGACCTTTGAATTAGTCTGAGTAAATCACACAAAGCAACTTTAAAAAAGGAAAACAAAATGCAGTAGGTTTTGCCTACATGATCTTAAAGCACCAAGCAGATATTTCTCTCACATCTCTTGCATGTGCGTACGTAACATAGACACACGCCTCAGGATTATGTCGGTGTTTAAAATTTTTAACAATTATAATGAATCACCCTTGCATTATCAGATTATAAGGAAGTAATTTTGGGTTTCCCTTCCCTCTGCATACATTTATAGTACTTGACACAGGAGGAATAAGCTATGGACGCATTTCATTTCCAAGCAGTTATAGCTCTGCAAAGACTATTGTCAGCAGAGGCCAGGAAATAAGCAATATACTGATTCATTTCAGGTGTTCTTCTTGGGTAATGCTAAATACTTCACTGACACTAATTATGAGAATACTCATGAAAAACTACGTGTTGGATGGGTGAGGGTGAATGGAGAGGTTCCATCAATACAGTAGTTTTTTTATATAAACTTAAGCCCTCCCTACTTACTTATAAGATGACATATCCAAGAGTGGAACATAAATTTTACTCTACATTCCACTTATAAGGAAAAAATTGTTTTAAATTATTTGCTTTTAAAAGAGCAAAGCTATTGAGTTTTTTAACATTTACGAATGTTTTATAGTTTACCTTCGAGCTTACTTATTGCATATTTATATTTACTTATGCTGGGCATCCTCAGGAAATATACTTAGCAACTGCTGTGCGTCAAGCCCTTGCTAGCCTCTAAGGAGTCAATGGTAGGTTTACAAACTAACACAACCCCTAGTTCATGGAGCTTTTAATAGAGGAGAGTTCAAGATAACAGACGAATAAGTACATAATTAAAATAATAAAAAATGTAATCTGGGAGAAAGAAAACAAAGAGGAAAGATGGTGCTGAAATAGAGAATGAAAAAGAAGGTGTGTGGGGAAAGGAGACCACACTAGAAAGACCGAGCAGGGAAGACCTCTGCGCAGAGATACACGGCAAGCAGAGTTCTCAATCTGAGAAGGCAGCCACAGAAAAAGCAGAACAGAGTGCCTCTCCTGGTAGAATGATTTCACACAAACAAAAGGCAATCCCAATTTTAGGTGGCACAATTCTACCTAGAAATTATTTCGAGTGCATTTTTTGCACTCTATGGCTTAAGTCTTGCAATATATTTTGTGCTTAATGTAATACTTATCCTCATTTTTCATTGGATTTGTTTTAGCTACTAAATTAAGGACTCTGTAAAATGTATGGAAGTAATATTACTCAGACCTGAAGAGAAAGTACCTGATAATATTTTCCTTAGTTTAGGCAATGAATTATCAACAGTAATTGTATTCTAAGAAAGCAAATGTAAATAAATCTGTCAGAGAGAAGGACACATACACACATGCACACGCACACACACACATGCATTTTAAATTGATCATCTCTCTATTCGGCCAGTGTTACTTGTAATTATTGTTTTCAGCTATACCATAAGTCCAGCATACATAATATATTTGGTTTTTAGAACACAGGTACAGTTCCTAATCTAAAGCTGAAAAATCTTTTGGAAACTGTTGAAAGTGCCAAAATACATGAAATGAAACTTTTTAGAAGCAGTGTATTTGTTAAACAGTATTAAATATTCTACAAGTCTGAATGCCCTTCATCATCACATGTTTGAACATTCCTTCCAAAGGCTTCATTCTTTCCCGATGGAGAAGCCAGGCAGAGACAATTGAGAAGGCAATGAATTATTTGCCATGAATTATTTTCCCTACCATCTGTTGAAAAAGTAATTGACAGTTTTCACTCTTATTGTATAAAACACATAGGCAGATTCAGCCATTTGGGATTTGATTTAGATTTTTGTAGCCTATAAATTATTTCTCTCTATTTTGGATCTGACAAAAAAATAGAAAAGACTGCCAATCATTTTTTAAAGAATTAAAAAAAATAATGCATCTATTGTCAGGCAATTATAACTTAAGCTATGCATTCTTTATTTTAAAAATTATTCCACATCTATCATATGCTTTTTTCCCATTTGTTCTTCTCTTTCGATTTACTAGTTATTTTGAAATTTTCATTTTATAGATTTTGAATACCTTTTTATTTTTGATTAATTCTGAGAATTAACCTAAGAGTCTGAGAACTATTTTCTAGCTGGCTAGACAATCTTAGGTGTGTACTGCTAACCAAAATCCCTTTGCTATTATACAGAAAATCAAATATCTTTAATTTTCCTAGGTCTGGGAATTATCTTTCAACTCTGTGTCTGGTTTTACTTTCCTTTATTCATTTGTTTGCACTCCACGATAAGAGTTCATTTTGGTTTTGGCACCATTTTTAAGGAAGTCTCATACACATGGGTGAGCCCTAAGGAATGGCATAGTTGCAGGTAAAGATTAGAAAGTGAATGCATTTTAATGTGGAACAGCTGTGTGAGGAGATTACCATGGACTCAGTTTTAAACTGTACCTATCTATAATCAGGTAGATTAATTCCCAAGAGTAATACATTTCAAAAGAACCCAAACATTTTGTTCTAATTCTTAAACCTTTTGGCCTCATTAAATTGTGCTGTATATCTGCAGCCTCATTCATCAGCTCTCTGGATGTACCTCATCGCACCTACCTGGGTTGCTCTGAATGATTTCTAATGTCATGTGGATGAAAAATGACTTTAAATGAATCATTCAGCAGCCACATTAATGTCAAGCAAGAGGCTTGGGGAGAAAGTAGGATTCAAAGAGTAGTTTCCAGATTTTTTTTCTTTAAAAGCTCTCCAAACTTTGGGACTTTGTAATTTTGATATTTTTAAGTTACAAGTGAACTTCTATCTTGAAGAGCATGCTTTAAAATAAAGTTATGATCGAATATAGAATTTTTAAAAGTATTGAAAGTTTTTATTTTACTAACTCTATCAAATTCAGTTTTATACATCAGCCATTTGAAAGATAATGTGTCTAGTGAAGTTCTGAGTTGATAAACTTATTATGTAATATATGAATTTTGCAGGTAAAGAATTGGTCTGTCATACCCATACCCATCCTTAGATGACAAAGATAGACAATGATCTTCCATATCAGTGTCTGTGGCAGCAAATCTCTCAGACTGGGTGGATGAATGGAAGGTATAGAGAAGTCTGAATAAGGCGGGAAAGTTAGAAAGGGTTTGACAATTCACCCAAAACCCTCTGAAGCCATGTTTGAAGATGGTGGAAAAAACCTCTCTTATACATATACACATTGTTTTTAGTAGGTACATTTACACACTATTTGCACACATACACCCTTGGCATAAACAATTAACTATGTAAATGTTGTCTTGACAAAGTACAAATACACTCAAAAATATAAGTGAATTAAAAGTGGTTGTCTGCCATCATCTATTTTCACTGTTAGTGGACACAGAACATACAAATACCAAGAGACAAATTTTGTGTTTAATGTGATTTTCCCACATTAGGAAATTCGAAAAGCCATTGAACTTGAAATAAAGTGCATATGAAATGTGGTACAACAATGTTTCCAGAAATATAATTCCTACTTGTCCAATTCAGATATCTGTGCTCTGTATCTCTCTCAATCCCACCTCTTTCAAGGGTCTCCATCAACTATCCTTTCTCTGTTTTGTAACTATAAGCTTTCTTGTCTGGGTATCCCTTTACTAACCTTAACATATAATAATGACTTGACTCTTCCATCTTTAAAAAAACAAAATGTATGCATGCACATATGTGTGTGTGCACAGCTTCACCCAGAACTGACTGTCTTATTTTTTTCCTAGTATTTCTTAGCAAATTTGCGAATATTTTAGAAAAATTAGTTTATGTTCAGATTTCTACTTCCTCATGCCTTAAGCACTTCTCAACTACCTGTCGGAATGTACTCATTGAACTTTACATAAGAGAGCTAAGCCAAAGTTACACACATGGTCCCTTGTTCCTGGAGATACGATGGACAGAGGAATGTCCATTTAAAACAGATATAAATATGTGTGCATATATCTGTGTATGTAAGTATGTACACATGTATGAGTGTGTATCACAGAACTTTGCTACACCACTGAAATTAGACTCACATAAAAAATGTAGTATCTAATTCCAAGGACATCTTAACTTTTCTTAGCTAATCATACATTTATTTTAAAATCACAGAAACTAAGCACTGACTACTTAATTTTCAAAGTTGCTTTGGAATTCACAAAAATTATATGTCCTTAGGAGAAGTGTGTGTCCTTAAAGCACAGCAACATTCACAGGCAAACAGCATGACTGTTGAGTAAGATTAGATTCATCAGTTTTACAAAAATGAATTCAATATGAATAATTTCTTATGTGGTTTAGCATGTTGCAAAATGCCTTTGTTTAAAACGTGGAGTTCCTATAAAAGGTGAAGGGGATGAGAAGCAGTGTTTCAAGATAATAATATTTACATTGGACATTTTTAGGATATATACATAGAAAAATGATTTTCAACTAGTTAATTCTTCATATATTCAATCAACTGAACAATTTGTGAAAACGGGGTAGAATACAATTGTCTTCCTTATGGCATAAAACCTCTTATATTTTAAAAAAAGGAAAAAAATAAACTTATGATATGCCTCCAAGACATATTATTGTGTTAATTCTATATACAAACAGAGTTCGGGGAGAGAAAGAAAAAAAGTTTAGATGAAAATTTCTTCTCTTTTTATACATTTAAATTCTTTTATTTAAACCTGTTAAAGTTTTTTTCTACTCTTTGAAATCAGAATATATCTTAGGTACAAATTATGATATAGATTGTAACATTCATTGCCATATTTGTTTAAGAAACTTCCTTTTTGAAGAAAAATATCCAGAGGTGAATGATATTCCTGCTGGTTGGTTCAGATGATATCAAAATTAAAGAAAAGATTTATCTAAACTTATATTCATTAAAAAATGAAAAGTAGTGGGGCTTGCACTTATATACCTCTATCACAAAATAATAAAATATACTTGAAATTATGACTATAAGACGCTAAGAAGTCTCTTCCAAATTATCAGTGTATGATTAATTAGTAGGATATTGAGATAAATGTATTATATTAATAGAGTTCAATTTGGGCTAAATTTATTTTATTACATTTGAGTTCTTCAAAACATGGTAATGTTACATTATTGAGAATATTTAAATAAGCAAAATAGTCCTTACTCCAGGTTATGTTTTACAATTATGAATTTGTTCTATAACAGAAATCATGCTTCCAACTTTTGTTAGACATACTCAAGTTACTTATTGCCACGTATTGAGAACTATCTCTGAATCTGTGCTCTCTGCAGGATGCTGAGAGTTCAAAGTTAAACAATACAAAGGCCCAGTCTTGTAGGACCTTGTCATCTAGAGAGGGAACAGAGAAGAGATTTTGTGGGTAGAATACAGTGTGAGGGACGCATAGGGCTGAATACACTGTGCTATATGGGATCAGAGCACGAGCCTGAAGTGGGAGGAAAGTGTCAGGAACATCCTTCAGGGGGTGATGATTGCCCAGGATTCTGAACAATGAGTAGCAGTTACTAAATAAAGTAAGTAATGCACACTACATCTTAGGTTAATACATCTGTATCTTCCCATTACTTTTCATTCTACTGATGTTTTTGAAACAAATATTCACAAAATCAAGTTACCATTTGAAAATATTCAGTCTATTAACAGTTCAGTCCATTTATCAACTTTTTCAAAAGGAATGGCTCTTCTGTATAATCAAAGTCACCAGGTGTTTTAAAAATAACAACCTTTGCATTAAACTTATGTCATATGACATTATACTTTAATAGCATATGCAATATCAAAGAGTTGAGTATTAAAAAATTTTGTGAATAATTTGAAGTTATATGTATTGGGTTGGGCAAAAAGGTCGCTTGGTTAACGGATATGTTGTTCAATAAAGTTCCTAGTGAAAATGAAAAACGTGTCTTTTATTTTTACTTAAAACTGAACGAACTTTTTGGCCAGCCCAATATGTCTATGTTTTCAACTCGAATCATTTTTTTTTTTCCACACACACACACTGTATTTTATTTTTACAAGAGATAGACTGACACCAAGCATTGTACATGGATGACCACAACAAAAGCAACAATGATTGCAATTACCAAACATGAAACACACTTATACTATGTCATAACATTGACATTCAGTCCAGTAATCCTCCACTGTAACAGCTCCTTTATCGAATCATTTTTAAAGTACCTAAGGGTGTTTCAGAGTGTCCCAGATTTTTCCATTAATACTCTACCCTATTATTCACAATATTTTGCCTGCCAAAATATATAACTTACGTATATTTACCTAAATGTATTAATATACATTTTTTTCTCTTTTTAATTCCTCAGACGCATATAAAACAATTCATTAGAGTTAATGACGAGTCACACCTCTCAAAATGGTAAAAATTTCAATTAAAAGCAAAGTAAATTGGCATTTTACCCTTAAGAGTCCCTTTGTGAAACATACAATTTCTGTTGAAATTTTGGAAACACAAGATATAGGTTATAATTTTTCATTACTTATTTATGGACCCTTAGCATTTTAAGAAACCAAGTTGAGAATCATTGATCTTTTATAAAATATGGAGAGTCAGTCAGAAAATTGAAATAAGCTGATAGTAGCAGTGCCAGAAAAAATAGTTACATTTGATATTTTCCACACTATCAGTAGGTTCAGCCACGTGGGTGAACTTTCAAAACAGGTCTTTCTACAATACTTTCCTCTGCAGGAGAACAAACAAAGAAACAAATATATTCCTATATAGGCTTCTATAAGTTCAAATTATTTTATTAATGAATTAGTCATAACGTACTTACGAATCTCACAGAAGATATCTAACATTTAGTTCAGTAATTAGCTTATAAACCATCTGTATGACTTTATAATCAGCACACTAATGTTTTAACCAAAAATGTCTTCCCTCACCACCCCCACCACTCTCTCTTTAAAAACCACCTAAATTACTATTAAATTTAAAACATTGGAAAAATTACACTCACTTTTTTGTCTTTGTTGTATTTGGTAAATATCTCCTGAGCTCTCTCTTCTCCTCCATCCGTGAACAACATGATAATCTTATTGCAGTTGGCTCTAGACACATTATACTGTTAAAAAAAATGTATATCATTCATAATAAAAGGTAGGGAGTATAAAAGCAATATGGAAAGAGCATGCACAGGTTGCAAGTAATGACTGAAGTATCTGCTCAATAAGTCAATTCTAAGAACCAGTTCCTGGATCAAGCCAGGCCTACGCATCCCTACACAGGGGCTCTGCCTCATTCCCAACACCCACGGGTCTCCCTTCCTTCAGGCTTCTGATCAAATGTCACCTTACCAGTGAGGACTTTCCTGACAACTTTCCCCTCCCAGGCTGTATTTTTCTCTATAGCATTTCACATTTGTTTACATGTAGTATATATTTTATTTGTCTTTTTATTATTGGCTTCTCCCAATAGAATGTTAAATGCCAAAAGGGCATAAACTTGTGTCGTTTTTGTTCAGTGTTGTTTCCTTGCCTAGATGAATGCCTAGCACATAATAACCTCTCAGTGGTTAATTAATAAATGGGTTTTAAATTAATTAATGGCCATGATGTCAATTTTATACCCCCTATAATTTACACCAGAAACAAAGAAATAATATTAATAAAATGTGCATAACTTTTCACATATATTTTCAATCTATTCACAAACATTTGTTCCTCTCTTCCCTCCTTCATCTTACTTTATTCACTTTACATTTCTGAAATTGCAGTGTTGATCCCTAATGCCCAGTGCTCTTTCATATCTTTGTAAATGTCGACACCTACTTCCAGAATATTCTCCCATCTGCTCGCAAGCAGCCACACATATTCTAATCCTGAAAGACTCAATTCCAGTGGTAAATCCTTTCTTACACTTTCTTTAAGGTCCCCAAAGAGGTGGATTTAGGTAAACAATGGATTAGCATCAAAGGGCCATGAAAATGCACAATTAATTTAGAAAGCTGTATTTCTTTGAGGTCTGAAATTATCATCTCAGCTTTCTACTGTTGTGAAATGCGTTTGTGAAAGTGTTGAGAACAAAAGATTCACACTAATTTATGAATGCTCAGCTTCTTCGAAAATGTCAACCCTCTAGTTCAGCAATATTCAAAGGAGATACAATGTGAGCCTAATTTGTAATTTTAAACCTCTAATGGCCACATTAAAGAAAGTAAAAAGAAATATCTGAAATTCTAATAACATATTTAACTCAGTCGTTCAAAAATGTTATCAATTCAACATCAAATCAATATAAAAGTTATTGAGATAATATACTTTTTTTCTTTCATAGTAAGTACTAAAATTTCAGTGTGTACTTGTAACACATCTCAGTTCAGACCAGGCACATTTCAAGTGCACAACACCCACTTGTGATCATGGTTATCACACTGGACAACACAGTCTTGGTCTTTAAGTGACTAATACATTTTTTAAAAAATCACTAATTCTCCCATAGTATTTAAGCTTATTGAAGGTCCCTATTCCTATCTGTCAAAAAAGGTAAATCCCATTTCCTGTGGAAAAGTTAATGAAGACAACATTTTGCTTTACTGATGAAAAGATCCTGTTTCATATATTCTTACCCCGTTGACTAGGCCATTAGACCATGGGGAGTTAAGGCTTTTACCCGAGCATTGTGAAAACTCAAGTATTAACTAATACAATTTATCACATTCAAGCACCATTCTTATTTTTGAAGATAATTATCTGAAAATATGACCATACAAAAATTTACATATTTTATCATCAAAATAATTTTGTGAAAGATGTTGAAGTCCCTTAAACTAAAATTAGTTTCTCTGATGACCTGTGTTTTCTATTTGCGTATGTAAAATGGGCAAAATAATATTTACCTAAAGGACTGTCTCAGAAAAGTGATAAAGTTTTTAGAACAGAACTTGGTTTCATTTTTTGAAGTAGTGGAGGTATTATTATTATTATTATCACTAAATACAAGTATCAAAGTTACTTTTAGCACATTGAGTCTTGCTGATCTTTCGTAAGACACCCACAAAAAAGAGGAACGCAGAAATGTTGTGTTTTCAACATCATTCTTCCTCAGGACTTGTGGGAAAGCAGAGTCTATCTCAGCAATTTTTCATTGGGTTTGCAGCTATCTAAAGAATCACACAGTCACAACAAATATACGTAACTGGCTTGGAAGGAACTAAGCAAAGGAAAGAAATTGATTATGTCAATAAAAATACAACAGCTAGAGCTGGTAATCTACTTTAATATGGTATTTCATGACACACTGTTGTATCTCTGTGTAGCACAGCATCTATCATATGCACTCAATAAAATTATTTTGGAAAAATGCATCTCAATATATTTGTCAGTATTTTATGAAATGCTAACTGAAGACTAATTCAAATCTTAATGTCTAATTCTATTTGACATTTGGTTCAGTGATCTTAAGGGTAAACCTGGCCGGGACAAACAAAAGAGAAGGAATGGCATTGCATGATGAGAAAAAGACTAGAAGTGTCTGAAAGAGGTAACGGAACATGCTTCAGCTGAATAAGGCAAGCCATGGCATTTGGGAAAATTATTTTAAAATGAAGAATTGCAATATCTAAGGGACATGTGGAAAGCAAAATACATGAGGTTTACTATTGAGGACATATTAAAAATCATTTATAACTTTGGTAAAGGCAGTGGGAGAGGCCAACAGGAGTTAGATCATATTTTATCAGCAACTAATAATGAACGTGGGAGGTAACGTGGCCCCTCTACATGACTGCCTCTGAAATAGTACATTAGGCTTGAGACTCCTCCTCATCATTTCACAATGGAAACCTGAATAGGAGGGAATGAGTGAGGCCAGTTAACAACTCTAAGAGGAATAATTAAAATGCCAAGATCTAGAAAACTTGATTATTGACTCAAGAGAAAAAAGTTAATATAATAACCTTTCACATTCCTTTACTACAGAAAGAATATATCCCACTCGATCAATTATGCTTGAATTTCAAAGTTTTGAGTTTTTATTTTTTTATTAATAAACATACATTATTTAATAATCATATGCATTTTACCAAAGTTCATTTCCCCTGAAAACTGTAGTGTGGAACTTCTTTGCTTTTCTAACTCCTTACTTGCTTATCTAATGGTATCCAAAAAAAATATCACTACCTCAAACTCCAAATAACTGAAAATTCTACTCTCACATTCCCTCTTTGTAGACTCCTGTGCCACCATCCACCTAGTTTTCCAGTTCAGAGAACTTGGAATCACCCCCTCCCCCTCCCAGAAACCCCTCCTACCCACCCAATCAGGTCACTCGCCTTAACATCTCTGCACGTCTAGTCCAACACCAGGATTTCTACAATAGCTTCTTAACGTAGAACACTCGTCAGACCATGTCATTCTCCTACCACAAACTTTTCATTTGCTCCTACACACTTCATTTAAAGGCAGCTCATGGTCTTTCCTTTTCCATCACCTCTCCCCTACTGCTTATGGCCCAGCCATACCAATCCACCTGCAATTCTTTCAATGTGCATGACACCCCATGCTTCTGTGCCTTTGTTGATGCTGTTCGTTTTGTCTCCCTCACCACCTACCTAGATTCAACTCATTCTTCAAAATCCTGTTTTCAAGGAAGTGCAACAATTTTCTGACCTCCTTTGGGTAAGTTGAACCCCCTTCCCCAAGCTGCTCCGAGCAAACACACCGTGAATACCCTGTAACATTACTAACACGTTATATGAGAAATGATGATTTAGCATGTTATGCTCGACCTTCTGGAGAGCAAATGGTTTTGTTTATGTCTGGAATTTCAGCAATAGCACTGTGACAGGATAAATTGTGAGGCACTCAATAAATATTGGCTGAATGAACAAATCAACGAGTCATCACCCAATCAGAGATCTTGAAAACTGTTTAGAAGATTTACTTTGGGAACAATGAAATCAAGTTTGCAGAAAAGACCAAATATAAGGGCTTATTTAGTGACTCAGCAAATATGATAGGAATTATGTGCTGATTCTGTCCCAGCCACATGCTAGTTATTAATTAATTATAACACCAACTCAACAGCCTACAGTCTCATGTGTTTTTCTATGTGGTTTGCTATGTCCACAGAGTCTGTGGACATTCTTTACACAACCCCAGTTAGGAAACCAAGGCAGAGAGATGTTAGGTCCATACTCTGAACCACTGCAATAATATTGCTTCAGAAGAGATACAAACCTGAATGATAGCTCCTGCTTTCAAATAGTTCAAATGAAACAGACAACACGGCCATTTGAAAATACTAGTCCGCAGTGTGAGATTCATGTTATAATACTGTTATGATATGGGACAGGGAGTAGGTGTGCCAGAGTCTAAAAGCCTAACTATAGACATCGATGATTCATTCAAGGGAATTTTCTTTTTGGAAGGAATTTCTGCTCTTCCTGTCTACCTTGATGTTAACCATTGGACCTTTCTGTATATTTAGGAACAACCTGAAGACTCAAACTAGATGTTTAAAACTGAAATATTTCCAGAAACCATTTGATGATTGAGAGCACAAGTTTCCAAATAAATACAGTACTAACTGAGATAAGACAAAAGAGATGATATTCTAAATGTGCCAACTAAGTTTCCAGTGCTTCTTCAAAATTAAATAATTACCTTACAAATGTATTTTTTAAACATAGTTTGAAGAAAGAGGGTAGAAGAAAATATCTAAAAGAAAAAGAAAATCTACATTTTGTATACCTTATGAATTTTGGATTTAAAAATTAAAAAAGTTCAAACATTTCTACTGCCTAGACACATCTGCTTTCTAAATGAATGAAAAACAGAACTGTTATCTAACCCTACAGAGCTGTAACTACCAGGATACTGAAATTCAGATCCTACAATTCAATAATAAAAGACAAAAGGGGGTAGTATTAATACTTACATTAAGCAGCTGTTCAAAAGCAAAACTAAAGCCCTTCTTATAATCTGTGATTCCTTTCGCTGTGATATTATTCACTGCATCTTTCAGCACTTTCTTATTTCTTACATTTGCTTGGACGAGGTGCTGAAAACAGCTTACATCCTGGGCATTGCTGTTAAACTGCAAAAGATAAAAAGGTAAATGTATAAACCAACATTAAAATCAATCATGTAATTTTTACTGAATTTGTGTTATACTTCTCAATCCTTCTGCATTGCTTTCTCTTTCAAAAAGAAAAGTGAGTAGGTTGGTAACAGAAGTGCACTAAAGATCAAACAGTAATTTTCATCCACGCCCCAACCCCTACTGTATTAGCCTGTCGCTTATTGACACTTTCCTGAACTTAGCTTGGTTTCCCTGATTATAAATTTTGGATTTGAGTTATGTGAGGTCCCTCCCAGCTCTCAAATTTTATGAGCATTTAGATTCCGAAAAAAAAAAAAAACCCACAAAACTCTCAACAAACAATGAAATATATTCAGAATGCAGAAATGATATGATGATGCCTGCACAGAATACAGGGAGAAACTGAGCATTTTACTTGCCTCGCATGAGGAAACACTAAATGGAAAAGTGGTACACAAAATGACAGGAACAGACGTTTAGTAAATTTGAAATTTGATGGTCGTCTTTCCATGGGGGTTAAAACAGGAAAGTAATCTGAAAGACTCAAGAACAACGAGTGGTCTTTCAGAACTATCACTCTAGAGGTTATATAGGGAATGCAGTGGGATCACAGAGGCAAGAGAAAGGACAAGCAGGTCATGGCAGAGTTACTGCTGTGAGTGACAAGGGCCTGAACAACAAAGAGTCTGTAGGAGGAGGAAACAAACTCCAATAATATCTGCCCCAAATTGAAAATTTAAGAATGATCACCAAAGTAATTTCAGCAACCGTATAAAAAGTATTCACACAGTTCACTGGATATTTCCAAAAAGATAAGAATGGGACTCCAGCGAGAAGATCAGGGCGCTAAAATGAATGGGATCGTCCTATCATTTATTAACTCTGCTATGTGTACAAGCCCCTTAGGCTCCTGGGGCCTAGACTGTCACATCTGCAAAATGAGAATGATAATAAAAACATACTTGCTAAGAGGAAAGGGGCTGGCCAGATCAAATGTTGAAGACATTCTCAGATCAAAAGCACATAACGATTTTAATAGGTGGATCACAAGCCAAAATATATTTTTACATAAGTGATTATCTATTCTTGTAAATATAATGCATCATTCTTTTTTCTCTGAAGATCCCTGAAGCCTAGTGAAAAGGTACACTGTACAATTCATCAATCCATTAAGCAAATATTCATTGGCAGCCTGTTATATGTCCAGAGTTGTGGAAGGTGAGAGCTCTGTGCCTTCAGACATGAGGGAACTTATGCACACACACATATATATGTATGTAAGCCCTTACACGTGTTTACTTTGTGCTGCATTGACTATTTGCTCTACAAATATTAATCATTTCCTCTTTGAAAATGCGCTGCAAGTAAGTAGTATTATTATCCATGAGAAACCTTAAGCATAGTTAAATGACTTGTCCATAGTCACGTAACAAATAAGTAATAGAGAGTCAGGATTCAGACTAGCACTGTAGCAAGAGTCTGGGATTTTAACTACTCCCGCAGTGCCTCTCAACATAGTACAATAAATCATGATGAGTTATGTAAAGCAATATAATCCTCATTTCTAAGAGATAATATCTGGAGAATGGGTTCTGATTCGGACTGTAAGAAGTTGGGGGGAAAATTCCCTAAGAAATGGCATTTCCTGTGATTCCACAGAAATGTTTCCTTGAAGACTATGGAGGAAGAACATTCCAGGCAGATAGAACAACACGTAAAAAGGCCCTGATGTGACAAAAAGAAAAGAAGCCTCTTAGGGAAACAAAGATGGAGAGTTTAGCTCAGTTTCATATGAGGACTAATGACATAATGACATAATGAAATAAGCTCAGGGACAGAGGCAGGGTCTAATGGAAATGCTAAACAATTAGGCATGTGTTCTCTGTCAAACGGCCAGTCACGAAAGGTTTTAAGCCAAATGCAAAATAATTTAATCTAGAACTTTAACAGCTCGCTTAGGAATTGGATGTAAGGTGAGCAAAATTCAAAGGATGGAAAATAATTAGGAGGCTATTGCGGTAACCCAGCTGAACAGACAAAGTGGCTTTGTTATTCATGGAGATGGTCCGAAAAGAGGGGTTCAAAACCTATTTTGGAGAAAGAATCACTAGCCTGTGATGGTGCACTGGGTCTGCGTTGAGTAAGAAGAGAATTCTGACATGGGCATCTGCGTGGCCCGAGGAGGGACGGGTTCAGGGACACTTGAGGATTAGGGGAGAGAAGCACACAGTTCAAGTGCGGGTGAGATTTCAGTATGTGAGATACGCAAATGAAGATGTCAAGAAATCATAACGTTGAAAGCAAGAGGCTCAGAAGAAGTCTTGATTAAATATAAAAAACACGGGAAGCTTCAGCAGAGAAATCTGGTTTAAAACCATGCGAATAAAAGTGAAGCAGAGGAGGGGTCCCTGAGAAAACTGAGCAGGAGTAAGATCCCCTGGAGGCAGGAAGGAAGTCAGGAGACTGGACTGTCTCAGATGATGAGAGGAAAACAGTCTCAAGAGGAACACTGCAGGGCAGAGACAGGAAAGATGAGGACTTAAAAGCACCCACCGCGCTCATCCGCGTTACACAGGCAGCGTCTGGAGGTCGGGGGGCAGGGGGGGGGGGGCGGGTGGAACCCGATGGAGCGCGCTGAACAATGGGAGGGATTAGCCCGTGCAGAGGCAAGTCTTCGGAGCACCTCGGCTGGGAGGCAGAGAATGAACAGAGTGGTCCCTGAAGGGGTGGACTGGGGTCGAGGAGAGGCTTCTTTAAAGTGAAGGGTCACTAGAGCAAGAGAGGATTTATCTTGAAGAGAGAAGGAAGAAAACGGTGCAGGCAACAGAACAGAGGTGAAAAACGAAGCTCTTGTGAAGATGGGGAAGGATGGGATACAGAGGCTCCCAGAAGAACAAGCCTGTAAGAAACCATGTATCCACTTCATTGTTCTGGGAAAGAAGAGCGAGGGCTGAGTCCCGCCGCTGGGTGTACAGAGATTTGGTGTGGGGAAATGATATTATTGCCTGTGGCTTTTGTCTCCAGTGGACCATGAAGCAAGGTCATCAGGATAAAGTAAAACAGGAGGTGGAAGGTTTGGAGAGAGTATAGATAAAACAGGAAGCAAAATGTCTTGCAAAGATACATTTTGAGTTCTTTCTCACTTTTACTTTGAACACTACTTTTGGGTAAGTCATATATATGAGAACAAAGCTCCAATATACTTGTTTTCAATAAAGTCAAACATTGAAAAGTCAGCATCTCCAGATCCGAATCCCACTGCCTTTTCCCCCCCATTATTTGATAATCTGATACAATCTTAAGCTACACATCCTGTTTTGAAAGCAAAAGAATGTGAGAATTCCCGTGTTAGAAAGTAAAAAAATAAAGTAAAAGTAAAAAATAGATTTCCAATACATTAACGGTAAAACATCCGACCTTAAAGAATCATTAGAAATGATTACAGGAAATGTTATTATGTGATTTAATTAAATCATGAAACTTGATAAAATTACAAGTTATGCAGAAAATGAACACTGAATCATGTATTGCCCGGAGTCTTTCGGTTGGCCTTAACCTGCTTTTAACACAGAAGAGTGAAGCATCTCATTAAGTCACTTTAACACAAACTGATTAAATGTAAATTCAATTCATTAAATACAAATTCAATTCATTAAATACAAATTCAGCCGTGTATAACAGAAATACTACAATTATACTCATAACAAAACTCATAAATAATGCAGAGAAAGGAATAACTCACAAAGTATAAGTCCCTATGGCAAATCTTATTCTCTAAGAAAGGAATGAGAAATGTGAAAAGTTCTGACTTAGGTAAGTATATATTTCACAGACATCTTAGACTCACTTGCTTTTAGAATAGGAAAAAAAAAAAAAAGAACAGATTTACTTTCACGAACTGAAATTACAGTCTTTGGTGACATGTGTCCAGACTGTAATTTATAAACCACATATTTAATACATTAACTACCACTTAGGGCAAAACTCTAATAATATAGCATTATAAAGCTTTGAAATACTACATGGTGACTGAAAATAGATTTAAGGAGTCCTGCTTTTGTAATCTCTTAAGAAAATACTTCTTTTAAATATGTATACTTAGCTAATCTTACAGAGCCCCAAATCCAAACTAACGTCACACTCATTCCTTTCCCAATCCCAGAAAATTCAACCAAGTAGGTCCCTTATCAGAAATGCTGAGAAAAATCTCTGCTAGAACGCTGAGACAGGAAGGTGTGTGGGTTAACGTGAGCATCTGGGGTAGCAATGAGGAGGGATTTCTATCTCTGCCCCAGCATTTGAACATTCTTTTGTTTTCCTCTTCCACATACCCTGCTCCTTCCGCCTACAACACTTGTTGTCCCACTTACCTCAACATTCTTTCCTTATAAAAGGCTTTCATGATCTTCCCTGACTAGGTCAAATCACCCCATTAAAAGTTTCATAGGCCTAGATATATCTTTTTTATGGACTACATCACAGTCATAATTCTATATTTCTTTGTATGATATCTTTATAGACTCTTTGACTGGATTAAAAGCCATGGCCAAAAAAGAAAATAGCCATCCCACCACTGTACTTGACATATTAATAGGTATCCATATGATTGGTGTACAATAAACATAAAAAATAAATATTTACTGAATGAATGTATGGAGTTTAAGAAAATTAGAAGACAGTGCACAAATACTGATCAATAATTTAGCTAAAGGCTTCTAAGTATAGAACCTGTATTTTAGTTCTGCAATATCTTGTTAAATTTGTACATTTAAAAATATAAATACTCTGTCCAAAAAGACACTATTAAAATATCCAAATGAAGATGTATGCAGAACACCTAGCATGGAGCCCGGCACATAGTAAATGTTAAATCAACTGCAACTCTATTGTTTTAAAAATTATTTTAGTAAGAACATTAGTATACTTCATAAGAAATAAGAATAGATTCCTAGATTCATGAGAAAGATTCATATAAACAATATCAGCTTTAGTGACCCTTAAATAAAGTTCACTACTGGGATGGTACAAGTGGCCCTCAAACATTAATTTAGTTCTTGAAACAGTCTCTGGGAATAACCATGAACAGTAAATTTCAATGCGTCCAATGAACCTTCCTATTAAATATCACAATCAAGTACACATATCAAATTAAAAGATAATTTAAGACCCAAGCAAATTGTTAATTTCTCAAATGAAATAACTTAAACTCTTGGTTTTGTAAAGGCAAGGTCTATTTTTTGTTCTGATGTCCTGTGCCGAATAAGAAATCATCCACAAAATATTTCTGAGAGAGGAGGCTCTGCTGCTCATTGGATTAACCTGGGATACAAACGATGAAATGCTGACATTGCCTTGATATACACAAGTCAAAGAGGCATCAAGTTCCTGAAAAGCAACCTTGTCTAGAAATGGCACCTATAATACACCTTCATGGAGTAGCAAGGCTCCCACTGAAGAGGTTGGTGGGCTCAAGTAGTTTTCCCCTAGACTGTTGAAGAATTAAAGGCAAAATAAATCCAAAGGTGATATTCTTCCACTTGGAACTGCAGAGAAAAAGTGGCCCATTTAATCTTTGTCTGACCACTCAGTATGTCCTTAATTTCCACCCCCTCACCTCATCCATGTATTTCAAACTCTATTTTTTTTTTTGCCATGAAAAAGAAATACAGTGTAAAATTATGGGCTCACGCTGTGTAGATGATCAGCAAAAACAACTCAAATTCAGACTGGCCTGCTTTGGAACATGCGTATTTTTTTAAATTATAAAATATAAGTAAACTACTTTACATAATTAACTACTGTAAGTAATTTATATAACAAATTTATATTATATAAAGTAATTTAAATGGATTATCTAAGTTAAATAAACTGCAAACAATTTTGCATATCAGGCAGTAGTTACAAATTGTGGTATCAGAAGCGATCTACATTTTGGACACCAGATGGCAATGAAGGAAAAAAAAAGGAAAGTGAACAGAGGCTGTGATCTTCAAAATCTTGGTTGCTTTATTCCTACTAAAATACTTGTTATTTATTTTGATTTTCCCATTTTTCATAGGAAACTAGGAAATATTATAAAGAAACAAAATGGTTATTCTAAAATCCAGAGAAAATAGCTTATAGCATTTACCCGCATGCATATGTACATATTCCTAGTTAAGAATGACTTTAAGGTTTTTATCTATTGCCAAATTACTTTCCAGATATATTGAGCCAATTTAAATATGTGGGAGAGTCTCACTTCACTCTCAGACACACAACATTTTTATTTGCTAAACTGTAATTTAAAATAATATTTCAATATTCAATAATTACTTGAATTCCTCAGTGGTTAATGAAGTGAAAGTTTTTCTCACATATTGATTATCATATAAACCTGTGAATTGTAAGTCGTATTTTTTCCAGTTTGTTGCTTACCTTCTAATTTTAACTTTTGATCCTGTTCTTTATGATTTCTTAAAATATTTTCATGCTTAGAAAACCATCCATTATTCAGGTAAATAAACATCTACAGTTTCTACTAATATTTGATGGTTTTGTTTGCTTGTTTTACATTTTGGTGTTTAGTCATGGTGGAAATTATTTTCCCCAATAGCATGAGGGGACAATTAGATTAAGCAATTTTTTTTCAAATAGCCAATTTTCCCTTTTATTGAATAATTATTGGCTCCTGATCCACTGTGTATAATAAATTAAGATTATGGATATATTTCCTTTACTATTTGGATACATATTCCTTTACTGTTCCCATTATTTCACCAGCTTCTTACTTTTTAATATTAATAATAAAAATATTAGCTAACATGTACTGAAAATCACAGCTATGCCAATCTAAGAACATCACATGTATTAATTCACTTAACCTTGACCAAGCTTAAAGTCTTAGCTGTAATATGGTTTCCAATATACAGTTGAGGAAATGAGGCTTAGCGTGTCAAGGAAAGTGCTCTGAGTCACTCAACAACCAAGGTCAGGACTCTACTTCAAACCCAAACCCCTGAGACTCTTCTCCATGGTGTCTAATCACTTTTAATTTATGCCAGAAGAATAAGCTGCCATACTCTGTCACGCTACTTTTTCCACCACTATTTTCCTATTGAACTTCAGAACTGTCTTTTGTCAAATTAAAACCACATTTACCAATAATTTTGGGACAAACTGGTATCTTCACATGAGTCAGCTTTTCATTCCAGGAAGAATTATTCATCAATTCCACATTTATTACTGTTCCTCCATTTCAACTCTTATACATACATCTCTTTTCTCTTTCTTTCTTATTTATTTGTTTGTTTGTTTGTTTGGTTGGTTGGTTGGTTGGTTGCACCGGGTCTTAGTTGCAGCACACATGTGGACTCTAGTTCCCTGGCCAGGGATCGAACCCAGGCCCCCTGCATTGGGAGCATGGAGTCTTACCCACTGTGCCACCAGGGAAGTCCCTCTTTTCTCTTTCTTAAACTTCAAGTCCTAATGAGATCAATCAAGATGGCAGAGTAAGAGGATGTGAAGCTTACCTCCCCCCACAAACACATCAAAAATACATCGACATGTAGAACAATTCTCACTGAAAAGTAACTGGAAACTGTCATCAGGACTACTGTACAACCAAGGCTGTCAGAAAGATACATATGTAATTGGGTAGGAAGGGAAGAAAAGTGATTGGGTCAGGACCTGTGCCCCTGGGAGGGGACTCAAAGGAAAAGGGAGATTCCACAGACGGAGACCCTCCCTGGGGAGTGGGCGGTGTGAGCCACAGATGGCGTAGCCCAGTACCGGTGTCCTGCCCGGGGGATGAGACCCTTTGGCTGGTGGGAGGACCTCTGCAATGACCAGGAGGGCTGGGGGAAGCCTGGACGTCACTTGTGAGGGGTGCATGCATGTGCTGGCTTGCTCCCAAATCAGGGTGAAGAGAAGACTACTCTAGCGGCTGCTGGTGGCCCATGACCAGCTTGCTGCCCGGCTCAGCCCGAGCTGAGAGAACGCCCTGGCCCCGCTCATTCCATGTCACAGTGCGGCACTGGTTCTGGGGTGGCCACAACTGGGAAGAAGATTCAACACAGGGACACAGAGGTGACGTGATCCCAGGGCGGAGCCTGGGTGGACTGACAGTGGCCATTGTTGGCATTTACTCAAGCAGCGCCTCAGAAGAAGCCCAGATTTCTGATGGCAGCTGCTCCATCACAGCTCAGGCCCCAGTATATGCTGGGAGTCCATACGGGCCCTGCCTGTCCTGTGGTGTGGCTCTACCACAGAGTGGGGGCAGCAGAGTCTTAGGGCTGTGGTCAGCTGTGAGGGACAAAAGGCACTGGCACCCAAGGCTGTGTCTGAGCAGAGCAAGGGAAACAACTGCGGGCACCTGAAGGGGCAGCTCATCTGAGACAGCTCAGACTCCTTCTGTGGACAACATGAGCCAAGAGCTCACATGGGCCCCCCTGGCTTCAGCACTCCCCCCACTCTGGGGCAAGGATCCCATTTTTGGGGAGAGAGGAAAAGACAAACTTAAAGAGAACAGGACCAACTCAGGCCTGACCATCAAGGCTTTTGCTCCACCAACTCGGGATCAGACCCCACCCACAACAGGGCAGTGATGGCCACTGAGCAGAGGGGAAGTCTTGCCTCACACCCAGCTTCAGCTTTAGCCCCTCTGTGTGCAGTCCCACCCCCTACCAGGGTGACAGATGCCAGCACATCCTGAAGAAAGATGTTACTTGCATCCACGTCAAATCCAGCTCTTCCACCAAAGGCACTGGGCACATGCAGTCTGTACAGGGACACTCTCACATAAGCACACACATTTAAAACTGCAATAGGTAACTGCTTCACCTAAATTCATAGAGGCAGAGAAATTTAAGCAAAATTAAAAGGCAGAGGAACTGCTCTCAATTAGAAGAGCAAAAGAAAATCCCTGAATAAAAGAGCTAATGAAACAGGAATAATATACCAGATAAAGAATTCAAAGCATTGGTAATAAAAATGTTAACTGAATTAGGGGAAAGCATAGACGAACACAGTGAAAACTTTAACAGAGAACTAGAAAATACTACAAAGACCCAATCAAAAATAAAGAATTCAGTAACTGGAGAAAACAAACAAAAAAACCCCAACACACTATAAGGAATGAGTAGCAGACCAAGTGATACAGAAGAATGCATAAGTGATCTGGAAGACAGAATAATGGAAATCACCCAAACAGAACAGCAAAAAGAAAAACAAATTTAAAAACATGAAAACATTTTAAGAGATCGCTGGAACAACAAGTATACCAACATTCGCATTATAGGGGTCCCAGAAGGAGAAGAGAGAGAAAAGGGTATTTAAAATGTATTTGAGGAAACTACAGCTGACAACTACCCAAACCTGAAGAAAGAAATAGATATCCAGAAGCACAGAGAGTCCCAAACAAAATGAACCCAAACAGACCCACACCAAGACACATCATAATAAAAATGGCAAAAGTTAAAGTGAGAATTCTAAAGGCAATGAGAGAAAAACAAAGAGTCATACAAGGGAATCCACATAAGGCTATCACCCGATTTCTCTGCAGAAACTCTGCAGGTCGAAAGAGAGTGCCATGATATATTCAAAGTCCTTAAAGGGAAAAACGTGCAACCTAGGATACTTTACACAACAAGATTATAATTTAGAATAGAAGAAGAAATAAAGAACTTCGCAGACAAGCAAAAACTAAAAGAGTCCATCAATACTAAACATACCCTAAAAGAAATGTTACAAGGTCTTCTCTAAGTGAAAAAGAAGTAAGAATCTATATGAAAGGGGAAATCCCACTATGAAATGCAAATATATTGCACATATTGAGGATCAACCACTTAAATACGCCAGTATGAAGATTCAAAGACAAAACATTGTAAAAGAACCATAACTACAGTAAACAAGGGATAAACATGAAGATGCAAAATATGACATCAAAAACACAGTATGTGGGCGAGGGGAGTAAAATGCAGATCTTCTAGAACGTGTTTGAACTTAAATGACTATCAATTTAAAACAACTAGATACAGTTATAGGTCAACATGTATGAACCCCATAATAACCATAAATCAAAAACCAACAATAGACGTAGAAAAAAAAAAAAAAAGAAACACAAGCATACTACTAAAGAAAATCATCAAACCACAAGGGAAGAAGCAAAAAGAAAAAGAAATGAACAGAGTAGAACTATAAAAAAATACCAGACAACAAGTAATAAAACAGCAATAAGGGCTTCCCTGGTGGTGCAGTGGTTGAGAATCTGCCTGCCAATGCAGGGGACACGGGTTCAAGCCCTGGTCTGGGAAGATCCCACATGCCGCGGAGCAACTAGGCCCGTGAGCCACAATTACTGAGCCTGCACGTCTGGAGCCTGTGCTCCGCAACAAGAGAGGCCGCGATAGTGAGAGGCCCCTGCACCGCGATGAAGAGTGGCCCCCACTTGCCGCAACTAGAGAAAGCCCTCGCACAGAAACGAAGACCCAACACAGCCATAAATAAATAAATAAATAAATAAATAAAATTTAAAAAAAAAAACAGCAATAAGTACATACCTACCAATAATTAAATGTACATTTAATCCAACAATGCATAAAAAAGATCATACACCATGATCAAGCTGGATTTATTCCATGGTACAAGGATGGGTCAACATATGGAAATCAATCAATTTGATAGACTACATTAAGAAAAGGAAAGACAAAAACCACATGATCATCTCAGTAGATGCAGAAAAAGCAGTTGACAAAATTCATCATCCATTCATGATATAAACTCTCATCAAAGTGGGTATAGAGGGAAAATATCTCAACATAATAAAGGCCATTTATGACAAGTTCACAGTCAGTATAATATTCAATGGTGGGAAGGTAAATTTGTGTAGCCACTATGGAAAACAGTATGGAGGTTCCTAAAACACTAAAAATAGAACTACTATATGATTCAGTAATTCCACTCCTGGGAATATATCCAGAAAAAAAAAAAAACACTAATTCTAACTGATACATGCACCTCAATGTTCATCGTAGCACTGTTTATCATAGCCAAGAGACAGAAGCAACCCAAGTGTCAATAAACAGACAAATATATAAAGAAGATGTGGTATATATTTACAATGGAATATTACTCAGCCATAAAACAATGAAAATATGCCATTTGCAGCAACATGGATGAACCTAGAGAATATTATGCATAGTGATGTAAGTCAGAGAAAGACATATACCATATGATATCACTTATGTGTGGAATCTAAGAAAGAAAACAAATGAATGTAAAGAGTAAAACAGAAATAGACTCACAGATATAGAAAACAAACTGGTGGTTACCAGTAGGAAGAGGGAAGGAGAAGGGACAAGATAGGGGTATGGGATTAAGAGGTACATACTACTGTGTATAAAATAGATAAGCAAGAGGGATATATTGTACAGCACAGGGAATTATAGCCATTATCTTGTAATAACTTCTAATGGAGTATAATCTGTAAAAATACTGAATCACTATGCTGTATACCCA
Organism: Balaenoptera acutorostrata; assembly: GCF_949987535.1. Taxonomy (NCBI): domain Eukaryota; kingdom Metazoa; phylum Chordata; class Mammalia; order Artiodactyla; family Balaenopteridae; genus Balaenoptera; species Balaenoptera acutorostrata. Next base: position 92,432,110 of record NC_080070.1, on the reverse strand, counting down.
AAACTGGTAAAATATTTTAAATCAAAGATACTTCAATAAAAATAAATAAATAAAATAAAATAAAATGCAGGTCCTAAATATATTAGTAAAAGTACTGCTAGGTAATTCATGGCTTTTGCTAATATTGTGAATGTGATTTTAATTTCTATTATTAATCCTTGTTCAGTGAAAACCAGACATGTGGTCACCCTCCCATGGTTAGAGGTGCCACAAGTATCTTTGCTAATAGCACTCTGGGACTTGATCACTCCTGTCCTCAAATTGATGTTGCTGTCCCCTAACATTGGCTGCTGGCTTACAGTTTCCTTGGCCTAGAGAAAAACATTTTTAATAAAGAATTGACCATTTTTTAATTCAGTTTAGGAAAACCAGGTCTAGTCCAGGCCCTGCCTGTAATAAGCACCCACAGCCATGGCTGATACAATTATCTCCTCTGAGCTTCAGGGTTTTCTTTCTGAAATAAAAGCCTTTGCTAGATCACTTGGAAAGCCCCTCGAATTCTAAAATCATATTTATATATGATAATTTTAACTATGATGGAAAAATTACATAAATGCATAGGAATAATAAATTCTGTATATACCAAAAGAAAATGGCATCAATAAAAAGTGAAAATATTGAGAACATTATTAAGACAAAATTTATGTTTGCCTCTAATTATAAATCATGGCCCATCAAAACTTCTGATAAATGTTGTCATTTTTAAACAAATATTCCCATTAACTTGAATCATGACATGCCCAAAATTCAGTCTGTTGACTTTTGTCAAAAACTTGAAAGAATTTCTGAGTAAGTCCCAAGTATCTTTTTTAATATATTCTATTTACATCTTGGTACAGAAAACTTTTAAACCTCTCTAAATATAGGCATTTATAAGAATTTCAAGCAATTGAGAGTATGCTACTCTTTTGCTTCAGAATTAATTTGTATTTAGCTTCCTTGCTCATAACAACTTGATATTTATATTTTCTCAACCATCTTTTAATCAACCAGTGTGGAATTCTGATTCCAGAGCACTCATCCAACTAGAAATATGGGCAGCTTTCTCTCCATCATTCTCGAGATATAATAATTGTATCAGTATTATTCCTAATATAAGTATTTTTCTCATAGCCCTGTGGAAATTTGCGTGCCAGCTCCCAAAGATGAAGCTTTACTGAAATGACCAAATGATCACATACTCTATGATCACTTCCTCTTCACCCACACTGTGATGCAGAGCTGACCAATATGTTTAATATTTTCATGGAACATGAAGCTGAGTACTTGGAACATCTTCCCTAATTGAAAAAAGAACATTTGTGATGATGGCTGGCTTTGCCTAAAGAATACAATGAGCAAGATACACACACCTAATGTGTTTGCAGAGTAGAGATACTGTCATACTGACAATATGAGTGAGAATGCCTCTGGTCACTTAAAACACAAAGGTATTTTATCACTGACTGAAATTTGTTATAAAATGACATCTATACAGCACTCTCCCCGCCGCCCCAGCAAACTTTACTGTTGTCTTATTTTAAGAAATGGCCACGGCCAACCCATCCTTCAGCAATCACCACCCTAATCAGTCAATGGTCAGCATCAAGGCAAGATCCTCCATCAGCAAAAAGATTAAGACTCAGTGAAGGGGGCTTCCCTGGTGGCGCAGTGGTTGAGAATCCGCCTGCCAATGCAAGTGACCAGGGTTCGAGCCCTGGTCCGGGAAGATCCCACATGCCGCAGAGCAACTAGGCCCGTGAGCCACAACTACTGAGCCTGGGCTCAAGAGCCCTCAAGCCACAACTACTGAGCCCATGTGCCACAACTACTGAGCCCATGTGCTGCAACTACTGAAGCTCACGCACCTAGAGCCCGTGCTGCACAAGAGAAGCCACTGCAATGAGAAGCCTGCGCACCGCAACGAAGAGTAGCCCCTGCTCTCCACCACTAGAGAAAGCCTGCGCGCAGCAACGAAGAGCCAACCCAGCCAAAAATAAATAAAATAAATACATTTATTAAAAAAAAGACTCAGTGAAGGCCCAGATGATGATTAGCATTTTTAGCAATAAAGCATTTTTTAATTAAGGTATGTACATCATTTTTTAAAGACAATGCTATGGCACTCTTAATAGACCACAATTTAGTGTAAACATAACTTTTATATGCACTGGGAAACTAAAAAGTTCGTGAAACTTGCTTTATTGTGGTGTCTGGAACTGAACCGGTAATATCTCTGAGGTATCCCTGAACTTTGAAAAATTTTACCTGTTAGGTGCAGTTATTCATATGTGTTTACTGGACGTGAAGTCTTTTCAGAGTCCTTCTAGACCCAGCAAATAAATCAATAACTTTTGTACCTTTAAAAACTATAGTTCAATTCAAAATGAAAGTATTCCCTCTGCCTCACCTTAAGAATTACTTTGCTATTTCAAAAACTGCAAATACAACTAATTTCTAATTATGAAAAACTATCTTTAGTGCATCATGTAATTAATGGAAAAATATTTATCATACTTGTCAACACCTTCCTATAAACTTTCCTTATACTTGCAAAGCAATTAAGTTATCCTCTGGCAATCTCTCTTTTTAAAAATTAAATAACCTTGGGGCTTCCCTGGTGGCGCAGTGGTTGAGAATCTGCCTGCCAATGCAGGGAACACGGGTTCGAGCCCTGGTCTGGGAAGATCCCACATGCCGCGGAGCAACTAGGCCCGTGAGCCACAATTACTGAGCCTGCGCATCTGGAGCCTGTGCTCCTCAACAAGAGAGGCCGCGATAGTGAGAGGTCCGCGCACCGCGATGAAGAGTGGCCCCCATTTGCAACAACTAGAGAAAGCCCTCGCACAGAAACGAAGACCCAACATAGCCATAAATAAATAAATAATTAAATAATTAAAAACAAATTAAATAACCTTGATTACTTGCCCTGCAAGTAATATAATTACTAAATTTGTCCATTATTTCAGACTCTTTTCTTCACAGTCTGTTATTTTTTATGTCTTTTAAATGAAGATAATTCTAAGAAGCACCGATGTTTTTTGCCTTAACAGTACTTTTTAAAAAATTGAAATATAGCTGATTTACAATATTGTGTTAACTTCAAGTGTACAATATAGTGATTTAGTTTTTTTTTTTCCTTAAAGAAAACAAGTATATAAGAGAGAGAAAACTCTGGTTCTCTTAATGAACTTAATTCGACTCCTTCTTTCTGCTCTTTTTTAATACCTCCCTACAAAAAGCAAATGGCTGCAAAATAAAATATTCATAAACGTCCATAGAACTAGCAATTCTATTAATTAAAAGGTCTTAAAATCTAAGTCAATGATATGCATGATTAGTTATAACAAGCCCCAGACAGATGCCTGCTGGACTTTGCTAAAAGTACCTCCCTAAGGTACCCTGATTTCCTCATTGCTTAATAATCACCTGGGAGACTTGCTAAATGCAGATTCTGGCTCTTCAGGTCTGGGGTAGAGCTTGAGATTCTGCATTTCTAACCAGCTGCCAGGCGCTGCTCAGGCTGCTTGGCCACAGACCTCACTTTAAGAAGGAAGGGCATAAACTACAATATTCTTGTTTGTTGACATAAATGAGATATGAATCAACATAAAGTTTTCCTGAAATCTAGATGGGTGACTATTTGATAAGACATGAAATGAAATTACTCTCCTAGAATTCATATGTCACAAGACTGTACTGGTGTGCCAAATGTCTTTTACTTTACTTGAATTCTGGCAAAAGGGCCTGTTTTGCAAGGGTGGAGAAATCACTTTTAAATTTAAATTGTGCCACAACTTACAAATGTGCTCATTATCATATGCAGAGTAGGAAAGTTCCTAAGCTAAGAAAACCATGCCTTTGTCTAGGAACACATTAGGGATATTTTAGAAAGAAAACTGAAATTTAAAGCACATAGGAAAAAGAACAATCCAAATCATGTCTTTCTTGCATATACAGTGCAATTCGATATTTAAACAAAGCCCCACTCTGACATTAGTAGGTGTTAAACTGTCAAGCCAAGAACTGAGATTTTATCCTTCTTGCAAGCTAATGAGTAATCCATCTACAGCTTCATAGACACTGGCAGAAAAATACAAGCCCTTTGGGTCAGAGAGAAAAGGCCGCTTACTACTCATAGCAATACCAAGAGCAGTACCAAGAGCCAGACTGCTACCTTTGCTCACACTCACAACTCAATTCCCACAGGAGGATGGGAAGAGGGCCGGGGGTCACCTGCATAGGCAGTAGGTGTGTTTCAGGCAAGGAATCCCAAGATGAGGAAGGCCTTGATCTCATATAGGGGCAGCTGGCCCATCCTCCTCTCCAGATAGACAATATCTTAATTACTCTGCGTTGTAAATCTCTTCTGGGGAAGGAGACATCTCTATCTTTACTTATCCTGGAATGTACATAAATCTGAGCAAACTGACTGTTAATGCTCAGACTTGGAAGAAATGTGACACATTCACGAAGAACTGTCTCCTAACAGTTGGTAGAAAAGTGTTGGAAGATGACAACAACAACAACAATAATAATAATAACCAGAAAGATGATTACAATAAATAAGCACTTTTCATGTGTTATTCCAGTTAGTGCTCAATAACTTAAAGGCAAGTTAAATATGGTTCTGCCTATTTCAAAGAGGAGAAAACAGATCTGTAAGCCTTAAGTAACTTGTATAAGCTCACATAACTAGTAGTTTTGAGGCAGGAGGCAGATGGGCACCCCCCCCATGGCCAGCAATTGGAGATTCATTCCCTGTAGACTGACACTCCAAGACGAGAATAGCAGGACAACTGAGAGAGAAGGCTGGGTGCTGCCCAAATAGAAGATAACAGACCATGTATTTCCATTCTCGAAGTCAAGGAGACTCTCCCAACTAGAAAACTTCTTGGAGGTCAAAAAGGGAGGGGCGCCACCCCATAGTAAGTGATGTCAACCACCGTAGGCCTCTTCACTAGAATCCATCTTGGCTCAGAGATGCACAGGCACACGTGGCAGGATCCTGAGATGCACCAAGTACGGACTCAGAACTAGGCAAATCAAATGATTGGCCAAAGGAAACCTGGAAGAAATGCCCCAAAGAGTGATTCAAACTACCGCAAGGGCGCAACTCTCTCTCTGAGTCCGCCCATGTGTCTAACCACATGTACTGTACTCCTTTCCCTCCTAATAAACACTTCACTTGTTTCACTACTTTCCATCTTTGTGGGAATTCGTTTCTGCAAAGCCGAAGGGGCAGGGTCTTGTCACTGGCCACTGGTCTAGCGGCTAGGATTCCGTGCTCTCACTGCTGCGACCCGACCTCAATCTCTGCCTGGGAGCTGAAACCCTGCTTCAAGGCGCTGCAGGCCAAGGCCACCTGAGATCAGTTTCAACGGTTGTGCATTACTCCTATGCAATTCTATGAGTACATCTAAGAGGCAGGATTGTGAGGAGAGTGGGAAGTAGGGCACTTAACTAGAACTTAGCCTGACTAATGTCACCAGATCCTTTCATCATTATTATCCCTTCCAGCCTCCTATGTGGCTATGGGTCTTCACTCCTCATTTTGCACTGGCATTTAGAGATTGTCACCTCTAGAACTGTTGTTTAGTGACTACAGTTGGGGCAAGGGGTAGAGTTGATTTTTTTTTAAAAGTTATCTCCTACAACTAATAGCAAAGATATTATAAGGAGTATTTTGATTATTTCTTTCTGATGAATAATCAAAGATAGCATTTTAAAATGACCACAAGTTAGGAAAGCTTCCCGCAAGAAAACTGACTCAAAGATCATTAACCAAATCCTAACATTTGCATCTAATTCTTAAATAAAAATATGTGATTTTATTGAAACACAAGACCATCTTCTTCAGTTGTTAACTTTTCATATATTGTCCATAATCAGTATACATTTTCCTTTCATCCTCCACTGGCTTGCAGTATTTTACTCCTAATACGTCAAACTTCCTCACTTTCATAAACAAATTCCACTCTTTGTGTCAACATTTGAAATTTTGCCTGCAAATCAGAACATGCTGTGACTGAATTGCTGCTCTTATCATCTACCACTTACTTCTATCAAAGTATATAACTGGATTAGTGGGAAAACAGTTACATTATGCCTGCCTTTAAGCTTTGCCTAACAGCAGGCTTCCTGTCTGCAACAAAGAACAGCCCTGGAGATTACAGAAACACTAGGAAATGATCAACATTTGTTCTGACAATTTTATGTGTGACTGAAGCATAAAAATTACCGTTCTCAAAAAAATAAAGAAACTTAGATACATAAGCCTAAAAGTGAGAAGCTGCTTGATTTTTCTGTCTGATGGTTCTAGGCAACATTGGGAAAGCGTTCATACAGACTGCATCATAACTCTGGATGACAGACATGATCTTAGGTTATGAGGATGAAGAGAAATGCATGAGGGCTTTGTGGGAAGATTACTGTCAGAGTTAATTATAGAATCACTACCAGGTTTCCTCAGTGCCTTATTATTATGCCTCCCTGAAGTTACAAAAGCTAAAAGTTATATTGCTTCTTTCCTAGGCTTTCAAGCAGTTTCAGAGAGAAAAATATACAAGCACATCTGCGTGCATACATGCAAATATAGCCCAAGAGATTACAACTATTTTAGAAGGTTTTTTTTTCCACAGAATCTCTACATCATTAAGTTATTACATTTCGATTTAATGAGAAAGGCCTATCTTTTAAAGACAAAAATATGATTTTCTTTCACCAAAATGTTACATAAGAATTAATTCTTTTAAGTTTTTTAAAATTAATTTTTATTGGAGTATAGCTGTTTTACAATGTTGTGTTAGTTTTAATTCTCTTTAAATGTATCACTTTCAGGTATTTTTTTTTTCACCCAACTAATAAAAATGAAGAATTTCTTTTAAATTATGAAGTTGATGTGGTTGACATTAAATATTATATAAATGTAAATAACAATCTATGTAGTTTGATAGAAGCAAAAGGACACATGATAAAGGAAGTAAATAAATTTATAAAAAGAAGACACATTACTTAAGCAAAAATGTATAATCCAGATATAATGTTTAAGTGTTTATTTGCAAATATAAGAATAATCCAATTCATATATGCTTTTTCAAGCCAAAATATGGCAGATTTCTTAAAACAAGTCCTCCACTGAAACATAAATAACCTTCTTCTTCAAAAATTAATAATAAGTTTAGATTTAAAAGAAGCATTTCTCCTTGCTATTATAACCTAATCATATTTTATCTTAGAATTTCTAAGAATTCTAATAGCTTGGAATTTTATTTAAATATATCAGATTATGCACTAAAATTAGTAAACTTACTTTATATTTTCCTTCAGGATCCAACCACATAACTTTGTGGCTAAATCTAGACTAATAAATGAAAACAGCTGTGCTCCAATCCTGGCTTCTCACTTAGAAAAGTTACTACACTTTATGTTTCTTTATCTATAAAATTTAGGTCAGTAATATTATCTCCCTCACAAGGTTGTTGTGAAGAATAAATGAGTTACTCTGAAAAACACATGGAACAGTTCCTGCCTCGTGAGCAGTGTTAAAAAAATTAACTCTAATAATTCACTATAATGTGATTAAATTGAAGATTAATACACAAATTAGATAAATAATGAACACATACCTACTTTAGATCTTGTTCGTATTGATTTTCTGAAGGGTAAATCTATGTCTGGAATAATATGATCAGCTAACATCATTTAGTGACTTTTCAACCATGAAAATGTACTAATGTTTTTTCTCAAATAACAGAATTAAACAAAAATATATAGTCAATAAAAAAATCAGAGTATAGTTGACAAAAATATCTCCTTATGGTAAATAAGGACCATAAACCACAAAGTAAATTAATGAACCTCAACTAAATAAGCCAATATACTAGGAACTGAGACCAGTAAAACATTTCTCTGGGAGTAGAGTGGGATATCACTATGACTTCATCATAGTGTATGATGAAGCATCTTCTGCAATATTCACCTTATAATTTGCATCTTTTAATATCACTCTTCTCCCCTATTTTTGAATACATAACTGAGATATTTTCATAATTTTTAACTCAACACATTGAGATACATTACTTCCATATCAAATGCATTCCCAGTTCTTTCTACAAGCAACATATTCACTTTGCCTATATGTTTTCAGTTCACATATTCAAGTTAACATCAAGTGAGGATGCCCCAGCAAGGATTTACAAAGGGCTGTCAATGCATCAATAAAGTTTATATTAACCTGATTCACAGAGATCACAAGGAAAGACCTTGCAATTTTGTTTCTTGAGAAGTTAGTTAACAATTTTCTTTAAAGAAGTACACATTTAACAACCATAATATTTTTAGGAGAAGCAAAGGTCCTTAAAACTTGTCAGGCATTAAGAATCTCAAAGGCGAACAAACGTATGGACACCAAGGGGGGAAAACCACGGTGGGGTGGGGATGGTGGTGTGCTGAATTGGGTGATTGGGATTGACATGTATACACTGATGTGTATAAAACTGATGACTAATAAGAACCTGCAGTATAAAACAAACAAACAAACAAACAATAAAAAACAACTAATACTAAACTTTCTTTGGGTTATTTGTATGGAAATATGTTAATATAAATGTTTCAGATACTACATGAAATTTCTAAAAATCTTATATGTTCTGGTATAATATTATAAGTCATAATTCTAGTATTACTTTAAAATGTGTATCTCAGAAATAACTAAATTTCCTTGTCAATTGCATTATTATGAACTTTCATCAAATCTTTAACCGTGGTCATTTTTAAGCCTTTTGTCATTTACAGACAGTTCTGTGTATACTCTGATGCTTTTGCAAAAATGTTCCTATAAAAGGGTTTCATCTTCAAGGAGTTCATGGAAAAGACTCTGACAAGTACAGGTTTCTGGTAACTGACTATACTACTGAACTGAATGAATAAGCATTTTCAGAACTCTAATGGAAAACTGATGAATTCATAAAAGTGCTAACAAAAGATCAAGATAAAAAAAATATTAATTACATGGGACTGAGTGAACTGATGAGGATGATTATAATTTTTGTGACTTTCTGTTTGAATTAAAAAAAAAAAACCCCACAAGGACTCAGAGGCAAAAAATATACAAATCAATTTTCACTGCACAGTAAAGGACCTGTTACAGTGGAGGATTACTGGACTGAATGTCAGTATTATGACATAGTATGAGTGTGTTTCGTGTTTGTTAATTGCAATCATTGTTGCTTTTGTTGTGGTCATCCATTTACAATGCTTGGTGTCAGTTTATTTATCTCTTGTAAAAATAAAATATAGTGTGTGTGTGTGTGTGTGTGAAAAAAAAAAAAAAGAATCTCAAAGGCAATCCCATCTAAGTTTTTTATTTTAATTAGGAAAGAATCATTGATTGCTACCTAAATGTTGAAAGCATAAAATTCATTCAAAGCCGTTTCTACTGTTTAGTCAGAAAGTCTTTTGAAGCATATTTTTCAATAGCACTGTTCAGTTTCTAACTGAGGCAGAAGCTACTGGTGCCCCATCCATATTTCCTCACATATCAGCCCAAATTTAACTGTCCGAGATTTCTGCGAGCCTTTTGCTTGTGCACATGGTGGCCTGGGAACACTGGGGAATTAACGTCCCTTGGGAGCAGTCATTAACTTCAAATACTCCAGCACACTGTCCCCTTGGAAAGAATAATTTTAATTCATGCAATCTACCTTGGTACACAGAATTGCCCAGAGGATTAAGCTCTACTCACTCACAGTGGTAACTTGTTTGATAACCCACTGTTTATCAGTTCTCTTCTTTTTTTGGCTTTACTTCTCACATTTCTCTCAATCTTTCTTAGAATTACTTTCCAAATAAGCCATTTGTACTTGCATCCTTATCTCATGAACTATTTCAGAGGAAAGAGCTGATAGTAGCAGAGGTCTTAGGAAACAGATCGTCAGGATGGGATTCCAGAATTAAATCATTCACCAGCCATGTGGCAATAAAGATTCCTCTGGTAATTGGCTATATATCAGTGGTAACTGGAGTAAAGAAAACCCCTCAGAGGCCACAGCATCATAACTGCTAAGATTTTTACCTGTAGTGACTGGAACACAATACAGAAAAAAGGGGGGGAGCACCTAGCATTTGAGAAATATGGTGACAACAGTAATTATAGGGGCTTGGAGTTGGTTGGTTGTTAAATTCAGTGAAAAAAGTGACAACCTCAGATCAGCCAACTACCAACTAAGGGCAAAGTGTGGAAGCCAGAAGATATACAGGAGCCAATATAGAGATTCTAATTTTTTGATGTGAGAAGGACAACGTGTGCTAGAAACAGACACAGAATTTGCTTTTGAAAGTCACATAACTATAAAGGAGGCCGCATCCACAGCCATGGCAGGTTTCTATGCAAAAGTCAGGGCACTGATAGGCAAAGAATGGGATCTTAAGAGTAGAATGGGGACATGGGTAGATGCTATTGAGAACAATGAACTTCCAGGTTCCCCTATACCCTCTGGGTACGCAGAAGTAATCTCTTCCTCTTGGAAGGTAGTAGCTTCTCCCGTTCCTAGAGACCATAAAAGATGATGCTCTCCCTTAAGATCTGATCTCACCTCCCCTCATGGCTCAAGGCAACAAATAGACCAGGTCTCAACATGGCCTACCTGGAAAAATAGTCTCTGTTCCAGGAAAACAGAAAAAGAGAATATTCAACAAAAGAGATGCAAGATCTGTCTAATATGAACAGCAGATACTGGGAGAACATGCCAGCGGATGGATGTTGATGGATCTTGAGGCAAAAAACACCTGGTCATCAACTTGGTGTGAGGGAGCAAGTAGCCTGAGATAAGACAACACCACTCCTGCATAGGGGCAAATGGCTTAGTTAGCTGGCCAATGCCCTTGAAGAAGCAAGAATGGAAGACCTTCCCCAGACAAAGAGTTCTGGAGAGGAAGCGAGAGGATGGACCTATGGGAGTAGGCATGAAATGTGCAGATCTCTGTCTCACATCAATCACCACTAGAGAACATTCACACAGAGGAGGTACTGAACAACTGAGTGGAGAGGAGGATTTGTCCATTGTATGCAGCAACTGCCCATAAATGCAGCAGCCAGGTAGCAGAGAAAGAGGGGATATATGTGGGCCTAAAAACGTGGGCTCTTTCTCACCAAGTGGGGTATAGCTATCACCATTATTGAATGGCTAACCCATTGGAAACTGTCCAATGCTGAGTCTTTAATACAGTATCACTCTTCAAAAAGACATTCAACAACTTGATTTCAAACAGATTGTATTCGATTTTATCCCTCTGGAATGGGGTGGCGTCAATTTTGCTTTTCTTACTATTGATACATGTTTCAGTTAAGAGTTCCCCTTTCCTGTTTGCAATGCCTCATGCAGTATCATTAATCCTCCGGATTCACGTACTGTGTGATTTATCATCATGGGATACCATCATGGAATCCTACATAATATCTCCTCAAATCAAGCAATCTATTTTATGGTGAAGGAGGTCCAACAACAAACAAATGACCACAGGACCCACTGGGTCTACCATATACTGCATCACTTAGAAACAGCCAGCCTGAAAAAACACTGGGATAGTCTCTTAAGTGTGCAACTAAAGCTCCAGCTTGCAGATGACAGTCTTTGAGTAGGAATGTTGTCCTTCAAGATGCAGTATGTTCTTTGAATCATGGTGCTAAGTCCACTGATATGCTGGCATCAGACTGTATCCACTCATAAAAAACAATGTTACATTTTCAGGAATTTGTAAATGATAAAGGGATCAATCCAACAAGAGAATATAATAATTGCAAATATCTATGCATGCAATATAAAGCACCTAAACACATAAAGCAAATATTAACAGATATAAAAGGAGACACTGACAGTAGTACAATAATAGTAGGGGACTTTAATGCCCCACTTTTATTAATGGATAGATCATCCAGACAGAAAATCAATAAGGAAACACTGGCTTTAAATGACATGTTAGATGCCATCTTTAAGGATCATGAACTGGATACAGTGGACATACTGGACAGGTTTCTAACTACCATCACCTGCAACTTTTTGTTACATTTCTCTCTCTTATGGTCAGAGTCTATTCTGCCCACACATATGGAAGGCTGGTACTTAAAACCGCAGCTCACTTGGCCTTGAGGCAGAATAACTTTGAAGTTCATATTCTATACAGCTTCTAGGATGCCTCAATAGGATTAAATCCCTTTAAATTAAATTAAGTTCTTTTAATTGGCATTCTTCCTTCCTTCCCTTGCCTAATTTCCTTTAATTGGTTGTGTTTCCTGGGATACTGTCCCCAAAAAACCATTTACACTTGAATCCATGAGTAAGAATCAGGAGGAAGCCAGATTAAGACATTAACCATATTTAATGTCTGCTGGTTTTATCTAAATTTCATTAGATATGCCAAATCTGTACTGAATTTAATGCTTTTACAACTTTCTCTTTTGCTTTGCCAAAGATAATATTTTGTTAGCAACCTTTCCAATGCCTTTGTAATAAACAACATTTTTATGTACAAATTAAACTAAATGGTTATCTTTTCTGATCATTTTATTTGAGAGACCAAGCATTACATTTTACTTGTTCTCATTTTGTTGAGTAAGTCGTGAGCTAACACACAGGGTCAGATTACAAAATCAGACTGACATGAATCAGAGCTGTTAAGCAGTATCAAATTTTACTAATAATATCAAGGATGCAGACAAGCTAAAGGACTGCTAAACGTTCAGATAAAGCATAGAAAGATCTGGGTATGGAGGGAAGTTCCCCAGATGTTATGAGCTGAACTGTGTCCCCCTCAAATTCCTATGTTGAAGTCCCAACCCCTGGTACCTCCAAATGTAACAGTAATCATAGATAAGTTCTTGAAAGAGGTGATTAAGTTAAAAATGAGGCCATTAGGGTGAGGGTATAATCCACTATGACTTGTGTCCTTATAAGAAGAGGAAGAGACCCTAGTCTGCACAGAGGGATGACCATATGAAGTGGTAGCAAGAGGGCAGCCATCTGCAAGCCAAGGAAAGAGGCCTCAGGAGAAACCGACCCTGCCGGCACCTTGATCTTGGACTTCCAGCCTCCAGAACTGTGAGAGAAAAAATTCTGTAGTTTAGGCTACCCAGTCTGTGTTATTCTGTTACAGCAGCCTCAGAAAACGAATAGACCAGGTCCTTCATTACCGTATTGGAGACACTCTGGGCCCAGATGAAAGAGGTCTCAAAAAGAGCTTTGCAGGGTTCCTTGCATAGTGGGAGTATTTAAACTATGAAATATCTCCAGTTTATTACCCAGAGGGTTATATTACCTACTAGATAGTTTTAAAGGAATCTTGCTTCACTGATCTTGGGTTCTATTTATGACAGTTACCCTTAGCTAGGGATATCCTGCTAAAAGCATTTTTGGAGTAATTCCTCTTCCTCTTAGTAAATATGATTTATCTAGTTACTTGAGGCTCTGGTTGACAAGAGACTATATTCATTTCCTCTGCCTACTTTTTTCCAGGGGGTACCCTTCCAGTGAAGGGAGTAAATTGACTGTAGGCCAGCTACTTTAACTTCCTCCCATGTGGTTTTAGAGGTAGATCCATTCTCCTATGTTCAATACAAAATGACCTCACCACAAATACTTCTTCCCTCACGTGCATCTCTATGAGTATAACCACTTCAAGTGTGAAATTATATCAAGCAGTACACGGCCATGAAATTTTCTGCCAAAATTCTATGAATTAAAGTGAGATACAGTAACATTCATTTTGTCCTTTTTTATTTGCTTCAGAGTTCAATGCTCTCTAGCTATGAGGAGGAAGGTCTAAAACGGTTCCTGGAAACAAGAATTTTAAGAAAGCACATTCAAATTATCTATTGGTTCTCATGTTAATAAAAAAAAAAAACCTTTAAAAACATAATACATTATGGATATGTGTCCAGTATGAAAAAGGAGCATTACAATGAACAGAAAATTGCCATACAATTACACTGCCGAGTCACTATTTATTGGGAGTTACAATGATATCAATGAGTACGGGGGTTCACGTCAACTGTTTAAGTACCTCTGAGTCAAAGAGAATATATATAATGTTTTTCCTTCATGTTCATTGCTTCAATCACACCATTCATGGGTAAATCCTCAAACATTCAGAAAGGATCTTGGTGTGGAAGTATGGGAGAATGAGTCACAAGAGAGGACAGCTCAGTAAGACAGTCTTGTAATAGGACCAGAAATATCTCAGTCTATCTATGACAAAACACTATAAAGTATTTAAAACCAGAGGGAGGTAAAAATTGTAGATTTTACTCAGCAAAAATGCAGTCATCATATACTTACTGAAGCTACGTTCACAAAATCATCATCTGAGAGGGTTTCCAACATTTCAGAGACAGATGTTCGGATGAGCTTAAGTGTCAATCCACTAACACTCCCACTCCTATAAAAAAATGAGTCCACACATGTTAATGACCATGTAGTTAATTAACATCATACACCCTAAGGAAACACAACTTATGCACTGACTCTAGATAATAATATTCAAATAATTTTGTCTTCAAAAAACCAGTAGTAGAAAAAGTCCTATTTTTGATAGCAAGTAGAAATAAATTACAAAAAATCTTGTCTTTCTTTCCTGCAAGCATCAGAATGTATATTTTTCTAACTACAATGATGAAAATTACATGTCAAGTGACAGTTTTAAGAAATTGTGGATACTCATGGCATATTCACTTATTCAGGAAATATACACTGAATACCAGCTCTGTTAGCCAAGTTAGTAGTGATGGTTACAGAGGTTAATAGATACAGTCATTGCCCTAGGGAGCTCATTGTTTGACTTGATTAAACCAATAATTATGAAGCAGCATAATAATTTGATAATAGATTTGTAAACAAAATGCTTTGTTTTATAGCCTAAAGTAGATATTCTCTGGGGTTTAGTCTTCATTTTTCTTGTCTCTACATATTTTATGATCCTGAATGACCTCATCTATTTGCAGGGCTCATCTCTAGGCAATTAACTTCCACTTTTATGTCTCTAGCTCCCAACTTTTTCCCAGTTTTACTTTTCTAGCTGTTTTCAGATGTTCTCGTCTATGCCACTTTGCTTCTGTCATCCTTCCACCTGAAATTCCACTCTTTCCTCTCCCTTCCCATGCCTGCCTTGTTAAATCTTAGCTATAAGGATTCAATTCCAATTTTATCTCCTTAATGAAGTCTTTCCTGACACTTTAAAATGAAATGTGCTCTCTCACCTATGTATGTCTTCAGTGCTCTGTCATAATTTATATCTCTCACTTCCTACAATTGTTTTAATTTACTAATGTGAATATGGTTTAATTTCACTAATACATTTGAATCATCTTTGAGATCAGGGACCATGTCTTAATCATCTTTGTATCATCACATTGTATACAGGATAGCCTCAACACATTTCTGTTGAAATAATTTTTTAAAATGGCATTACAACTTCATCTACATTTTTATCCCACTTGGTATCCGACATGGGTTCCAAAGATTTTAATAAAAGAAATTATTTCAGGAAATTAGCATATATCCAATAGGATTATAACATATTGCATTACCATTCAGATTTATACTTCAGAAGAATATAAGGATTAGCATATGTACAAACTCTATAATAACTTAATTAAAACAAGATGAAGTTTAAATGCATTGTAACAAATGAAATGAGATTTAATTATTTGTTACATTTGTCAAATTCATTTATCTTCTCTTTCTCAGGCAAGGTTATAAGATTTTAAACTTGTTCAATTCACATTAAAATGGAGAAATTTTCAAACGCCGACACTATCCTGTGAAATGAATTTAGTTGCCTATAAGACATTGGATTCTGTTTCTTCCAGTGGCAAAGAACAGATGAGGGTATACTTTTATTCCCTCAGGGAAAATAATATAAGCATTTTATACCTCACGTTTTTAGTTCCTTGCTATTGCTCTTAAAAACTAAATCTCCAAAGCAGGATATATTCTTCGCTATGTTCTACAGTTTCATCATCTGTCTTATTGGAAGATTACATACACGCGTGCGTGCGCACACACACACACCCTAACTTGAAGCAATGTGACAAAAAAATAAAATGACCAATATAAAAACTCATGAAATTCTTTCTTGTATTTCAGCATTGCCCTTGAGAAAGGCCTAGTATTGACATTTAATATATGTAATATTTATCTATTGATATTTTGTGGCCAATCCCTAAAAGATATTTGAATCATTAATAACTAAGTGCCAACTAATTGTTCTACTTTTTTTGGAAGCAGAAACAGCTTAGATTTAGCAACCATGTACTTTAATATTGTTTAAAATATAAAGCAAAAAACTGGAAGCAAATCAATAATTTTTCAAAAAGTTCAGACTTTAGAATCAAGCCATAATTTTCAATTTTGACATAGATTCCTCTCATTTTCAATAAGAGAATTTTTGTTTGTTTTGTTACTGCCTTAATTTGATTTCTTTGTCTGGTTATAAAAGCCAACATAATTATTCCTTGTCTTTTTTTCAACTTATTTCTAGTCCCAACCTACTACTGTTATCTAAAACTCCTCCCTATATTCTCAGTATATGAAAATTATGTAATATTTAACTACTCACACATCAACCAGAATAAGCATGTCTTTAGGAGATGCGGCTCCTTGGATGTACCTGTAACAAATATCATACGAATAATTTTTTCTCTTGTAAAATATCAAGCATTGATATTTGTTGAACTGCTATTTACTAATCTCTGAGATATGTTCCAAGCAAGGCCCTACTTCCATTCTATCTAGGCAGACGATGCTCTTTTATTCACAATTCTGTAACATCAACTTTAGAAAATCTACATTTAACATAATAGAAATGTCAGAGGCATAATACATAAGGTATGTTTTACAGATATTTATAACAAAGGAATAAGAGATGTGCTTTAATACTAGGAGCAAAAGAAATTAACTTCTGGAAGAACATTTCCCTAAAAAAAAAAAAATGTTATCCTAAATTCCATTTTGCTGACCACAGGTTGTAAAACTCACTCTAAAGAATAATAATAGGGCTTCCCTGGTGGCAAAGTGGTTAAGAATCCACCTGCCAATGCAGGGGACACGGGTTCGAGCCCTAGTCCGGGAAGATCCCACATGCCGCGGAGCAACTAAGCCTGTGCACCACAACTATTGAGCCTGCGCTCTAGAGCCCGCGAGCCACAACTGCTGAGCCCACTTGCCACAACTACTGAAGCCCTCATGCCTAGAGCCCGTGCTCTGCAACAAGAGAAGCCACCACAATGAGAGGCCCATGCACCGCAACAAAGAGTAGCCCCCGCTCACCACAACTAGACAAAGCCCGTGAGCAGCAACGAAGACCCAACGCAGCCAAAAATAAATAAATAAATAAATACATAAAGAAGAAGAATAATAAAAACAAATAATAAGATTGTATCATGTATTTAAACACACACAAAAACCCCCCGCAAAAATAGATTCGTGGTCTAATCTGACAAAGGGACAATAAAGACTGACAAAGGGACAATAAAGTAATTAAAAACAATATATAATGTTACTTCCAAGAGTTTCAAGTAGTGGTTCTCAGACTTTATAGTATCTTAAAAATCACCTGGAGAGCCAGTTCAAAATGCTGATTCCCACACTCAACCCCAGCCCTACAGATTCAGAATCTCTGCACGTGAAGAGACTCAAGGAGAATAGTTCAGCCACTGTAGAGATAAACTTAACTACAGGTGAATGATCCTGAAAACTCATGTTGCCTGGCCACAGGCTGATGGGAAGTGGGGACCTGCCTTCCCCAACAAGAAGAGCTGCATCTGAACTCAGTGTTCTACTTATTGTCCAAGACTCTAAATCTAACTTCTCAGAAGCCTGCCAGGAATCTTGCCAATAAGTTTTCAGGCAACATTCAGCACAATTAGTAACTATTCAGGACTATATGTTCATGAACAGAGTTTACAGCTTGCACTCAAGTTTGTTTTTCTATTAGAAGGTAAAATGGCAGGGTTGCTGGGATATTCCAGTGGAAGGCAAATCTAGTTCATGTCTAGCATCTTGACAAATGGTCCTGACATGCCTCTCCATGAGGAAGATGGAGTACAGGATATCATCTGTCTCTTCTAGTTGGGACCTAGTTTCTAAGTTTCCGCCAAAACAACTGGTTCCTGAACCCAAATCATGTGATGTCATAGGCTTTGCCTCCACTGAACAACCCACGGCTCCAAAGCCACTAACTTAGAGAAATATTATCAAGAATAATATGTGGATTAATAATACCTGGTACTATTATACATGGTTGGTGATTATGTAAATTGCTACTGGGACATTTAATAGGGCATTTTAAAAGCCTTAAATACGTTTCTTTGAATCAACTATTATGTGTCTTAGAATTTGTCTGAACCCTAGCAAAAAGTCAGAAATAACCTAAATGTCCAATAATAGGGGATTTTTAAAATAAGCTACCATCTGGTCATTCTTTTAAAATGATGTTACTGTGTCTCTTATGAAAAGGTATTGATATGAAAGAGTAGGTTACAAAGCACTATATTGTATAACATGTGAACTCATTAAAAAATATAGGGCCACACATTTAAATATATTAAAACAATGAATTAAAATGCATGAGTTTAATAATTGTTTCCCAGTGACTGCGATTATGATGTATTTGGTATTTTTTGATTCATATGTTAGGAAAATGAGTTTATTTAGTAGTAAGGAACAAATAAATTTTTTTTTTGGAAAAATGAAACGTCAGCTATATGACTATAACTAGGGGCAGCTCTTACCTTGGGGCTAGTTCTCATTAGTTCACCACCAGAGGCAAACTACATTCTACTCTATCTAGATGTTGATTATTAGAGCCCTACTCCAAGCAAACTGGGAGACTTTCAATAGAAATCCCCACCAGCTAAATTAGATTTAGAAATGACATTGACTATAAAACTTAAAGTAGTCCATTTGAAATGCATTTGATGAATCATTTCAACAACTTCATTATCACTGCCCATTGAACTCATCATCTTCATTTAGCTTTAACTGTTTTAAAGTATAAATGTATAAAAAATTCAAATGTATAAAAGGGAAAAAAAGAGGTTTTTAAATAATCAGATAATATTCATCCTAATAATGGAAAGAGTCCCTCCAACTTTTTAACAAAAAAAAGAAAGAAAAGAAACCTTATTTTGTCTTTTTCATCTTTTCATGGCTACCCCAAAATTCTTACCATGGTCTCCTGCGTACATCATAAAGATCAATCTTGTTTGGAGTTCTACTGTTATCAACCCATGGAGAAGCTTAAAAAAAGAGAGAGACAGAGAGAAAGTGAGTGAGAGACAGCAAGAGAGTGAGAGAGAGAGAGAGAATTTAAATTTCAAATAGAGAATTAAAATCAAACTATTGGGTTGGCCAAAAAGTGCCTTCGGTTTTTAAGTAAAAATAAAAGACACATTTTTCATTTTCACCAAGAACTTTGTTGAAAAACGTATTCACCGTTTTGTTTTACTACTTTCTGCCATTTTTCAGGCAACTTCATAATTTCATTTTCCCAAAATTTTTTATCTTTTTGAGCAAAGAACTGTTCCAGGTGCCTTTTACAGTCTTCCAGGGAATCGAAGTCTTTTCCATTAAGAGAATTTTGTAAAGACTGAAATAAATGGAAATCCGAAGGTATGATGTCTGGTGAATACGGCGGATGAATCAGAACTTCCCAGCCAAGCTGTAACAGTTTTTGCCTGGTTATGAGAGAAACATGTGGTCTTGCATTATCCTGATGGAAGATTATGTGTTTTCTGTTGACTAATTCTGGACGCTTTTAGTCGAGTGCTGCTTTCAGTTGGTCTAATTGGGAGTGGTACTTGTTGGAATTAATCGTTTGGTTTTCTGGAAGGAGCTCATAATAGAGGACTCCTTTCCAGTCCTACCATATACACATCACCTTCTTTGGAAGAAGACTGGCCTTCGGTGTGGTTGGTGGTGGTTTATTTCACTTGTCCCAGGATCTCTTCCATTCCACATTATTGTACAGTATCCACTTTTCATTGCCCGTCACAATTTGTTTTCATTACGTTTAAGTAGAGAATCGCATGCGGAAGTACGGTCAAGAAGGTTTCTTTGCTTAACTTATGTGGAACCCAGACATCAAAGCGATGAACATAACCAAGCTGGTGCAAATGATTTTCAATGCTTGAGTTGGATATTTTGAGTATGTCGGCTATCTCCCACGTGGTATAATGTTGATTGTTCTCAATGTCTCGATTTTATCGCTATCAACAACTGGTCTACCCGACCTTGGAGCATCGTCCAGCAAGAAATCTCCAGCACGAAACTTCACAAACCACTTTTGACACGTTCGATCAGTCACAGCACCTTCTCCATACACTGCACAATTGTTTTTGCATTTCTGTTGCGTTTTTACCTTTCTTGAAATAATGAAGCATAATATGCCGAAAATGTTGCTTTTTTTCCTTCCATCTTCAGTATTAAAATGGCTACACAAAACTTCACCAATTTTGATAAGTCTTTTTTAAATGCACGCTGATATGACAGCTGTCATATACTGTCTAACAAAATTGTTTCGAATGAAGTTAAAGACAACTAAGTGCTACTAGAGTCATCTTACAGAAAAAAACTGAACAGACCTTTTAGCTGACCCAATATTAGATTTTATCTAGGAAAGTAATACTTTTAAAAGTCACAAAGCACCAAGGACACATTCCACTTATCCACAGTAATGTTAAAATGGGAGATACCATTTTTATGCCCTTAACCTTTTTCTTTTTTAAAATTTAAAACAACACAGCAATACAAAAGAAAGTTGTATAAGTCAATTTCTTTTTCATATTATTTCAGAAATAACTTGTTCACAATTGGGATTTTCTGGTGCCAATGAATATGTTTTACCAGGTGTCCAGAAGTTATACATTTTCTTTCTTCTCTACTAACAGAAAAATTTACCTTAAAAGAAAATTTATTTGCCACTAATGAAAACTGCACTTACAATTATTTGATCCTTATATTTTCATTCAATGCTATACTATCTTGGTCTATAAAAAGACTGTTTTTCTTGGATTGTTATCACATAATAGCATAATTTTTTAACCTTATTATCCCCATATTTGATAATGGCCAGTCCGTTTGAAATTATCATTTAAAAGTTAAATTAGGGCTTCCCTGGTGGCGCAGTGGTTGAGAATCTGCCTGCCAATGCAGGGGACATGGGTTCGTGCCCTGGTCTGGGAAGATCCCACATGCTGCGGAGCAACTGGGCCCATGAGCCACAATTACTGAGCCTGCGCGTCTGGAGCCTGTGCTCTGCCACAGGAGGGGCCGAGATAGTGAGAGGCCCGCGCACCGCGATGAAGAGTGGCCCCCACTTGCTGCAACTAGAGAAAGCCCTCGCACAGAAACGAAGACCCAATACAGCCATAAATAAAAATAATAAATAAATAAATATTAAAAAAAAAAAGTTAAATTATAATTAACATAACTGCACAAAAACTTTTCCTGATATTTATTTGAATGATCTGAAGTAATTCAAGTATAGATTCAAGAACCTTCTGTTAGGGGACTTCCCTGGTGGCACAGTGGTTAAGAATCCGCTTTCCAATGCAGGGGATGCGGGTTCGATCCCTGGTCAGGGAACTAGATCCCACATGCATGCCCCAACTAAGAGTTCACATGCCACAACTAAGGAGCCCAATAGCCGCAACTAAGGAGCACATGTGCCACAACTAAAATAGCCGGTGAGCTGCAACTAAGGAGCCCACGAGCCACAAATAAGGAGCCTGCTTGCCGGAATTAAGACCTGGCACAACCAAAATAAATTTAAAAGTAATAATAATAATAATAAACTTAGAAACAAAAGAATCTTCTGTTAGTTTCAGAGCCTTTATCATTTTGCAGTAAACAGAAAAATAGTACATCTAACTATTGCTTTTTAAATGCAATTAATTTACACTATTCTAATTAAATCTATACTTAAATTAAAATACTTTACAAAGCTTTACACACACACACACACACACACACGCACCCCTTAGACTCGATGGAGAACAATAAATGCTGATGAATTGGATGATAATTTTTTGCTGAAGTCCTCCTCTCCTTGAACACATTTAAACATATGACTCTTGGGAAAATCCCTGATAATAATTCATATGACTTATGCCCTTCAATCTATTTTGCCCTTTTATTTATTGAGAAATGATGAAAATTACATAGAACTTTTCTGAGAATCATGTTTATTAGCCAACTAAGATAATTTGGCCATTTAGGATATGTCAAAAACATATACTACTGAGCCTCTCCTTGACTGAATTTTCTTTCTTATTAATGGCTATATTATAAAATGATTTATTCATTTTAAATGACTAATCACATTTATAAGAAACAGTTAAGTTTAAATATAGCACTCCCCCAACAACCATTTACTAATACAGTCAATGCAACTGAAATGGTAAATTTACTTTAATTCTTTCCATTTGCATTTGCAGAAACTTAGAGCCAGTGAGATAAAATGACTTTTTTTTTTTTTTTTTTTGTGGTAGCACTAGAATTAAGCAACAAGCATGCAGGCAGACATGTCAGTTCACTTTCAACTATTATCTAACTCCTCAAGATAGGGTCTTTGTAATAAATACATATTTAAATAACTTTTATTCTTCTTTTAGTACAATGTTATGCTGGTTGTACATTTATTGCCTCAGCTCCGAATTCACCCATTTATCTTGTTCTATGAAAATATCTCTGGGTCCTTCAAATATTTTTCTTTTACCCACAAGCACAATCTTAAGCTTTGTCCGCAGATGAAGAAAGAAAGATGTTGAATGAGAAAGTGGTTTTTGCTTCCTGGTCTGGTTTGTTTGCTCAAAGGCTCTGGCAGCAAATGTAGCTTTCCTGGTGTTTGGCTCCTGCAGTGCTTGAGTATTCTCCAGAGCTTGTGGGTAGCTTCTCCAGACCAAGGCTTCTGGAGAGCTCTCTGGTTCTCCAGCAGTATCCCCGGGTATTTTTGTAGTGGAGAGCCTCTGATGAGACACCTGGAACCTTTTAGAGGGTGAACTTCCAGCAAGTCCTACCAGTGTGACACTGTAGTACCTTCTCTGCCATTTGGTGGATCACGACCATGTCCTCTGTAAAAAGATCTGCATCTCAATCCAGGGGCACTGGGGGACCGAAGTCTCTTCCTTGGGCTATTTCTGCCCTATGGGTGGTAGTTATTATATTATATTAAATTATATAATATTTCACCTGGTAGTCCAATATTAGAGTTCTCTATACTTCTAGCCAATCCCTCCTTAATCCCTGCTATAGTTAATAATTCTTTATTAAAAAATTAACTTTTAGGACTTCCCTGGTGGCGTAGTGGTTAAGAATCCGCCTGCCAAGCAGGGGACACGGGTTCGATCCCTGGTCCGGTAAGATTCCACATGCCATGGAGCAACTAAGCCCGTGAGCCACAACTACTGAGCCCGCGAGCCATGACTAGTGAAGCCTGCACGCCTAGAGCCTGTGCTCTGCAACAAGAGAAGCCACCTCAGTGAGAAGCCTGTGCACCACAACGAAGAGTAGCCCCCGCTCGACGCAACTAGAGAAAGCCCACACACAGAAACGAAGACCCAACACAGCCAAAAATAAATAATTTAATTTAAAAAAATAAAATAAAATTATCCTTAAAAAAAAATTAACTTTTCCTGTTCAAGACATTGTGTTATCTCTCTCCTGACTGGACTCAGACTTACATAAATATTTTGATGAGTTGAGAAGTGAGATTAATTACCACCGCCAATATAATAGTGGCCATCATGAGTTGAAAGTGGTCAAAAAACTGGAATTTGAAAGTCACACTTAAATTAGATTTCTGAATTCTTTGCAGAGCACATTCACCTAGGATCTGTTTTCAGTATAACTGCTAATTGAAATGAACTGTGATATATATTACTATGTTCTATAAAATTTATTTCTTTAAAGACAGAAAAAAGGGCTATAGTTTACAGTAGGAGCCAGACCATTACATTTTAACATGTTTTATAATCTTAGATGGTTTCTATTTAAAAATATTAATAATGTTCCCTTAGAAGTCTGCTGAGACATTTACTATTAGGAAATATCCCTCGGTTACATTAAATTATTTATATTATTTTAAAATTAAATAATGTAGTTTCTTCTGTGATATTACTAATTAGTTTGTTGTAAAATCCCACTGTGGTACTTACATGGTATATTATATATATAGGCTCAGAAATATGAAAGGTCAAATAGTAAAAACAGATAATAACCATACACTGCAATTCCCTGAAATAATCAGTTTCATAATGAGGTACAATAAAGGCTCCATGAATGGAAATCAGAGCTTCTACAGTCCCTGCAAAAAGTGAAATGTCACTCATTTTAGATGTCCCTTTTGCTTTCCAATAAGATTTTGGAATGACAGGAGAAAGGAGTGGAAATGACAGCCTACAATGTGGGCATCTCATTTCTGAATGCCATCATTAATGGTGATAATGATCATTTATGCTTTTTTTCCTGACAAAAAATGAACTGTGGGTGTATCTGACTAAATCTATCTGATGACATTTCTACTTCACTTGACATTTAGGGTGTGCTATGTCAGTATCAAACCACTGAGTTAAAAAAGGTGTTTACCTGTACGTTAACTTAGGATACTGAAATATTCTTGAGAAAGTATGCAGATTGTAGAGGCATTTTCTAGTTAATACGGTCTAAAAATAATAGAGTATCAATTTTTTTTATTTCTGCTAGGAGACAATAAAGTACAAAATGATGAATTGAGGGCTGATTCTCTTGGTAGAAACACCATTTCAAATGACATCTAATTGCATTTCCAATTAACTTAAAATGCATTTTCTAATTCTAAAAGACTTCACGTTTTTAGTCTCATGGAAAGACAAAAAAAGTAAATTTCACATACTCAAAAATGCCTATAAAAACCAACCCTGTTTCTATTGCCTGGATCTAATTTATGTTATGAGAATCCTTTTTTTTAGGCTTGTCTCAATCATCTCCTATGCAGTATTAGTCATGGTTCTGCATTGCTAGCCAAGATAATGAATTTGGACTGTTCTTTTAAGGAAAAATTAATTCAATAAATGTGTACTGCACAGCTCACAAAATTTCCTGGAATCTGAGTGTTGCTGCACAACTACTACCATCTCAGTATGGATTCTACACAGTCCCTAATTTATTTGCATCATGGCTCCCCCATCAAGGGTCAGGTACATAACAAAGTTAGGGTTATGTACACATACCAAGGTGCCAGTGCCTCTTGGAAAGCAAATAGCTGTCCTCTTCAGATTTTGAGGCAGCAGGTAGGCTCTGCTCCCCAATAAAGCTTTTAACCTGGGAAATACCCTAAACATAGAGAATTCTGTATTAGCTATGGTAACACAAAGTGACTTGAGCAATCTCAAATCTTCTGTTTCCGCACAGTAAAGCTTATTTCTTTCTCATAGAGCAGATTAAGTTAGATATTACTAGTCACAAGGCATAGATTCTGCTCCAAACAGGTATTCAGAGACCTGTAGCTGGTGCAGCTTTTGCATTCTTCAATGCTTGGTTTCCAAGGTCACCTAGGGCAGTGACATGCAGCTGCCAGAGGGAGGAAGTTCCAAGGAGAAGGAACAACCAAGTCCTAACAATCTCAGATTTGAAGTGACACATATTTTACTTTCACTCATATTCTACTGGTAAGAACTAGTCACATGGTCCTACATAGATGCAAGAGTGGTCCTGGCTAGGCAGTCATGCCCAAAAGCAAAACATCAGGCTGGAACGGGAGGACAGAACTTTTGTAGAGAGCCAGGAGCCTCTGCCACAGGTACAGATAGGCAATTTAAAAATGAGTAATGTCCACTACTATGATAACATCAAATGTTCTATTCTTAGCAATGTTGTCAAGTAAGCCACCTTTAAGATGAGAGAGATGAGAAAGGGCTAAATACAGAACCCAGTAAATGTATACGACGTTGCGCTTAAGAATGACTTCTAGACTAAATCTTAGGGCTGGGGTTGCTTGCACAAGAAACTCACTAGAAGAACAAAATTGGAAGCCAACCAAGTGTTGTGACTGATATTTGTGTTACCAAAGAAGGCAAAAACTGAGTCTGCAGAAATCGTGCAACTGCTGTGAACCCTAAAGCAGTTTTTGAGCTCTAAACCTGCACCAGAAACAGCAAGGTATGAAAGCTGTTTAACCCCAAGCACGCCCCTTCACATGTGCTTGAAAGGGTCACAGGCAAGAGTTGCAACCACAGAATACTACCGGGAGCAGTCAGATGGGCTAACCAAGAAACTTTATGCAGGAGTAGGAGGTCTTTATATTTCCTTGCCTGGAAGATTATGATACATACCATGGACCAGTGATTGCTCTGTTTTTCCCACTCACTTTTTCCATATGGAAGTTTTTATTGTCATCCAGAAGACAGCACCATTGCCTATTAGATATCTGGTCAGTGATGGGAATAGGGCAAAGAAAGTAACGGGTATTCTGCTGTGTTGCTAAGTAGCCAAATTAGGAAAAGTCATATCCACATGATGGAGAGAATTGCATGTGACCCGGAGATCCTGAATTTTGAGCTGGAAGTACCAACTTGTTGGGACTTTGGATCATCTCCTGTGGAAAGGAAATGAATATGTTCTATGTATGGGAAACTGTGCACAGATACTTACACTCCCAGAGGAACAGACTGTGACAGGGTTTCGAAATACACTTTTGTTTTTCCTTCTGGCAAAAGTAACCCTAAAGTTTTAGTTGGTTGCACACAAGAAACTGTACTTCGCAGTCTCTTTGGCCAAGGTGGGGTCATGTGATAAAAGTTTAGTCAATAGCATGTGAGCAGAAGTGATACAGGTACAATTTGGGGGTCAGGCTGCTTGCCTTCCAGTTTCTTCCCCTTTACTTTTGGCCTCAACTGTGGACGTAGTCGTGTTGATCCAGTTTTGATCCTACAGATGAGGGCAACAGCCTAAGGAATGGCAGATAGATGGAACCCTCAGTCTCTGGAAACCTCATGGACCAGACTTACCCCAACCAACTGATTTACCTACTAAGTAGGAGTTCTACCTGAGAGAAATATTTATAGTCTCTGTTATGCTAGCCATTGTGTATGGAACTGAATTAATAGCCTGATACAGGTCAGAACTTTTCCCAGTGACACAGACCCGAGTCAAGTTTTAAAGCTCGGAGAAAGTGCAAGAGGCAAAAGCTTCATGGAATGTTTGAAATCTATTTCACTATTTTTTTCTTATATTGTCTTCTTAGGAGAGTATTATTTTGGCCCTAGGAAACTGCTTATTGCTATATAATATTTGTATTGCTAGAATCTAGGCAGTTGTGATGTCTGTCTTATCTTTCATGGATCAATGATGAATTTCAGGGTAGACATGTGTTTCTGAACAGTAACTGGTCCCCAAACAATAACCATTCCCAGATCAAGTTTTCAAATCCTGAACGACTGAAACTTTACAGCGTAGAACCACCAATGGGATCCACAGGCTGAAGGCAGTCATTCCAGCTGGGTAAATGCTAATAAGAAGAGCCTATTCCCTTGTCTCTTCAAAATTTTCTTCTCTGACTGGAAACAACCTAGCGTAGCACTTAAGAGATAAGTTTTAGAGCTAGTCTACGTAGATTTTCATTGGATAAATTACTTAACCTTTTCCAGTAAAACGGGGGTAATAGTTTCCACCTCCAAGGGTTATAGCTAAGATTCAATTATTTATACAAGTAAACATTTAGAACTAGCGTTGGCACAATAATAAGCACTCTATATGTGGATATTTGAAAACAGCATCATTGAGTCACTGGAACTACTTATCATAGGTTGTAGATTTTTTAAAATAATAGATTACTATAAAATGTGCTTAGATTTTAACTACGTATAAATGTATAGTCTTATGACTAGGGCTTGGAACATCATACCATTTTCCCATCCTACCCCCTCCCCATGATGCAGGCTGGTGTCACACAGTCAATAAACTTCCTGGGAATCTAAAAACTGACTTCATGAGGTTACCCCAGAAACCCCTGGAGAATACTGGCAGAAGGAAGAGGGCAGGATGGGAAAGGTGTATAGGCAGGGACACAGATAATGGTAAGTCTATGTTTCCTATCTGCATTTTTCCCTTTGTTTCATTTTATTTAGAAACTGATTCTCTGAAGTTCTACTGTGATACTTGTTTTCAGCTCTGATATAATCCTGACTTGTTTATCTATCTTAATTTAGCAAATCCCTATTCTTCACTACATGCAAGGCTCTGCCTTAGGTGCTATGGGGCATGCACACGGACACATTAGATATAGATATAGATACAGATATAGATATAGATATAGATTTATATACCTCTTTACCTGCAGTTACTTATATTGCCAAGCTTTTTAAAAAAGAGCGTATGAAAATAAATTCTGAAGGAAGAAAAAATTTCATAGCTGTTGTAATCTAGATAAAAACCAAGTTCTCTGAGAGAACAAAATAAAGAAAGATTGCTTTTAGGAAAACCTTCACATGTCTGTATTCTATTTTGAATGATGGATAAGATGCATATGACCAGAAATGGGGGTCTGGGATCAAAGCATATACAGATAGGAAAAAAGGGGGGGGCAGGTTGTAGAAAATAAAATAAGAGTTTAAAAGGGGGAAAAAGGCAATTTGGGGTACATGGTAAAGGTTTAACTGTACAGTAAGAGACAAAACTCGAAATGTAGGCTGGGTTAGAGTTTTTGGATGGTCTGAAGGCCACAGCAAGTGAGCCAAATGTCATTAAGTGAACAGTTCCAGACTGTTTAATTTTACTGGAGAAGTGATAATCTAAGTTAACTCCAGATAACTTTTTAATAAATTTATTAGATGTCTCTTTGCATCGTGTGTTAATGTCTTTATATTTTTTCTGTCTCATCTACCTGTGAGCTCCTCCAGAGCAAAATTCTCTCCTACTGGTATTTGAATCCTTAGGATATCTCAATTTCTTCAGAAACAGCAGTTTTGCTTGTTCTTATCAGTTTTCCTCCTTCCAACTCACACTTGACTATATTGACATAATCAAATTCTTTTTAGATTTTAATACTGTTTCTGAGCAATGAGACTTGAGGTTCAATGATAGTGTTGTATTGGATTGAGAGTGTCTTTGGTATCTCCACTGTAATATGTCCAGAACACTTCTCTAATTTATAGAAAAATAAGCATTGGAAACTCACATACAGATACACAGTATTAAAGCCAAGGATAAATCATCATAGTTTTAAAAATTATAGCACTTATTACCAAGTGATTTGCTGGTAATTCTGTAGATGTCAGATAGACCAGGTAAAACATTTCCATTTAACGGGATATTTGTTTGTCAACAGAAGTAACAGATAACAAGGTCAAGTTGTGTGGTTGAGTGAAATATTCCATAAAGTAAATGGTACACAAAGACTTAATCATTTAGATGGTCCATATGTAGTTATCAGCTGTGGCTCAAAAATAAACTTGAACACAGCAAGTTCTATGAAGTAAAAGATGAGGAGGATTTACTGGAAAGTAATTGCAGATGTGTGCTACATAGAGAAAAATGTGAACTCCAACAGAGAAAAAGCTTTCTGTTTTTGCAAGCAAATAAATCCAGTTAGGTGATGATAATGACATATTTATAAAAACAAACAATGATTCTACAGGAACAAATTTCCCATTTTTATGTCAGTAAATCTTATTAGATAATGGGGTAAGGATATATTTCTTAGAAATTTTATATTTGGTATATCTGAGAGAAGTACTTAAAAAATCTGAATTTTTGACAAAAATGTTTTTACTTTTTCTTAATAAAATATATTGAACATAAAATGAATTATACATCAAAGATGGTTCTATGCAACTAAAAATGGACAGCATAAGGTATACAAATTTAGCAATATATCAAAGAAAAAGGAACAGAATGAGAGAGATATTTTAGAAGTTACAAAGACCTGAAGCTTTTTAACTAAACTTATTCACATATTTTATATACAGTGTATCCCCCATCAAATTAAGAGCACCTTCCATTTTCATATTAGCATCCTACTTCACTGCTCTCACCTGTGAAATCATTTCATCAGTTTAAGTGTGACTGGATCCATAGTTGATTGCAAAGTTAGCAACTCTGCAACCCTCACATGCGAAAAAGAAGACGGACTCAGGTAAGAGATGAGGTTATGTAAAAGGAAACAAAAATAAGGCTACAGAAATACCTCTGTAAATCAGGATCATGTGAGAATTTCAAAATAATATATTATTTTGTATATATATATATAAGATGTGTCCCTCAGACAACACAACTGATTGATGGTATATAGAAAAGCAAATCATGTAATTCAGAATATAAGCCTTGTGCTTGGGTGTAAATAGAATTATTGTGCACTCTCCTGTCAATACATCAAATTTTACTATTCTAAGTCAAACTCATCCTTTTAGTCCCAAAATAAAAATATTTCTGATATTTTATTTCAGTAAGCATTCTCATATCCAAATTAAAAATTAGTCATCTTAACTTATATCCTATGTCTGTCACTAAATTCATGTATTCATTTTTATGTTTTTCTCATTTTATCTTTTTTTATTGAGCTATAATTCAGATATAACATTGTGGAAGTTTAAGGTGTACAATGTGTTGATTTGATACACTTTTATGAGGGCTAAGTCAGACAGAAAGACAAATACTGTATGACATCACTTATTGGTAGAATCTAAAAAAGCCAAAACTCACAGAAAGAGTAGAATGGTGGTTACTGGAGGCTGGGAGAAATGGGGAGATGTCGTTGGTCAGAGGGTACAAGCTTCCAGTTAGAACACGAATAAGTTCCAGGGACCTAACGTACAGCATCATATATAGTTAATAGTGACTATTGCTAATAATACTGTATTATATACTTGAAAGTTGCCAAGAGAGTAGATCTTAATGTTCTTACCACAAAAAAGAGATGGCAATTATCTCTGGTAATTAGCAGAGGTGTGAGATAACGCAATGCTGGTAATCATTTTGCAATATATAAGTGTATCAATTAGTTTATTTTTTTGGTAAGGTTTCTAATACCCTCATTTTCATAGCCAAAGATTCTTCTTTTCTAATTCCTATTTTCCCCTTGTTCAGATATTTAAAATTCCACATCTGACCACTATAATAGCATATCTTCTGGTCAAGGTTTCCTAAGTATTTCTCCTTCCAATCAGAATAAACACTGCTTTAACCCCAGTATTCCACTGCCCTCCCAAACATGGTATTTTCCTACACATTAAATCCCAGACAAATCAGTCTGACATTCAAGGCCACATAATCTGTCACTACTAAACCCTTTTTTTTTTTTTCCTGCCTGCACCATGCGGCTTGCGTGATCTTAGTTCCCCCACCTGGGGTTGAACCCATGCCCTCAGCAGTGAAAGCATGGAGTCCTAACTACTGGACCGCCAGGGAATTCCTACTATGAAACCTTTTGATTTGAAATCACTCTTTTTCTGTTAGAAACTATTAGATTAGCTGGGCTCACTAACCTCCAATAGCGCTTGTTCATGTCCCTGTTTTTTACTTTATGCCTTTCTTCCCTCTAAAGAGGTTTTTGCCTTTTCTACTTCATTGATTTGATTTTCAGTCCATAGTTTGTAAACATGTCCCATGACTCTGGTCTATAATTACCCTGACTTTTTCAAAACTGTAGCAAATCTATTGCTACAGTCTGTCTAATTTATTTGACACTTAATCATTTAATGATTTGTATTGTAATTTAAATTTCAAGATGTATAAATTCTGACTCCCTAATTTGATTAAATTTTTCCGCAGAGCAGAAACAACTTGTTATTTTAAAACACAGATTTGCACAGAGGAACCATGACAGAGATTTTTTGTCCCCCAATATCTCTTCTCCCCTTCCTCCTTGGTATAGCTTGTGCTTTTTAGCTGTGTACATGGCGCCTTGAAGCTAACTGTGACCATGAGACCACTAAACTCTGGCCAGTGTCACGTGAAAGGCTTTGTATGACTTCCAGAAAGTGCCTTAAAAAGGGAGGGAATACCACTCTTAGTCCCTTAAGAAAAAACACAAGCAACAGTGGTGGACACTGCAGCAGACAATTTACTCAGAGGATGACAGAGAAATGATAGGAGTTGTCAACCCCTTATATGTGAAGCTTCCTTATCAGTCCTGGTCTCTGTAACTGATATTCTTTGACTTGAGTAAGAAACAAACCTCCATAGTGTTGAAATCACCATTGTTTTGGATTTTCTTTAACTGGTAGCTAATATTAGTCCTAACTGATACACTGGACTTTAATCATTATTAGCATAAAAAAAAAATAAAGTAATCATTTCAACATAAAGGGTATTTATACAGCAATCAACAAGTGTAATTAAACATATTTATAGTTCAACTTTGTATCCATTCACAAATATCAAAGTAAAAAAAAAAAAAACAGGTATTTTTTAAGATAATTGATCAATGAAAGCAGTTCTTTTATAAATGCCCCAAAATGGTGAACATCCACTGTTATCTTGTTTTCTTCAAATCAACCAGAAATCTATTAAATGCTCCCTTTTTTAAATAACCAAAAAAGGATTCTTTGGACTACTTTGTCATCTGCTATTTGCTGTTTAAAACATTTTTAAAGTATTTTCAAAAAGAGTTAAGCAGCTCAAGAACAACTGGGTATCCGCATGGCAAAAATATGTCCTTCTATATACTTTGCACACAGGTCCTTTTGCATTTTCTTCTAGCAAAATCCTAGCAGATGTAAGAACAAGGAAGTGTCTCCCTAAGGAATATTTAAAACTAATTGAGCATATACTAGGTTCCTGTACTGTAAACCCATGTTTTTGAAATGAACAAATGAAGGAGGATGAAGAAAGAACAAATGATTAATAAGATATTTTAAAAATATAATATAAAATTTAGGAAATTTTTAGTTTTTTTCTTTCTTTTTTTTTAAGTGCAACTAATTATCTAAAAAGAGTAAGCTGCCTACATTGGCATTTTGACAAGCCACTAAGTCCTGATTACAATCCCAATTACTACAGTAATTGGTATAATTTCAAGAGACACTAATAGATGAAATGCGTAGTTTGTATGTACTGTTTTTATGATGCATAAAAATTCACAAAGTTGATAGCTCTTGAAAGCAGTTTTAATAGCATTAAGGTTAATTTATATAAATCAATTAAGGGCTTCTAAAGGAAAGCACTCATAAATTAAACTGATTGTCTAGTCAGCACATAGTCAATGAAGATGTCACCAGACATGGGTTCCAGCTTTAACTCTGCCATGAAACAAGCTGTATAACTAAGGCAAGCCCGTCTAGTTATCCTACAGAACAAAGACTGTGAACTTAGCAAATGCTAAAGGTCTAAATGCATAAGTAAATAAAGATAGTGTCTGCCCTGGAAATCACATTCTTCAATCATCCCAAATTACTGTTGAAGAAATAGGTTCAGAGATAGAACATGACTTAGCGAAAGTACACACCTATGCTGATGGCAGTTTTAATACAAATCAAGAACTTCACTTCCCTCAGTACAATGTTCCTTCTATTATCACACAGCCAGCCTACCTACCTTCTAATTTGGAGAGGAGAAAGAGGAAGATGGGAGAGGTGGAGGAGAAGGAAAAGAAGAAGGAGAAAGAGGGGAAAAAAGACAAAAGACATACAAGTCATTTTTATAGCTTATTTCCATACATATCAACCAAATTAGAAAACAGACAATTTATTGATATTCAGTCTAAGGACAGATGTTAGAGTACAAATTCCCACTAATTACCAAACTGCTATTCAGAATCACTCTGCAGAGGTGCCTTTATATTATGTCAGCTCTGGAGCCCTCCTTATATGGAAGCAGTAGTTGTCTCCATGCAGTTTAAACAACCTAATAAATGGAAATCATGAGGGTGGCTAGCCATCACTGACTTTCTCCTACACATTTTAGCAAATAAGAAACATATTTAATTCCTTTTTCCTCTTAACAATTCTACAATTTAACCATTTTATCCTCCTTGTTTCACAGCTCAAGTCTATGACTGTTTTCCAAAGCTTACCACCACTTCAACTGATGGCAGCGGGATTTATACCCAGGCTATTGGGTGTATACCTGCTTAACCCACTCACATCACGCAGCCCTGTTCTAAGTAGCACCTTACCACTGACCAAGACTATTTTTTTAGACTCTATTGTGAGTCACAGAATTCTAATTTCTACAAAACACTTTATTCACAATAATGTGGCAACATTTTTTAAAGGTAGTTTACAGAATTAAAAAAAAGACAATTACAAAATTCTACATTTGTATTGGGTTGGCCAAAAAGTTTGCTCGGGTTTTTCCGTAAGATGATATGGAAAAACCTGAATGAACTTTTTGGCCAACCCGACATTAATATATGAAATAGATTGTCTGATCCTCACAATTCTGTGAGGTAGTGGGGAAGTTGATTTCTCATATTTTCTCATAAACTCAGAGCCTGAGAGATAAAGTTAACCAATTTAGGAAAAAGAAATACAGGACACCCAGTTAAATTTGAATTTTGATTAAAAAACCCCACATTTTAGTGTAAATATTTCCCAAGTACTGCATACTTAACACTAAAAAATCCTTCTCTATCTGAAACTGAATTTTAATTGGGCATCTGTTATTTTACCTAGCCACCCTACAGAGAAGTGACTTAACTAAGGTCATCATCTAAAACCTACATCTTCCGTCCAACTCCACTGTGTAGAGTTACTGCTAGGTATTATTGCTTAGTCATCTGTCTAGAACTCCTTCCACATTTCTATTTCAGCTCCCTTGTCAATTGATTGCGACCTCAATTATGTTTTTTAATTTCTCACATGAAGAGAAATCTGGATTTAGGCAAAATTATTCTAGTTGATACTCACTCTTGTAAAAATGCCTACTGTTTTGCATTTTCCGAAGTACTTTTCCTTGTATTATCTCATTGATCACAACAGACTCACCCAGTTCCTCACAACTAGTAGGGAGCTTCTAGCCTGAGGCCCAAATCTTGTTAAATGAAAATCCAATTAAGTAACATTTATTCTACTTCCACTCACAATTAAGATAATTAACAATATTTAAAGGCTATTTTGATATTTGCTTTAACAGACAGTAACCAGGGATGAACTGTTCTACGTTAATTTGGCTGTAATCAAAATGGTGAGGCTAAAATCAGAGAGGAAAGTGTGGCTTACTGAGAAATTTTTTAAAAATCACTTCCCTGTAAAAAGTCTTTAAACCTGAAAGAAGTGTGAAATGTGTTGAAAACACGTCTTAGCATAAAAAAGAAATATAGTGGTCCACTTTTAATTATAATATTGTCTTAGTGTCTTTGCTAAAGAGATTTGGTTCTATTACAGCATTATTACCATAAAGAGCAACTCATTCAGCTTTAAAAAAGAGGAAATCCTGCCACATGTGACAACATGAATGAGCCTGGAGGATATTACGCTAAATAAAATAAGCAGACACAGAAGGACAAGTACTACATGAGATCACTTATATGAGGAATCTAAAAGAGTCAAACTTACAGAAGCAGAGTAGAATGGTGGTTGCCAGGGGCCGGAGAAAGTGGGAAATGGGGAGGTATCGGTCAAAGGGTACAAAGCTTCAGTTATAAAAAATGAAAAAGCCCTAGAGATCTTCTGTATAGCATAGAGCCTGTAAGTAACAATACTGTATTGTGCACTTAAAATTTTGCTAAAAGCGTATGTTGGGCTGCAACCCGCAGGCCTGCAAGCCCTGTACTCTCCCAGCTCAAGAAGAAAGAGCCTAGAGTCAGTGACAGAGACGTCAATGGTTTAATGGATGGGGGAGCTTATGGGTCTGAAGCAAGGTCCTGGAGTGACACCCCATCGTGTACAGCTGCTGGCGGGCAGAACATGGCAGCAGGCTTTGATAGGGGTGGAGGTGGGGAGGGGGGGAAGGGAGGAGGGGAGGTTACCAGTTACAAGGAGAATTGACATTGATGTCTAGTTGGCTCATGGGTTGCCAGGGAAACCAGCAGAGAAGCATGGCCCTCACTGCCCCTTTCGTAATCTATCAGGTGGCGATGTTCTGATCTAAAGCTTAGAATAATCATAAGTTGGGGCTGGTGGCAAGTAAGTAGGCATTTACTGATTAGGCTCTGTTATTAAGAGGGAAGGTCAGTCAGGTGAGTAGGGTGTAGGTGAAGCAGGGACTAGTTGAGCAGGGGATGGACAGAGAGCGAGAGAACAGCCATCCTGGCTGCCCATCTCCCTGCACAGGGTAGGTCTTATGTTCAGTGTTCTCATCACAAAACATACAATAATAAATAAGAGGGTGGGAGGAAACTTTTACAGATGGAAGATAGGCTTTATGGCATTGATTGTGGTGGTGGTATCACCAATGTATACTTATCTCTAAACTCATCAAGTTGTATACATTAACTATGTACAGCTTTTTGTATGTCAAAAAAATAATTTAAAAATAAAATAAAGAGAGCAACTCAGCAACAGACTGACTAAAACTGAAACTTCACTGACTGTGTTCCATAGAAGTCAAGAGAGCCATTACAGGGGCTCAGAGCTCATTTGGTGAGTCAGATTGTCTGTCAAACACTTGCTGAAAAACAAGACATTACAGGGTCACCCTGAGCTGGGACGGCGCCGCTATGTTGGAAAGGTTCCTGGGCCCGCGCTACCGCCAGCTGGCCAGAAACTGGTTACCCACAGTGGGCATGTGGGGCACCGTGGGAGCCGTGGGGCTGGTGTGGGCCACTGACTGGCGGCTGATTATGGACTGGGTGCCCTACATCAACGGCAAGTTCAAGAAGGACGATTAATTAAACCCATCCCCCTCGGACCCCTCCGGTGTCTGGTGGTGCTGCCCCCTTCCATCTGCATCTGGAACGGCCCAGGCTCTTGGGATTGACCTCGAGGAAATACACGGCGCGAGTTAGGTTTCCTACGTTGGTGGAAATAGCTTTGGTGTGTGAACACACACGGCATTAAACGTCACTCTGAAAAAAAAAAACAAAAAAAACAAAAAAAAAAACAAGACATTACAGAAGAGCCCAGGGTTGCTTCCACAGCTAATGTCCTGGGGGGACCACATGGATTCAGCTAAATTAAACCTTTAAAGATCTTTCCCAAGGTGAAAGTGGACAAAGGTCAACATATTAGGAAATATATGATTAGGGTTTAAAAAAAATTAAAGCCATAATCCCTCAATTAGCATTTAAAAGAAAAAACATAAAAGATGATTTATTGGTATGTTTAAAAATTGACTGCTATTTGTAAAAAGAGCCATCTTTGAAAAGTGCGCAAAATATGATCTTTCCTTCTGCCTCTTGACCCCAATGTTCTCTCTCCCCTTTCTTATACAATCTTCCCTCCCACACCCATTCCTATTTCTCTCTCTTAATCCTTATGTGTCTTTCTTTTATTCATGGCATCATCAATTTCCCTCTAGTACTGGGCTCTTGGTTTCTCCTCATTATCCTAATTTTCTCTTACTTATTTTTTCTCCTTCCTTCAACTGCATATATATGGAATTTTGTATTGAGGAAATATATTTTAAAAGACTTAAAAGCCACATAATGCAATAAGTTATTGATAAATATAAATAATTATATTCGTGTATTATTGTTATCACTTGTGTATTTATTTTTTTTAATTGTACTTATAAATGTCTTATAAGACCTGCTATAGGGACTTCCCTGGTGGTGCAGTGGTTAAGAATCTGCCTGCCAATGCAGGGAACACAGATTCGAGCCTTGGTCGGGGAAGATCCCACATGCCGCGGAGCAACTAAGCCCGTGCACCACAAATACTGAGCCTGTGCTCTAGAGCCCGCAAGCCACAGCTACTGAGCCCGTGTGCTGCAACAACTGAAGCCCAAGTGCCTAGAGCCCGTGCTCTGCAACAAGAGAAGCCACTGCAATGAGAAGCCCACTCACCGCAACTAGAGAAAGCCCACGCACAGCAACAAAGACCCAACACAGCCAAAAATAAAAATAAATTAATTAAAATAATAAAATAAAATAAAATTTAAAAAGACCTGCTATAACTTTAAAGTTTATTATATTAGGTTTACTATGCACATGAGTAATAATGCTTTTTTTCTTTATATTACATACGAAAAATTTCAAACTCCTGCTATATGGTATTTAACATATTAATAACATAAGAGTATTTTAGAAGTGTTGTATTGTACTGAACAATATTTCTGTAAGTAGAAAATTCCACTATTATAACAACAGCAGATATTAACATTAATATTTTGCTAACTCATGATTTTTTTCAACATTGAAATACAGAGTAGGCCTTTTGTATCCCATTGGATTTCTGCAAAAAAATAACTGTCAATGATCTTACCATCTGGCACTTGTTGCAAGAAGTTATATATCTTTACCTAATTTGAGTGCTATTTACTCTGATAATGCCCATATACTTTTATTCACTGCTATTGCCATACAAAGATAGATATTATCTAATTTCTATTTCACCCCCTTTTCACTGTTGTGATCTTTTATTGTTAATAACCCTATTTTTTAAATGTTTAGAAAACACAAGTCTAAAAAAAAAAATTCTCATATATATTGTAGCTGTTTAAAGCCAAATTACCTAGCATGTATCCCATAACTCAGGTCACACTTTGAGAAAGTAAATGCATTTGTGCTTGTCAGCTTGTTCTGAAAGGTGGAGAAGTTAAAAATACCAACAGACATTTCACTTAAAGTGTTTTCAATAGGTTCTTGGGATCTACTACTGATTAATCTTTCATTTTCATTATAAACTTACTTCTTATCCTTTTTTTATAAGAATAAAGGACATTACAAAAGGGTTTATTCATGTTAATTTGTAAAATATATTCATCTCATTTTAACAAATCCACATTCACTGATTAAAGAAAAGCATCAGTACCTTTCACATAAAAGCAAAGACTTGAAATCTGGAAAGAAATATTTTAATTAGTTTCTAAAAATTCTATTCAGTTCTCTAATGTGACTCATGGTCCAGGCTATGCAGTTGGACCCTTAGAACTGTTTTAGGATTCATGATAACCTCCTGTTCCCGGTCCATAGATACCTGCCCACGGTCTCACTGCAGCCCACGGGATTCCATGGGCCAGCTGCTTCTCAGGTGTTTTGGTTTAAAATAATTTTGGTAGATACAGAGCCAAGGAAGGAGGAATACTCTTTCCTTTTAAAAGTAGTGTGATAACCATCTTTTACCAAGTAAGAGAAAGTAACAGAGTGTTCAAGAAGAACGAAGTCTGGTACTTACAGTTTTATTTGGTACCTCCTGATCACTAAGCACTTACCCGGATAATATCGTGCCAGGCCTGTGGCACTGCCAAACACCTGCCACAGCAATGAAGGATCTTCCTCCCGATTTTTCTTGAAAACTTCATCTAAGGCACTCGTCCAGTTGAGTTCATTTAACACAATTGTTGCTACCCAAAAAAAAATAAGAAAAATCAATTAATTCAAATTTGGAATTAATAACTGAACCTGTCTTCACTTTACTTGCAAAATACTGTTATACATTTTCATTGCTTTACCTACAAAAGCGCTCTAATCCGGTGGTAATCAAAAGTTTAGACATGGAACCATTTCTTCAAACACATGTTTATATGATGGTGGCCCTATCGACATTTTAGGGCTGGGTGATTTTTTGTAGCGGGAGCTGTTCTGTGCTTTGTAGATGTTTAGAAGCATCTCTGGCCTCTACCCGCTAGAGGCCAGTAACATCCCCCCCCCCCAACCCCGGTGTGACGAGCAAAACTGTCTCTAGACGTCGTCACATAACCCCTGGGGGGCCAAATTACTTTCTGCTGAGAACAACGGTGATGCATAAAACAGGCAGTATCAGAACTCTGCTGCTGGGAGTATCCCTTGCACTGAGGCAGTTCTGAAGGTGCTTACAAGGCACCTCACGACACCTCATGACACAGTGTGACCACGACCGCCCGCAGTATTTTTTTTTGGGGGGGGTGGGGGAGAAGGAAGGATTTATTACTTGCAGCAAGTAAGGAGAACACCAGGGATTTTCCCCAAAGCACTGTCTCCCCAAAGAGCAAAACTGGGGAAGTTTTAAGCTAAGGGTACATGCATATTCACGAAGGGGCTTCGGTGGTATATGCATATTCATGAAGGGGTTTGAGCAGAGGAGAATTCAGAATAGCTCAATATTGATGATTCTCTGTGATACACTAACATAGTTTGGTCTGTTACCTGAATTAAAAAAAAAAAAAACAAAACCCAAAACAAATAGATGTTTGTTACTGAGCATACTTTATTAACTGTGCTTATGTAACAACCAAAAATGCGTACATGTTGATAAAGAAAAACTCATTCAGAGGCTTGACGATATCAGTGTTAGAAGTAAGAGGTGGCTGATACCTTATCACTACCTTTATGAACAATAATTTTCTTTTTTCTGGTTAGTTCAACTAATAACTAGAGCATGGTGATAATAAGGGACAGGTCATTGATTTTGATACCTACTTACAGCGACTGACTGATCTGGGATAGGTATCACAAACATATGCCAGTCATTATAATGAAAGAGAAACAATGATAATGTGGGATATAACATGGGCTAAAATAATATATAATTTATAAT